>NW_026889803.1:39410000-39437500 GCF_033153115.1 Saccostrea echinata
TATTTTTAATCATCATTTCTGACATTTTTTGGTTGAATTTGTTCACTGTACTGAGCCAGACATACCACTGCAGTAATTTGCATAAATGAAGCACACTTGGATGATATTGAGAAAGCTAATTTGCATGTAGAACACTTGTGTTTTGTAATAAGTATAAAACAGCTGATTTCATGGCGCATTGGATATTCTGGGATAATCTTACTGGGAAGTTTGATTTGGTTTGAAGTATTGGAGGTAACAACACAGGTAAATGCATGTATTTTCCAATCCAGTGAATTATAAATGTCCTGCACAGAATGTTCCATGCTGGCCTTGAATTACGTTTCCAGTGTTGGTGTTTGAATTAAAGAACATGCATTCTCTTTAAAGGTGTCTCGACAGTATTCAGATACATTTTTTGAATGTTCAAGAAATTTCTTGGCAAGTCTTAAAGGAAAATACATGTTTGCTAATATTGACAACAGTATAAAGTGCTTAAGATGTTTTGTCATTTGTTTTATGTATACATAAGCACACCTGTGCATTTGTAAATTGTTTTCTTTTCTCTGTGAAAATTCAATGTACCAGCTTGTAAGCCTAGCTTAGAAAAATAAAAAAAAAAGATCTACCTTGTCTATGCGAATTTTGGGAAAAATACTCAAAAGACACAATTAAGATGTATATTTTGATCCTTTGGCATCTACATATTTTTCTACATCAGTTACTAGTTTTGGTGACATGGAATTTTGCAGTAAATTGTCAGAGAACTTGAATTAGTGAAGCTTAAATAAAGAGCAGTACAGTGACCTATAGAAACATCCTTGTGTCTGATTATGGTGATCTTGGGAGGCATTGAGGGCAGTAAATCTTTGTTGCACCTGCCCCTGGTTGTTAGAGAGGTCTATGACTGTAGAGGTTAGCCTAGGCACAGACAGGAAACTACAAATTTCAACTCTACAGAAAATGTCACTTGTACTAAAGAAATTTTATTTTTATTTATTTCTTTTTAAATTTTAAAGCTCAAACCATGAAACATGGTGAACATTGTAGATAGATCAAAACTTTCTGATGTCAGGATTGAAACCTGCATCAGGGGCTGGCAAATCCCATTGCCGGACATGTAAGGATGGTGAATTTTAGGGGGCAAGCGAGTGAATTTTTATTAAAAATTTGTATTAAAAAAAAAGATAATTGAGTAAATATTTAGATATAAGTCATAGTTTTACATCTGGACTGAAATCAAAACTTCGTTATTAGAGTATATTCTTTTGTTTATACATACATGTACTTTACAATGTTGCTTTCCACTAATAACTTTCAAAGATATTCTTAATCTAAACTCGTAATACCATCAGATGTTCTTAGACAAAAAATCAGCATACATTACCAGGAGTTTTAAACAGATATCAAATGATGGAAGTCGTCGTTTTCTTTTTTTAAAGAAAAATTAACCAAAAAAAAGTTGAAGCTGGAATGTCGATCCTCAAAACTTGATTCAGAAAAGATGTACAACATACCAGGCATCATAAAATTGCAAAAATGTCTTCCAATTATTGGAACTCTTAAATTATTCAGGAAATAAGAGAAAATAAAGTTCAAAACTATGTTGCATATGTCCTGAACTGGTGGTATACTTTGTATGCAAACCAGTTAAAATGTGTTTGCAACACTTATTTCATAAGTCTTACCAACAGTTTCAGGCAATAAACTGAAAGTGACAACTTAACAGCAGAAAGATGGAGAAAGTTTTAACTAATAATATTACAAGCAGAAGGGATCAGAAGCTAATGATACATGTAATAACAAGGTCAATAATATTGATGTAAGGGAAACAAAAACCACAGAACTACCTAAACATTCCAAGTTAAGAGATCAAATCAATTCATAGTTTATGGGTAGGGCAAGTAAAAATACAGGTAGCCTGGCAAGTGAATTTTAAGCATGCAAATGGGCAAGTGTCTAAAAAATTTGTTGGCTCCTATGTATGTTTTTGTTTTTGTTCTGTATTTGTCATACATTTATATAACAAGTTCTATTCCCAGTGTTAGAGTTATGTCCCTTATATCATTCTTCAGTAATGTTCTAATCTGGGCAAGTGAGTTGTTTTAATGTAAACAAGTGTGAAATACATTTATTTCATTCACAAACTAATTATAGGTCTAATCATTTAAACAGCTAGATGGTAGACATTAAATCCTTTCAAATTGACATTCATTTAATAATCCACAGAAGCAACTTTTAGTTTTATCAATTTTTTGATGTTTGATTGGTTGTCCTTGCATAGATTAAGATCAGAATTCATGATTATTGTCTGGCCATTTTAGGATGCCAAGATCTTTCAGGTGTTTTTTCATCTGTTCTCTGTTTTTATTTTCCCTTGAATCTTGATAATCATGGCACTCAATGAATCTTGCCTGATCAACATCTATTTGTTTTAAACTCAAATGGAGGAGAGCATTATTGTTGTTAGCTAGGATTTTCATTGCTGTGCTTATATGTAGCATTCAGAATAGTTTTGGACATGCAATGCATGGTCTGAAGGATTATGAATTTTAGAAGTAGAACTTTAAAAATTATGTGATATGGCAAAAGAATTTATCCTGCCACTGATAAAAATCTTGAAATTTCATTGGTCGAGAAGAATACTGTATTAAACCATATTTTGCTGCCTACCCACATCATATTGTTAATGTGCCCCCTCCACGTGACCTACCCACCACATAACAAATCAATATGCCCCCTCCACATGCCATACTGTCCAGATCATATTCAATATGTTGTTTTCATTTGAACATGCCAGGAGCCTAATAACTGACGTCTAATAAGCATCAAATGATGTCACAGTGTAGACAATTGTTACCAAACAGTTTGCTTAACTCAGAGAAAATGAACTTTAAAAAAAATCTTCGACAGGATAAATTTGTTCTGTAAAGACTTAGAGGGGTAATATGGAGATATATGGGGTCCTTGAAAAAATACATATTGGGCTTGGCTTATGCCTCGCCCAATATGCATTTTTTCAAGGGCCCCATATATCTCCATATTACCCCTCTAAGTGTCTACATAACTAAGAATGTCTGTTTTTCACCAAAAACCATTTCTCTCTCATGATTTTGTTTGAAATCAGCCCTAGAAACGTTTCTGATTTTAATACACATACATCTTCTTTTTGGAGATTTTATTATATTATGTAATGATTGGTTTGTATTTTGCACCAGTTTTCATAAAGGATACAAATTAAAGAAACAATGGTGTCATATCATAGCAAACATGTTTATAAGTGAGATTATCAATTCAGATCTCTAAGACTTGAAAATAAAGGTTGCAGAAAGACACAGAGACTAATGTGGACAGCAGAACTGATTGTTAGGATTTGTGTTGGTCCTCAGACAAAAAATAAAACCATCAGTCCACAAGCACTTAGCTTCATTACCAAGCTTATTTGGGGTTTCTGCACAAAATTAAACTGTACAATGATTCATGATTAACTCTATTAGTACCTTAAATAGTCTCCTGTAAATAAATTTAGATTCAATTGGAAGAAAATATCAGCAAGGTCAATTGTTTTTAATTAAAAGCCTGTGATAGAAGTGCATGACAGTACTTCGGTACTTTGATTGCATGAAAATGTGTCATTGTATATTTGTGCATAAATACTTGGTAAATAACTCCAACAGACAGAAAATACAGCTTAAGAAATATGATAAAGCAAGTCACTGTCAAGAATTTTTCAGATGTCCTCGTATATTTTTGTATCTCATGATGTTCAAAGTATTGTTTGGAGTCGTATCCCAATGGGGAAATATCCAAAAATATCCAAATCATAATGTGTCATTATTCACCTGATTTAAAGACACTTAGACAGAGTCATGGCCACTGATAGAAGTGTAGTTTTTTTTTATTAGGACTAGATTTGCAACAGAAAACATATGGTAGGCTTTAATGTGGCATAGATATCTTTTAGGGGAGGGGAAATGTCTAGGAAAGATTGTTATGTAAAACTCAGGTGACTGTCAAGGCCAATGTAAAGACTCATGCATATATGCACAAAGAAGATAATTGTTTGTGGTCTTATTTTTTTCTCCTTTTGACAAACTCTTGCACTTTCAAAACCTTAAATTATTGTATTCTGTAAAACTCTGGTCATCAACTCAAGCTTTCTGCACGTCTTCTTGAATAGCACTTGGTCAGATGTATATTGGGGGCATTGTTTAAAGTCATGTTCTTAAGTCACCTCATTCAAATGACCTATTGCTATAAATTTTACCTCATTCAAGTGACCTATTGCCATCAATTTTCATCCATTCTGCATTGGTCATAATATTGTGAACATTTTCAGCCTCTTTCTGGAATGATAGAACCAATTTTAACCAAATTGAAATATAATATCTATGAATAAGGCCTAGAAAAATAAATTGTGTTTTTCCGGTTCCCCGACCAATCCTAAAATATATGAGCCGACCCTGAAAAATTTATCTGCCGATATCTTTCTGGAAGTAAACAATTCCATTTTCACTATTAGAAATCCTAATCTTGATCACTTTGGTGTTTGAGAAAATGCATTTGATTATCGTATACACATTAAACAGAAATGCCATTAGTAAGCCGCTCTTTTGGGAAAAAGAAATGAACTCAATGTTTTTCTCATTTTGTTTATTGTCAAAGTTGAATTTTAACTATTAAAATGTTAAGATAAAATGTTTTCCCTACCTACCTACCTGCCCTATTTTTTCTCAGGTTGGTATAGGAAACACACTATTTATTTATCTTGGCCTAAGGAGAACATAACTTTGAAATGGGGTGTGGCAAAATCAATCAGCATCAATGCAATCTTCATTTATTTTCTTCTTTACTCCTGGACATTAAGCAGGCAAACTGTTGGTATAATGTCAACATGGTCAGTAAGCAGTAACCCTTTATCAAAATTGTGAAATTTTAGGCCCCGGGTTCACGATTCAGGTCCAGGATGGGACTAAGTTGGTAATACATTGAAAATTCATTATATCTTCTTTTTCACTTGTGAAATCATGCACAGATGAGTACTCAACCTTTTGCTGATTATGAAACTTATGGACCCTTGGTCCATGGTTCAGACCTTAGGGTGGGGCTTTTAATGAAATATTGAAAATACATAACATCTTAGAAAATCTGCTCTACTCACAGGCATTAAACACAGGCAGTTTATTTCTGTGATTATAATATATGCTTAGCCTTCTACCAGAATTATGAAATTCATGGCTGCCTGGCCCATTGTTCAGACTGCAGGATGGGAGTAGGTTAATCATATATTACCTTTGAAACATTTGCAGTGAGTCCTTAACCCATTTCAAAAAATTGTGAAATTCATGGATTCTGGATCCAGCATTCAGACCTACGGTTGGTCATATACATGTATTGAAAATACATTTAAATCTTTGATTATAGTACTTAACCTTTTACCAAAATAGTAATGATACATGTCATCTTGGTCCAGCATGGTCTTAATAAAAAATTAAGCCTTCAACAAAATTGTGATATTGTGACTCATAGTACAAGCTCCAGGACACAGCTAAGTTGATCTTATATTGAAAGTTCATTACTTCTTTGAAACGATATTTTTCATTACTCACAGAAATAAAACAGGCAAATTGTTTGATTGATTTTATGAAATGAGCATTTCGCACTCTACAAAAGTTATAGTCCAGGGATCAGGTCCCAGAGTTTGACAAAACTGGTCATACATAGAAAGTTTCTATAGAGTGTACCATATCTCTACTCCCGATTCTAAGACAAGCTGCATGAATGTGATAATGATTATAGTATCCTCACCAAAGTGTAAAATTTTTGTCATGTGAGACCAGAGTTCCAGTTTTGGCTAGAGTGGACATAGCAAGAGAAACTCGAGATTCTCAATTGACTGTCGAGGCCCTTGAGTGGTCATAGCAAGAGAAAATCATGATACTGTCATTAGGCCCTTGGGCCTCTTGATAATTTATGTTATGGACGTAATTTCATATTAAAATTATTCTGCTTTCACAAAAGATTGAGTTTGGCATAAAAAATGCAATCGTAATTTTCAAAATTTTCATGATTCAAAAATGCACATTGATTTTTGAGGGGGAGAAATTTGGTTAATAAGTTTTTATGAAATAAATCATTGCTATAAAAATGAATTTGATATCTTAATTAAGTGTCTGATTTTGTCATAGTATCTACCACTGTACCACAGAAATGAGGCATTGAAGGGAAATTAACTCCAATATGAAGGATTCATTCTCTAAAAACAATTACAGGCAGACAGACTGCATTGAGAAAACTTGATAATCATCATGCGGAAAACCAGCTATATTTAAAAGCAGACATAATCAATTCTACATTTTGTAATTTAACAGGAGACGCAC
The DNA here is from genome assembly GCF_033153115.1 of Saccostrea echinata. Classification (NCBI taxonomy): domain Eukaryota; kingdom Metazoa; phylum Mollusca; class Bivalvia; order Ostreida; family Ostreidae; genus Saccostrea; species Saccostrea echinata. Next base: position 39,416,360 of record NW_026889803.1, read on the forward strand.
GATTTTTATCAGAAAATGGACTGGAGTGTAATGATGTTCTAATGTCTTCATTATCAACAGTCAAAGTCTGTTTCTTGGCTATGGTATTTGTCAAAAAATCTACATTGGTCTCTCAAATTGTCAGAAGAACAGACACGAAACTCTCTTCTTTTTCTGCTACTTTATTTAATTTAAGCACAAAGTTGCGTTGTGTAATTAAATCAAGCATTTCTGTTCACTATTTTCTTTTCAGGGCTCATCATGAAATATGATTCATCATCTGTTTGTTGTTTTTAATAACTTAGAATTGATGATTGGAATGGAATGTGGAAGTATATTGCTTCTAAAATGCTAGCTATTTGGTACAGAGAAAAATTTTCACTCCCATCTTAGAGGTTATCAATAGCATGTAAGCAATAGGAAAGTTTGTCTGGATGTCTCAGTCAAAGAGTTTACGCAACCGTTTTGACCTTTAAAATCTCTCACCATCTCATATATCTATGACCTTCAAAGAATTAAAGTGTTTTTCTTAGAACTAATAATATTTGGAAAAGCTCTTGTATTTCAGAGGTTGCATTGGTTGCTTTTATGGCTAACTAGTCTGGCTGTCTGTGCAGATGACCTTTTCTTTGTCATACCAACATTAAGTTGCATCCATATCATCCACTTCAAATTAAAATAATGTTGGTCTTTTTTTGAAAAGAGACTGGATTAAAAAAGAAAAATCTTTGGGAAAAGGGGGAGGGGAGAAAAAGACAACCAAAAAAAAAAGTTTTTCTGTTTTCAGACAATAGTTGAATTATGAACTATAAAGTACTGGGCATGCAATCAATGCAATATATGCAAAGCGATATGTCGCATGTTAACCGCGTTGCTGAGTCATGGGTCTCACAATCAGCCTTGATCTAGCCATGTATTGATTCATGTTAATGCTTTCATAGATTTTGATAATATTCATTTTTTTTCAATGTTTGTTCATGCCCAATTGAGCTTTGATGTAACTTATTTTTGCTTCTGCCATGGAAAAAAAAATGAGAGCAAAGAATTTTAATTGTCTGGAAGATATGCAGTGTCATTCATAATTCTTTGTTTGCAGGAAGTATACAACTAGGTCTAAAATGAAATATGTTTTTTAATGAGATATCATGTCTCAGTTTCTTGAGACTTGAACACAAAAACTGTAAAGATCTAAGACACAACCGAGTGGGTTTGGTAAATTTGCATAGTTCTCTTTTTTGATGAAGGAAATGTGTGGTGATATTGGTTGGCAACAAAGTGAAGACACATAATTCAGTTTTGCCAAACTGACATCACTGTATGTGACCTCTTTTTGATGTAGATGTCTGCTTTTACTGAAGTCAAATTGCTTAATGTTTCAAGCAAGTGTGGATCTAGGAATTTATTTGGGTCTTCATTTCGTAGCAAAATTTTCCAACCGAAAATATTCTGACATGCAAAAAAAAAGGGGGTGGGCTGGGATGGCTAAGTCATCTTCAGTAGTCAGATGTGCAGGGATGATGTATAGGGATGCACACTACCAGACAATGCTTTGGATGCTGCATCTGACCTTCATTTTCTAGATGATTGACGAAAGTTTTTGGAGTAGGTCCAAGTAAAATTCTGTAAGCCTTACCTGGTCAAAATTTGCATGGAAATCACATCTACGGATGTACACTACCAGACCTGCTTTGGATGATTGCATCTGACCTACAATTTTTAGATGATTAAACAGTTTAAGTTTTTAGTTAAGATTATTTTGGACAAACTTCCTAATCTTGTATTATCTTTCTTATTTCAAGATATTTATTTTTATGCCCTATGGTCAGGGGCATATTAATTTTGCTAAGTCATCTTGTCTGAAACTTCGATTCTGGCCATAACTTTCAAACTATAAATGATAGACATCAATATGCTTAAGTAAAAGTAAGAGCTATACATCTGATAGAAGTTGGTCGTCAAGTGTTAGATGGATCTGTTTTATATATGTGCTTTTGCCAGCTAAAGAAGATGGTTGAACATGATGCGAAAAGCCTATAGTGTGACAAACATGAAGGTGAAAAAGTAAATTTTAATTATATCAAAAATTTCCTTGATATTTCATCTAACATTAAGATATACTTTATGTAAAATCTCTACAATTTTCAAAAATCTCACAAAGATTGAAATTATTTGCTTATGAAGTATTATACACACACTGAAGAGGGCAAAAAGAGTCATTTTCTCAAACTATAACACTGTTTTTTGTTATGAGTGGGTCTTCGCTCCATTTTTTTAAAAGTTAATCCCCAAAATTTGCATGAAAATCTACATTTTTTGGTTTCCAAAACATGGAGCAAAGACCCACTATACCTTAAAAATATACTTTTATGACATAGCATTGGCATCTTTTCGAGAAATACTTGAAGTCCATAAAGTCAAAGGTCATATCACAAACATGATTTAAATGCCACTGTTCATCAGGACTTGGGTAGTCTAGTGGTTAGCGTGCTAGTCTCGAAAGAAAATGATAGGATTTTTATTGCTAGGGTTCGAATCCCACGAATACCACATTTTTAAAATAAAAGAATAAATTTTGCTGAGAAAATTTTCCTCAGAAAAGTTTTGTTTATTATAATTTCATAAATTTCAATAATGAGAACTTTACTCTAAATACTAAATTCACAAATTGAAATGATTTTTATAAATCAGAAGCTATAGGCTTTCTGCACACTATGTTCACCCATCTCCTTTGACAAGTTGATGTCAGTCAATTCCAGGACAGAAAAAAAATGTTCACTTGAAGTAGTCATTTAAAATGATGTAATTCATTAAGCTGTAAGTTTAAAAGTTTCAGAAGTTATAGTCTATTTATTTAGTTTAATTGTTTCAGAAGTTATGGTCTAGTTATGAAGTTCAATTGTTCTCTTGATTTCCAAGCCTTGGACTTAACAAATGCACATTGAAATTGCTACTCACAACCGGTTTCAGGATATCTAAAATATATGGTATGCCCCTTGTAATTGTTTAGTAACTACAGATGGTCAAGAATTTCTATGCATGGAAGCATTGTTTCTGCTTTAATAAGATTGTAGTTATATTGTCTTAAATGTTCAGTGAACTATTTGAAGCAAACTCAATTCACTACATGTATTTTATTTCCTTTCAGCAGTCTGCAGCTTCACTTACTCCAAGAAGGAACGAATTGATGTAGTGTCTCTAGATTACCAGAAGAAAGGTTATGACAAATGTGAATACCTGATCAAGGCCCCTCCTGACAGCAACATTATAGCCCTAAACTTCACTGATCTAGTGGGATTTCAGTCCTCCATTGGTACAGTGCCAGACCCTCGATCAGGTCAAGTGGGATCTAATCCTGAGGATCTTCTACCTTGTTTACCACCTGAGCTGACCATTAGTGATGAAACAGAAGGACATCATGGTGTAGTCAGCAGCAAGATTTGCAAATCTCAGAATTACCAAACCCCTCATGTCTTTCATTTCAAATCCAATGTGTTAAAGATCATATATGTATGGGTAGAAGATGAGAAGAGTAGTTTCACCTTGGATATAAATTTTCAGCAGAGCTTCAGTAAGTATTTGTATAGATTAATATTTATACTGGTCAGGAAAAAAGCTCAATGCTCAAATAATCACATTATACTAGATACTGTATTTTATTTGGGCCAAAAAAAAAAAAGAAGAAGAAGAGCATATTACATTTTCCTTGGAAAAAGAGTACTCTGCAGTATTCAAGGTGTTGTACATCAGAAATTCTCTACAACCATTTGATTTAATAAATATAGGTCTTGAATCAGATTTCTACATATACTGTATATCACAGCTGGTTATTAGTTCAATAAGTGCACAATTTCTGTGATCAAGATGGAAATTTTAGTTTTCCCAGATTAATTTTTTCAGGGATTGTTTTAGAGTTAAGCTTCTTAAGGTATTTCACGACTAAAACTAGTGCATTTGGTGCAGATCATGGTGCCTGTTCATTAAACCAGGAAAATCCAGGTTAATCAAAACACTGTTTTTAGCTCACCTGAGCCAAAGGCTCAAGTGAGCTTTTCTGATCACATTTTGTCTGTAGTCTGTCTGTCCGTCAGTAAACTTTTCACATTTTCGACTTCTTCTCCAGAACCACTGGGCCAATTTCAACCAAACTTGCCACAAAGTATCCTTGGGTAAAGGGGATTCAAGTTTGTTCAAATGAAGGGCCACGCCTTCTTCCAAGGGGAGATAATCAAGAATTCGTGAAAAATCAATGACATCATTAAAAAATCTTCTTCTCAAGAACCACTGTGCTTGAAAATATGAAACTTATGTGGAAGCATCCTCAGGTAGTGTAGATTCAAGTTTGTTCAAATCATGACCCCCGGGGATCGGGTGGGGCCACAATGGGTGATCAAAGTTTTACATAGGAATATATAGGAAAAATCTTTTAAAATCTTCTTCTCAAGAACAGCAATGCCATGATTGGTCATATTTACATGGAAGCATCCTCAGATAGTGTAGATTCAAGTTTGTTCAAATCATGACCCCCGAGGGTCAGGTGAGGCCACAATGGGCGATCAAAGTTTTACATAGGAATACATAGTAAAAATCTTTTAAAAAAAACTATTTCTTAAGAATAGCAAAGCCATGATTGGTCATATTTATATGGAAGCATTCTTAGATAGTGTACATTCAAGTTTGTTCAAACATGACCCCTGGGGGTCGGGTGGGGCCACAATGGGTGATCAAAGTTTTACATAGGAATACATAGGTTAAATCTTCAAATTTGTTCAATTCATGAACCCCCCCTCCCCCCCCCCTCCCCAACCACTTTTATATTTAAACTTTTCAACCTTTCAAGACTGAACTGATTTCTGCTTTTTCTTAGCCATAGTGCTCAGGTGAGTGATGTGGCCCCTGGGCCTCTTGTTTTTTTATGCCCCCGTAATCGAAGATTTGGGGGCATGTAGGTTTTGCCCTGTCTATCCTTCTTTCTGTCTGTTTGTCCATAAAAACTTTTTCATTGCCCAATACTTTGATTGGTTGGAGCTATGGCTTTCATATTCCACATGTGTATTCCTTGTGAAAAATCCTTTCTTTGGGTACCATCATATTTGAGATTTGGACCTTGGAGTTCGACCCCATTTTGCAAAATTTTACCTAACTTTAACCTTGGCAATAACTTTAACCTTGGCTGTAACTTTCGAACAATTGGTGGTAAGGCTTTCATACTTCACATGTGTAATCCTTGTGAAAAGACCTTTCTTTGGATACCAACAACTTTGACCTTTGACCTTGACCTAGGAGTTTGACCTACTTTTAAAAACTTTAACCTTGGCCTTAACTTTTGAATGGTTGGTGCTAGGGCTTACATACTTAACATATGTACTTCTTGTGACAAGACCTTCCTTTGGATACTAACAACTTTGACCCTTTGACCTTGACCTTGGAGTTTGACGTACTTTAAAAAAATCTAACCTTGGCAATAACTTTTGAATAGTTGGTGCTAGGCCTTTCATACTTCACATGTGTATTCCTTGTGACAAGACCTTCGTTTGGATACCAACAATTGTAGCCCATTGACCTTGACCTTGGAGTTTGACCTACTTTTGGAAAACTTAAACTTCGACTTTTACTTTTGAATAGTTGGTGCTAGGGCTTTCATACTTTACTTATGTAATCCTTGTGACAAGACCTTACTTTGGATACCAACAACTTTGAGCCTTGACCTTGACCTTGGAGTTTTACCTACTTTTGGAAAACCTTGGCCATAACTTTTGATCGGATGGTGCTAGGGCTTTCATATTTCACTTGTGTATTTCTTGTGAGAAGGCCTTTCCTTGGGCACTATTAATTTTGACCATTTGACCTTGACCTTGATGTTTGATTTACTTTTGAAAAAACTTTATTAACCTTTTCCATATATATTCAGTGGTTGCTGTTAGGGCTTTCATATTTCACAGGTATATTCCTCGAGACAAGACCTTCTTTTGGTACCAACATATTTGATTTGCATTTGAGAAAGTTCAACCTTCACTATAAGTTGCCATATGGGGGCATCAAAATTTCACAAACACATCTTGGTTTTTTTTCAGTTATATCCTTGCATATATTGGTCTTTTGAAAAGGACAAGTGCACTTAAGCAATAGAGAATGGGCCCTTTTCAGTGCCGTTTTAATACAGAATATATTACCAAATCCTTGTCTGATGGTAATAGTTAAACACTAGTGGATATTTCTAATTCAAAATCACCTTAAACATCACCTAAATCACATGGATTTTAAACAACTGGAGATTTTTTAAATGCCTATAGATACACCAAATTCCGAAAAGTTGTACCGAACCTATTTGAGTTTCATCTATTTAAATCAGGGGGAGGAGACATTTAAACATCTGCACTTGAACATCATCGACGGGCACGTTTGCCGAATGATACGTCTTGCGTTATATTACATGTAACTATTAAAAAAAAAATCGAATGACCGTAGCTGCAGATTGCCTGTAGCCATAGTGATCAAACTAAGAATAACAACGAGTCAAAAAGTTTGTGCAAATTATTTTCATTTAGCGTTGTAATAATTAACTTCAAACAATTGTTGATTAATTATTTTTTCCTTCTGTATTTTTAAAAAAAAAAACCCATTGGAAACAAGCATGGAAGCTTTAATAGGTTATCCTGATATCAAATATATGTATAGTCATGTATGTATACGCAATTGATTCTATTTATTTATAACTGCATATTATGGCTTTCCGTACCGGTACCATCAATATCGTCTTTCATAAATGTTAAAAATGTTTGACATATTTATGTATGATATTTTAAACGACACTAAGCTCTTTTTACCCGCCTGTTTTTCATAAAACCAAATACATGCAAACATCTATAAAGCAGCACGACTTTGGCGAGAGATACATGTACAAAACATGGTGTGTTTTGCGATGAGCACTTTTGAGGAATGTTTACTGGGTATAACTCACGTAACTATTTCAAATAATTTATTCCACAGGTGGGTTCAACAAAGGTCACACAGGTAAATAGCTTTCGCTTGCTATAGGGACCACATCTAATTTTTCATACATTTTCAACATTTTAAGTACCAGCCTAATGTTGTACAAATTTCCTACTTTCACACAAGTTTTATAAATGTTTAATGTGACTTTTGTCTATGGTGCAAGTTTGTACAATTTTAGGCTGACAATAAACAAAGGCTTTGAAATGAATGCCTGTCCCCAATTTACTATTGAAAATTACAAATGTGGCTGACCCCTACCACATTGTATGGCTTTGCTCTTTGTATAAGCATGAATTTCAGCGCTAAAATTTGTTGAATCTTATAGTTTAGATATCAATTGATGATGTGAGATGAAAAATTATGTTTAATTTGAATTTTCATTTTTTCACCTTTTACAGTCCCTAAAACGTTCTACTTTCCCATTTTTCCGTTCGCTCACCGTTCGTTCAGCGTGCGTTCACCGTTCGTTCACCGTGCGTTCACCGTTCGCTCTCCGTTCACAGTTTTGCGTTCACCGTTCACCGTGCGCTCGCGTTCACCGTTCACAAAGCGTTTAGCGTTCGCTCTTCGTTCCGTTCACTTTGCGTTCACCTTGCGTTCAGCGTTCACCTATCGTTCAGTTTTCATTGTCATTCGGAACTCCGAAGTGAAAGGACTTATCTTTTTGTAGTTAAGGAGTTACAGGTTTTTTTTTTTAAATTTATTAACTAACATATCGTGTTTGAAGAATCATTATTTCATGAGGAAAAATATCTACGATATATATTTTTATTATTCTAACTTAGCTGTTAGGTTATTTATTAAATTACTCTGGAAAATAAATGTTGTTACAAAATATAATAGAACTAGTTCTGAGAGTGATACATAGTACTGCGGATATCCTGTTAATTTATTATCTTTAGAACGAATTAAATTGATAGTGTGGTTAAAGGAAATATTTATTTCAAATGTAATGCACTACAAAATTTCTCTACTGTAATATGTAAAGTCTATAGTTATAGAGAATAAAATCTTTCTTCACCGTTACTTTATATGTTTGCCATTCGATATGATTAATACCCCCCCCCCTTTCCCCCTAAATCGGTGACTTAGTCAGTACCGTATTTCCAGAATATTTTAATTAACATTTAAAAAAAAAAGCTACGGTCTTTTTTAGAACAAAAATTTAAGTCTCAAAACAAACATGCATCTAAAAAAGTCACAAAACAATAGTAGATCAAAATGTACACGTGTCGGCGGTGGTATTTGAAATTGGCAGAGAGTATGTTTCACATTCAAGTGTTAATGCTGAATGTATTTTACTAATTTATTATTCAAATGTTGGAATCAAATCTAGAAATGATAAAAATAAATGTTATAACTTGTTGGAAATACTCGCACTTCCTCTTCGATGTGACGAAACTTTCACACCTGCACAGTGTCGAATGATTTTGATTGACAGGACAAGCACGTGGACTTCGTGTGAACTTGAAGCAGGAAAATAAAAACGAGTATGACTGTCAAACAAATGGATATGATTCGTTGATATAAAAAAAAGTTACTTTCACTGTCTGATATATTTAGAAAAAAATTTCAGAGTTTTTGTTTGATATAGGTACAAACATTTGGTGAAGCCTGAAAGGGGGGGGCTAAAACTGAATATTACTCTCTCTCTCTCTCTCTCTCTCTCTCTCTCATTTGTCTGTCTAATAAAAACTATAACACCATATTGCTTAATTATCAAGTTCTGAAAATTGAATTTATAACAAATAATATGAATATGTATCTTTGTATCATCTTATCCGAGTATAATCACGGCCATCTAGAGATACATGTAGACGTCTGCTCAATAAATCATGATGAAAAATAGAAATGACACATAATATGTTATTGTATTAAAAATTTAAAATACGAGCATATAAATGTAATTATTTTTTTTTTCATTACTTTACACGAAATCGCCTTGACACGGAGATATATATATGAGTATAAGTTACAACCGCTTTAATTCATTCTATAAATCATAAGTTTTCTCTGATTTGTTATCAACTAAGAATAAACATTTTTATTTTCCAACTAAAAATAATATCTTTTATACTTCAGCGTTCGGCAACAATTGCAATGTTTTAATGCGATAAAAATCGTGTGATTAAAAACTTAATGTGCATGCAGAATTTATTTTATTGACTTATTTATTCATTCATTTATTTGTTTACTTATTTATTATTTGTTTTTTTTTTTTTTGGTTTTGTTTTGTTTTGTTTTTTTTTTGGCACCTGACATTATAATACAATAAAATAGTTTCAATGCAAGGAAAAGATCAGAGGCATTCCGAATATATCGTTCATCTTGCGTTCACCGTTCGTTCACCGTTCACTTTGCGTTCGCGTTTGCGCTCCGTTCGCGTTCTGCGTTCGCTCACCGTTCACCGTTCACACATCGTTCACCAAGTTGCGTTCAGCGTTCACACATCGTTCACTCACCGTTCGCTCTGCGTTCGTTCAGCGTTCGTTCACCGTTCGTTCAGCGTTCGCTCACCGTTCAAGTGGGAAAGTAGAACGTTTCAGGGACTGTACCGGAACCCATAAGTGCACTAGTTCTTTACAGAAATGTCAAAAATGGAAGGGTCTGGCAGGTCTATTGGTCATTTTGTTTCTGGAACAAAATGAAATCATGAAACTATCAGACCAACTTGTCAAACATGTAGTATGTCTATGTAAGGTATTTAAGTCACCCTTTTGACTTTTGCTACCTGTTTTCTGATCAGATTTTGTCCGGTATCCCTCTGTCCATCGGTAAACTTTTCACATTTTCGACTTCTCACGAACTACTTGGCCAATTTCAACCAAACTTACCACAAAGTATCCTTGAGTAAAGAGAATTTAAGTTTCTTCAAATGAAGGGCACACCCTTTTCCTGAAGGAGATAATTAAAGAATTACCGGTAGTGAAAATTTAATGTCAACTTTTAAAGAACCACAGGGCCAGAAAAGATGAAACTTAAATGGAAGCATCCTCAGGTAGTGTAGATTCAATTTGTTCAAATCATGACCCATGGGGGTAGGATGGGGCTACAATAGGTGACCACAGTTTTGCATAAGAATATATAGGAAAAAATCTTTAAAAATCTTCTTCTCAAGAACCAACGGGCCAGAAGAGTTGAAAGCTTATTAAAAGCTTCATTATTTAGTATTGATTCAAATTTGTTCAAATCATAACCTAATGTGGCCCCACCCTACCCTCAAGGACATGATTTGAACAAATTTGAATCTAGACTACCTTATGCCTTGTTCACATGGAGAGTTTAGTTCAAATTAAATGCAAGTTACTCTGGAAGTTTCCTGAGGAAGTGTAGATTTAAAATTATTCAAATCATGACCCCTGGAAATAGGGTGGGGCCACAATAAGGGATAAAAAGTTTTACATTGAAATATATGAAGGAAAAATCTTTAAAAATCTTTTCAACAACCATAGTGACTGGATTAGAAAGATGAAACTTATGTGAAAGCTTCTAGACATAATATAAATTCTAAATTTTTCAAGTCATGGACCCCAGGTTTAGGGTGGTCAGACAAGGCGAAAATTTATCACCTTTTTTATTTTCTCTGTATATCAGTGACTTAGAAAATTATCTTACAGAAAGGAATGTTAATGGCTTAGAGAATTTGTCTAAAGAGATTGAAGATGATCTTACCGTTTTTATCAAACTGTTTATATTATTTTATGCAGATGATACTGTTATTTTGTCTGAAACTGCAAATGATCTTTAACATGCATTAAATGAATTTTCTGCATATTGTAAAACATGGAAACTCCATGTTAATGTTAATAAAACAAAAATTGTCATTTTTTCAAAAGGACCATCACCCAAACATACATTTAAATACAACAACGTTTTTAGAAACTGTAAAAGATTTCAATTACTTAGGATTTTATTCTCAAGATCAGGGTCATTTTCAAAGGCTAAGAAACACTTATGTAATCAAGCACAAAAGGCAATGTATGGCATTATAAGAAAAATTCGTTTATATAATCTACCTTTTGATTGTCAGCTAGATCTGTTTGATAAAGTTGTTCCTGTTTTGTTATACGGGTGCGAAATATGGGGATTTGAAAATATTGATATTATTGAACGTCTACGTCTACATTTAAGAGTTTTGAAGTATATTTTAAACCTAAAATCTAGTACACCGAGTTTTATGGTATACGGGGAGACTGGATGTTACCCGATGTACGTATGCATTTATACAAGAATGATATCTTTCTGGGGGAAACTGTTACATGGAAATGAGAATAAGATTTGTAGAATTATTTATTTACATCTTTATAATAAATATACCAAAAATGGAATCAATAATCCATGGATATCTTGCATACAGAATATTCTTAACACTGCAGGACTATGTAATGTTTGGAATGATCAAAATTTTCATATTGTTAAATGGATTGCGACTGCAATAAACCAAAAGCTTAAAGACCAATTTTTACAAAAAATTGTATAATGATATGAATAATTCCAGTAAAGGTATTACATATAGAATTTTTAAAACAAAGTTTGAATGTGAAAAATACTTAACTATTTTACCAAGAAAATTTAGAAATATCTTTTCAAAATTCAGAATAAGTTTCCATAGAGGTGGGTAGATGGAATAATGTTGAAAGAAATGAAAGAGTGTGCTATTTATGTAATAATAATCAAATTGGAGACGAATTTCATTACTTACTGGAATGTAATGTATTTTGTAATATTCGAAAAGATTTTCTGTTAAAGAAATACTATGTACATCCAAATATTATAAAATTCTGTAATTTAATGACAAATGCTGACCCAGCATTCTTAAGAAAATTGTGTATATTTATCATCAAAATTTTTGACACTGTCTGTCCTCCTGTAATCTCTGCTCATCCATAATTATTGTAAATATGTATATATATGTACCTCTTGTACCATTCATATGGTTTTTGAGAGAATAAATGAATGAATGAATGCCACAATAAGGGATCAAATTTTTGCATAAAACTTTACAAGAATTTTTTTTAAAAAGTCTTTTGAAGAAACACAATAGAACAATTAATTTGCGCACATTCCAGTGCTGTGCAAATTTATATTTTCTTTTTTTTAATTATAGACCCCGAGTTTTCTAAAATCAGGATCAAATTTTACATAATGCATGTATACAGGAGAATAATTTTCTTCTCCATAACTGCAAGGCCATGTTAGTCATATTGGTATTGAAGCATTCCCATGTTGTGTGGAATCAAAGACCCCTTAGAGTTAGAGTTGGGCCATAGTATGGGGTCATAATTTTTCCAGGAAATATTAAAATCCTCAGTCTGAAAATCTGCTAAAGAACAGCACAGCTAAAGCAACTCAGGTGAACATTGTGGCACATGAGCATCTTGTTCATTTTGATGTGGAAACATTCCCAGGTGATGTAGATTCAAATTTGTTCAAAACATAGCCTTAGAGACTATGTTGGGACATGAAATGTCTAACAGATAGAGCATTTGCAAAAACAATAGGGCCACAAAGTTGTTAAATAGAAAATAAGCTTCAAAACACAGTAAATTAATTAAAATTGTTGAAATGCATAATGATTTGTGAATAAGAGTTGTGAACATAACATTGGCAGAAGACGAGACTTTTTATTATGGAATAATTAGGTTTTTTTTCAAAGAATACTGTAAATCAACTTTTATTTGTGTGCGAGAAATATCCGTGACCTACTTTAACTCGCGAATATTAATTGCCATTTATTTTGCTTTGTATTTGTAGAGAATGTTAATCGTCATGGATCGATTTTAAACGAACTAATCGCAAATAAAAGATGACGCGAATAATAGTTGGTTTACAGTAGGTATTTGTTATCAGGATAAAATGACATGGCATTTTTCTGGTTATTTTGAAAGGGTATTCAATGTGCTGAGTGCTGATATCCAACCCTAGCCTTGATTTTTAAGTTCTGAGCTATACCTTTTTTTTGGTCTCACATCTTTAGAAAAGTGTGAATTGATACTTTCCTCAGAAAGTTGCCTTTACATGTGATTGTTTTATTCTTTAAAGATCTACTTCAATTTATTTTTTTAGTTTTTATTGTGGTCAACTTAAAATAAACTAGGTGAAGAATTGGTTTTCTTTCCCTGTCTACCTTTCTCATTGGTTAAAAAGTATCCAATGATGAAAATGTCAGACATTTTGTAGAGTGATCTCTCAGAATGAGTTATTTTTTCCAAAAGGTAGGAAGTATAGATAATGTGATATGTTTTAGACAGTATTATCATTGAAATGATGAGGAGGCTATTTAATAATGGAATACTATCTTTGATTTTTCAGATAACTGTGTTTTTACTTGTGATGGTACCCACTGTTTGGAAAATAAGAGTTTGATTTGTGATCAAGTATATCACTGTCGGGACAAATCAGATGAGCACAACTGTCCCCAGTCCTCCATAGGCACAGTTCCCAGTAAGTATTTACTATATATGGAAAAGTCCTTTTAAGCATTGAATTATTATTTTTGATGTCGTCTGTCATACAATGGCACCTGGCCATGCTGAAAAATTGAGTACTGTGTGTTGAAGCAATATGATATTTATTGGCATGGCCGACAGCATCAGAAAATAATAATTCAGTGCTTATATTTACTTTCTCTAATTTTCTGTCTTTATAAATGTTCATTTTTAATTCGTCTTTATGATAAATTTATCACATTTCAGAACTTGTGTGGATAAAAGAAGCACCATTTAAACAGGGAAAGTTAAATAACAAAATGAATATTGCGAGAGAGAAAAAAAGACAAATTCTAAATGTAAAATTATTATATTTTTACAGAATTTAATTGATTAATTATTTTCAATTTAAACTGAGCAAAACACATTATTGTCTTTTAATGTAATGAAAGCGTATCTTACACCATGACAAGGTTTTGAGTGCATATAAAGGGTGGTAAAATGATTTGGATTTCCAACGGATTTCAACAGAAAAATACACTGAATTTAAATATTGGGACGTGAAGATTCAAGGTCTAAAGCTGCACATAAAATTTTAATGCTTATGTGCCAATTCAGATTTTGCTAAAAAAAAAAAAAAAAGAGGTTGCCGTCATGGGCACCAACAGTTATGTTTTAAACTATGGGGGGGGGGGGGGGGATTTATATTTATATCGGAGAGAAAAAAAAACTACACATATAATACTATACAATAATTGCTGTTATTGAGTCAATATGATGATTTAGCGACCTGAGGAATACAATATTCACAGATCCTGATACAGTAATTATAATATAAAATTCATGTCTCCAAGGTCTGGACATCAGATCCCCAGGGCTGGAGGCTATTTATGAAATTTATTATAGTGTACCTTACCCTTCTAGGAGACTAGCCACATGAATTATAGGATCCTCACCAAAGTGTAAAATTTAGGAAAAGTTTCAGGTGGTTTAAAGTGCCAATAGCCTAAGAGACTAATAATACTGTGAAATCATTTATTTCCATGGGGTTAAATTTTCATTGTTTTCAAGGTATGAAGAGACCTATGAATTCAAGTCCACCATCAAATGTAAAATTCATATACACAACTACTTAATTCTTGGTCCACAAAATCAAGTCCCCATGAACTAATATTTTTTCCTCCAACCATGAAGAAAGTATGTGATATTTTACAGTACTTAGGAGACTTTCAAGACTTATGAGTTTCTTGTTACTTAAATACTTTTGTGTTCATTATTCAAAAATACACAGTAAAATATGAATATTTTGTATTACCTTATCTTGTTTATGAAACCCCTACCTTTCGATTAAAAATATTTATAGCATCTAGTTAGACTTTTCTAGTTTGTGGTATTTCACACAATGTCATTTTTGTTCCTATTGAGTAACCACACCTGAAAGTCTGAGCAAGACAGGTCCTACTGAGAGTTGCATCACATTTCCTACTGAACTCTGTATTAACGTCTAGACAACATTAATAAGAAAATGAGGAAGGGCTTAACTATTAGCCAGAAAATAACTGTGTACAGCAGTTATCAAGGTACTTTGTGAAGTAATACTTTGTGGTCATTTAGATGCAGCTCATTTGTAGTGACCTATTTGAAAGGAGAACTTGGGTACTTTAAGCTTGATCTTTTACGTCTAAGGTTGAATGTACTTCTTCAGTATTTGGAAATAATCAACTTGTGTTTTTTGGGGAGTCAGTATATGAAACTTGTTATCTCTAAGACACCGGAAAAGAAAATAAGAGGAAAACTGAGGTTTTGTCTCAAATCTACTGGATTATATAAATATTTTGATATAAAGAGGCTGAAGGATACGGGTTCATCAACAGAGTAATGAGCACATGATAAAATATTGGAAAAAAGTTTGAGCCATTACATCTTCATGCATTATGGCTTGCAGAGTGTTGAAAGGCAGGTTCCTGGTTTAGTTGCTGTGTCCAATGAGCTGCTAACATCTCAAGTGTTGAGGGAGAAACTGAAGAGGAATCGTCTGTCAATGCCCAAGTATTGATCTGAGGCATAGACGATCTTGTGTCACAGTATTGCAAAATTGAATTTGACAGTCGAAGCGTGTCTGCATTGGGCTTCAGGGTCAAGGTCAGGGGTTCATTCTGCGGTCATGTCATAAAAAAGGAACACAGATGTCAGAAGCTTCATCATCATGTAACAGCCGTAAATGATCTGAATTCATGCAAGATTAGGATGCACTAAGGGTTATCAGACTCTCATTGCAGAGTTAAATCCAGAGTGCTTTCATTTGCGTAGAGCATTTTCATTCTTTAATTACTGTCTGTTAAAAAAACAGTAAATAATTCAAATACTTGTTGATGTTTTTGGAGGAGATTTTACCTAGGAAGAATTTCAGAGGCTTGGCTAGCCCTGTCTTACAGTGATTATAATTAGGTTCTTCCATTGTGAAAAACACCAAGGATGGAATACAATGTCTAGACTAAATATCATTAATTACATAGTGAGAGACCCAGAAAGTCACTTACGATGAAGAAATCTGTCTGGCCAAGTGATAAATGTGTGGTGTTGATGGGTTTGATTTTTATATGACAAAGAGAATAGATGCTTGGGAGACTGTTATTTTCAAGGCACGCTGTACAACTACAAAGCTTGGATTTTCTTCCTCAGACACTCTTGTATGTTTCAGATGTATTCTTTGTAACATTAAAAAGCAGAAACTGATTTAGTGTTGTTTTACTTAGATAAAAAAAAATTTAAAGCAGGAAAATTTTGAATCAATTGGTAATTAGAGGTTACTTTCACATGTTGTTAAATATGCATTTACATTTTCTTCCTCTTTTACAGCAACAGTTGCTCGAGTTGTGATCATCATAGTGACAATAACTTTAATGCCTGTATTGGCCATTTTGATTTGTGTAGCCAGTCCATGTAAATCGACTCGTCGCATGTTGCGCCGGTGGACAAATCGTGACCGCGGGGATGTGGAAAATAGACAATTGAGGCCCCGATCCCATGTCTCCGAGGTTTGATGAAATAAATCACTGTTAATCAATATTTGGCAGATGCTGGGTTTTATGAAATGTTGATTTCATTTTTTACAATTCTGATTGAGATTTGATCATGTATTCAAAATTCAGGCTAATATAATGAAAATGCTCAGGAATTTCAATGGTAATGCAAAATTTCATTTTGAGAGAGATTAAGTAAGCCTAAATTTTTAATTTGACCTGTGATATTAAAAAAAAAATTTTTTAAAAATCAGTACAATCACTACTACAATGTATAGGAATTTGAAAAAAATATTTAAGGGAACAGCTTAAGGTACAGCTATTTAAGGTACAGCTATGGTTTTATGAGTAACACATTCTAATTGTGGTTTTCTTGATATTGTAGTCTGGATTTGGTGGAGCAGCAACATCCACATCTTGTGTATCAGCCAGTCAAGAAATCTCAGATCCACAAGAAGCCCTTCTTCGGGAGCGAAGAATTCTGAAACATTCAATGCAAACTGATATGACTATTAGCTTACCACCACAAATACCTATCTCCCAAGATGGAGAGGAAGGTTACAGACAGAGTCAGAAGACTTTAAAACATCTGCGTAAATCTGATGGTTATCAACATTGCTTTAGACCCCCACCCAACAAGACTGTGCATGATAAAGAGAGCCCCCCTCCTTATTACTCTCATTCAGCTTCTGCCATAGATAAAGTCGGCCACTCTCCGCTTAAAGTCGGGGGAAGTCCTGACAGTCGAATGACGTCCAGCGACATGTTGTCTCGGTCGTACAGTATGTCAAACAGCAATCATTATCATGACCCTTCTGTAACAAGGACTAATGCCAGTAATGGGCGTGGGAGTTCACCCATTCACCAAGAGTTGCATACGTCCAATTTTGAACCCCCTAATTATCATACATTATATAATACTTCTGATGACAAAGTTTGATAACTTGAGAGATGTTGCTGTGCGTGCAGACACTCTAAATGGCTGGCAGGCAGGTTAATTCTGTCAAAACTAGTGAAAGAGCCTACCCTGCTTTTTTTGCTCTCTTTAAAAGAAGACAAAAAGATTCATCGTATATGACACACTGAATCGAAGCCCAAGTCCTTCTCATGAACAGCATTCAGTGTAGTGAAATAGTTGTGATATGAAACAGTGATACGAGTGAATGCTTGTTTAGTTACTTGTGTTGGCCATCATTTACCTTTAGAGGCTTATTTCTCTTAGCCATTCTTATGACTCTATTTCATACTTGTTGCTTTCTGTGTTTATGTTACAAAGACATGAAAACCAGCAGCAACACAATGGAGGTTAGTCTTTACTGATTCTTAACCTAGAGAAAGAGGAAAAGGCTGTGAATAAATGATGATCTTTGCCTAAAATGATCTCCACTGATTTCCCAGTTTGTTCATTGAAATATCAACAGTTGATTTGAAACGGTGCATCTAGAGATGTTGATAATAGTTATCAACATTGTGTTATGCATAGTTAGCGTTTTGATATTGAAAGATGGACAGTCTGCATTTTTATTTTACATTTCATCATAGTTGAAAACTTCATAGAAAACTTCATTTTTAACTTTGTAAAGTTTAAACTTTGATATGTAAAGCTAAAGTTGGAGGTGTCAAAATGTCTTCTTTTGAAATTGTTAATTAAAAATTTATCTTCCATGTGCAGGTCTAAAAGCTGGAAAGGCCAGAATAGTTGAATTCATTTTACATATTGTAAATAAATATTAAGACCTCCATTGCGCAGCGGTATCCACACACATTTTTGGGTGTGATGCTTATTTCATTATTGAAGCTAACTTGACTTTGGGTGCTTAGGAAGATAAAAGACAATTTTTGATTACATATTTCCGTAAACAGTATATACACTTTTCTGAAGGAAATGGGCATTTTTTTTTTTTATTAATTGCTAAACATGAATTTAGTTATTCTGGTCATAGTCACAGCTCTTACATTTTCCTTTAATTTTTCTTTTCAAACATTTGGTAGAATATTTGTTAGTGAATTTTCATATGTGTAAAAGTATGTGAGAAAAAAAATTTTAAATTGTTTTCAGTGTATATAATTCTATGCTGTCTTATTTTAAATGTATATTTACCTAAATGGATTGACCTTTTAAGAGGTTGTAGTAAATTATTCCATGGTCATACAACATTAAAGTGCACATTTTAACAACAAGAAAAAAAAATGGCAATTATATATAAGGATATATGTGCAAGTGTGGTTGTATTGATATTGTCAAGAAATTGTATAGGATTTCAAGAAGTGAATTTTTGGACACAAATTTGGTTGTCTTTGTTACACAGTGTACGACATCATTGGTTTGTGAGGTTTTGTTGCAGTTGTTTACTGTTTAGCGTTCCATGTTGCACAATGAAATGGCATTATTTGAAGGTTTTTTTGTGATATTTCTTATTTTATCAATTATTTAACAATATTTAATTCGCCTGAGGCCATGTTTCAAGTGAATTTTTTTCTGATCAGAGGTTGTCTGTAAGCTAATACACTATAGATAAAGGGAATTAATTAGAAAATGATTTTAAAACCATTGGGCCTGGAATGATGAAAGTAGTGTGATGTTCAACCTTCATGTTGCTGGTTTATTCAAATTAAGAACTCCAGGGGGGCCATAATAAGGTCCTGATTTTCTCCTAGCACTGTTTAAAGATATGATGTATATTATTATTTATTTATTACTAAAATATATATTCTCGAGAAATTATCAGATTAGTTTCAAATTTGATTAAGTCATGTCTTTTTTCATCCTGAATTCAGATTGTGAGACTGGAGGGAAATTCCGGGTTGTATATATACTAGATGATTAGAAAAAAAATCTTTTTAAAACCTGTTAGTAACATGCAGTCAACATTTTATTATAATCCTATTTGAAACTTTCTCAAAAGATTAAATTATGGCTCAAAGGGCCTAGTATGGCATTGAAATATATGTCATATTAAGAGCTAGGAATATTGGGTGAGTGGTGTGGACAGTGGGTTTCTTTTTAATGTAACTTTCATTTTTTAAGTTTTAGAATTGAGACATCTCGTACATACTTTGATTCTGAAGTGTCAGAAAAATATTCTATCCAACAACTATTGTGTAATTATTCACTCTAATTCAGGGTGCTTGCAGAGTATATCTGTGTTCTGTGTTGCCTAAGAATTGCTGTCAATTCCCCTTGATCAATGCGGTGTTCAATATTTCATATGTACTCCTTTTTTCAAAAAGCTGTGTTTTCTTGAATGGAAAGGAAATTATAATTTTACTTTCTGAACAATGTTTATGTACACCCATTCTAATATTAGGCATACCATGTTGGTATAATTTATTTTCAAAAGCATTAGAATATTTTGTGGCATCTAGGAATTTACACAGACACATTCTATTCTTAATTCTTTGTAATTTTGTGAATCTCAAAATGCCACTTATTTTTAGGCCAGTTCTATTGACTTTAACCTTCAGAAATATTTCTTTACATTCTTTGTTTGACTGGAAGACTTATGTATATTTAGGTGTTACTATACTGTATTATAGAGTACAGACAGGAGTGTAAAGATTAAGCTTAGATCAGTCAGTGGGGTGTGCATTAACACTTAAAAACTCCCATTTTCAATGTCCTTGGGCATAGCCCTCTCCGAACAGTAGCGAGCCTGAGTTTATAGCTGGGATGAAGGTTTTATGTTGTTGTTGCTTACTTTAGCCATCAAATGGCATTTCATGTATGTCTGTGTTGTTACTTTATCATCAAATATGATGTTGAAATTCTTCATGCTTGTTGCATTTCTGAAAAAAACCCTGAATTCTTGAAATAGATAGCTGATAGACAGAGACAGTTTATTCTCTTATTCAACATCCTTCAACGAAATCGCCTACACAGAAAATTGATTCAATTGTAATGAGAGAGACGCACACATTTTCAAATTGCAGGTTTGAAATTATGCACTTTTGTATGTTGAATAATCCTATCGGGCTAAAAGTTTCAAAAGAAATATGAACTTATTTTATCAAAGCAGCTCTCTTTGGTTGCAATTTAAAAATTGCAACAACAAAAAAAAGATAAACCCTCGGATAATTTTTGAGAAATTTCTACTTATGGGATAATACCACCACCCCAAGAAAAATGGGAAGGAAAAATTGAAGCAGGAAAGTAAACCTCAAATTATGCAAATAAAAAAGGAGTAGAATAAATCCTTGTTATAAGAATATATTTATTTACTGTGAAATATAGGAACCTTTTCTGTGTAAAGTTGGGTCTCTAATTAAAATTGTGTAATGTCAATGGAAATTGTCTAGTCATTGTATCCAAAGCTGTGGCCTCAAAATAGTCCTCAAAAGTAAATAAGTATTTTTGAATTTTAGGGACCCTTTTACTTCAGTATATATATATATATATATATATATATATATATATATATATATATATATATATATAAAAACTAAAATTCATTCGTTGCGATTGTAATTTGAATGTTAAGCATTTGTTTACAATTTTTTAACACCAAACGTTTTGCATGCAGGGATAAGATTCATATTCGTGCGCTCATAGGTGAAAATCGGTAATGCTAATTTCTCTATATATCCAGACCCAACACTTTTTTCACCCACATCTGAACCTTCGTGTTGCTTATATCCCAGAAGACAGACCTGTGGGCATGCATACCAGATGACTATGGAGTGCCTAGCCCTTGTGCAAAATTTTCCAGTCTTAGGCCCGG
>NW_026889803.1:40092500-40107500 GCF_033153115.1 Saccostrea echinata
CCACAATAGGGAATCCAAGTTTTACATTGAAATATATAGGAAAAATCTTTAAAAATCTTCTTCTCAAGAACCACTAGGCCAGAAAAGCTGAAACTTATGTGGAAGCATCCTTGGGTAGTGTAGATTCTAAATTGTTCAAATCATGACCCCCAGGGGTAGGGCGGGGCCACAATAGGGAATCCAAGTTTTACATTGAAATATATAGGAAAAATCTTAAAAAATCTTCTTCTCAAGAATCACTTGGCCAGAAAACACTGAAACTTATGTGGAAGCATCCTTGGGTAGTGTAGATTCTAAATTGTTCAAACAGGACCCCCCCCCCCGGGGTAGGGCGGGGCCACAATAGGTATTACAAGGGGGGGGGGGATCTGGTAAAGAACAGCATGACTAAAGTTACTCAGGTGAGCGATGTGGCCCATGGGCCTCTTGTTGCTATAAACGCTTGCAGATATTGAGCTGATTTTTGGTATGTGAGTGTACCTTGACGAGTTACAGATCAAGTTTTCATTTCGTTCCGTTTCCATTGTGACAGAATTAGGGCCATTTTAATTTCTTTTAGAGCAACCACATTACACTTACCAGTGGGGACTCTGGTATCGCCTATGTAATACTCTCAGAATGCTTGTTAACTTTATTTTCCTCATTTCTGATATTGAACTAGATTCAAGCGTAATTATTAGACATTGTGCTAACTTCATTTAAAACAGAAAGCGATATGAAGCTATTCAAGCTTGGGAGGACATCTTGATAGATTATCCTACGGACATGATGGCAGTCCGACAGTGTTTTCTGGGAATGATCAATTTGGGGCTACAACAAGAAAACAAAGATATTATGACAAGAATTTTACCTCACTTTTCTGTCGAAACGCCTGGATACAGGTTAGTAATGTTTTTTGTCTTAGCATAAAACTTTTGCAAAGACTTAAGATACTTAGTGTACAAAAAGTCCGTTGGAAATACATGACTGTGTACTGTATATTTTATTCAGATTATAGCTCATCTGGCTGGAAAATGATTTTCTGATCAACATAAATCCACCGTCTGTCCCTTTGTTGTATTGTAACTTTTCGACTTCTTCTCCAGAACCAGTGGACCAGTTTCAACCAAACTTCTCACAAAGCAGAAAATTCAATTTTGTTCAAATGAAGAATCACATCCCCCTTAAAGGGGAAGATAATTACTATAAGAAATAAGAAACAACAGAACAGAGGATTCAAAGTTTTACACCAAAGTATAGGAAAATATCCTTTTCAAGAACCACTGGGTCATGACTTAGATAAGTCATCTTCAGGTATTGCAGATAATGGTCCTGGGAATAGTTGGGGCCTCAATTAGGGATTAAATATTAGATGAAATATATAGGAAAATATTTAAAATCCTCTTCGACCATGATTACTCATACCAATACGCAAACAACTAAATTTAGAACAGATTCATATTTGTTGAAATCATTACTCCCTGGGCGAGTTAAAATAGGCATTAAAAATGTACAGGAGAATACATAGAAAGTTGAAATTAACAGGAGGAACTAAAAAGATATACAAACTTAAGTTAACATTAAGTCATGTGGATCATGTGAATTCAAGATTCAACAGAGCCAAGGTCTGTCGGGTGAGCATTGTAGCCCATGGGTCTCTTGTTTTTAAAGCAGCATTTATAATTGCCCTTTCCTTTTTGTTTAAACAGTACGGTTCTGGGTTGGCAAGCATTCTGTTTGGAAGAAAATAATTACTATGACCTTGCAGAAAAAGTTGCAAAGAAGGTAAAAATTTACTGAAACAAAATACACGTTTATGGAACGGTGAATTTTAAAATTTTAATTAAGGAGAAAAAGGAAAACGTAAACGCAGGGGGTTTGACCGGATATAATGATAATAATATACTAAAGATGAAAAAGACGCAATTAATGGAAGATCTGTTACTTATTGTTCAGTTTAACTATACGATTTCAGAGCCTGGAATTAGAACGCCACGAGACCTATGCATCTCACACTTTATCACATGTGTATTTGATGCAGGGAATGCATGACAAAGGAATTAATTTTATGCTGTCAACCGAGAGCGACTGGAACGTATGTATCATGTTTACATGGGCATGTAATTGTCGATAACTAACATAATTTGAATTTTCTTTTAATAAGTTCAGAACTTAATTTGTACTTGTATATTACAGCGATGCGAATTTCTTGCCTGTCACAATTACTGGCATGTAGGAATCTTTCATGCTGAAAAGGTAGTTATCATTCTAACTTGTATTATTATCAAAAGTGTTAAAATATCTTAAAACTACAATATTTATCCCATACTATTTCAATTAAGAGGCCCGTGGGCCACAATGCTCATCTGAGTCACTTTAGCCAAACATAATTTTTTTTTCAAAAATTTCCTCTAAGGTTTTCCATCACGAATAGGACCTAATTCTTTATCCTTAAATGTCAATCACATACACATGTATGATAAAATGATAATAATTTAAAGCATTTTAGAGTACAAAAGGATTGACAGAGAGAGAATTTCAAAATGTATTTACCTAAACAGTAATAAATCAACGAAGATTGAAGTGAAGCATACATGTATGAAGACAAGCAATTTTTTTAAAAATAAAAAAATTCAAACACGGTAATAAGAATATCATTCAATAAATTAAATGCATTTTTTAACCAGAAAGATTTTTTAAGATTAAATTGATTTTTATTGATTAAAAACAGAGGGAGGTAACTCCTCAATGAAAGGTCAAGGTCATAAATTAGGACACACTCCACTCTTACACACTGATAGTAATAAATGAGAATTATATTGAATATCCTAAGTATGCTATCCCTACATATCTGCTGTGTATTTAATGTCATTGAATCCAAGACTATTAGGGATGGCTTACCTTAATTCATAAATATTTTTACTCCATGTTTTGAATCAAAATTTAGACCTAAGGGAGTTACGATTTATTTTAAGTTAAATCAACAAAGCATTGCGATGCTCAAATATTAAAACGATGTTTTGGAGAAGATTTTTTCCCTCTACACATGCATGTAAAATTTAGATCTCTGATTTAAACTAAACTCTAACCACAGGGCTCATATATGTACATATATTTTAAAAAATCTGCATGAATTGATCAAATTTGAATTTACGCTACCTGAGAATACTTCCATATAAATATGATTAATCATAACTTCTTTGTTCTTGAGAAGAAGATTGTTAAAGATTTTTCCTGTATATTCCAGTGGAAAACTTTTATCGGCTATTGTGGCACCACCCTACCCCTGGGGGTCATGATTTGAACTAGTTTGAGTCTACACTATGCAATAAAGCTTTCACTTAAGGTCCAGTGGAAGATTTAAATTTTTACTAATTCTTAATTATCTCCCCATGAAAGAGGGCGTAGCCCTTCATTTGAACAAACTTGAATCCCCTTTACCCAAGAATACATTATGGCAAGTTTGGTTGAAATTGCCCCAATGTTCTTGAGAAGAAGTGGAAAATGTGAAAAGTATACAGACTACAGACGGACGGCGGAATAGTTCACTTGAGCCTTCGGTTCAGGTGAGTTAAAAAAAAAAATACCTATAAACACGATCTAGGTAGAAGTAAGAGAAGTTGATCATAAATGTTTACACATGTACATGTATATTATTTTTTTGTCATTTTATATAGGGAGATTTCAGGTCGGCATTAGAAATATTTGATTCACAGGTGAGAATATGAGGAAGCATTAATTTGTAAATAAAATATGTAAGAGAAAAAAGATATGAGAATATTTGAACCTTGTTGGAAAAACTTCACTACGTCAACGTTTAAGTATAAATATTTGGTAGGTTGGAGTCCGAACACAAAGATCTAAAAGTGATTTCAATTTAACCGATGCCGCGCATTTGCTGTACAGGCTAAAACTGGAAGGTAATCAACCGACTTAATCATTCAATGTCCATTATAACTGATTTGATATAAAAGCAATCCTAACAATTTGTTTTTCAATTGTTAGTCTTACAAACCTATCAGTAATTAAATATAACGAGTGGTTTATTATGGAGTAAAACCGCTTTAGAAACTGAACAACTTGATGGAACTGAAACATTAAATTTGTCTTGCATTGATCCAGGGACCTGTATACTAAGTATAGTTTATAGGTCCTTGATTGATCATTGTGACAAAAACAGTAAAGATTCCACTTTCTATTTTGATTTTAATATTACTTCATTAAAACAATTACACAGTTGAATAATTATCTTTGTTTTTATCTCCACTCATTTTTTTGGTTTAAATATCTAGGAGTTGAGGTGGGCAACCGTTCGTCTGTGTTAGATGAGACAAGTGGTGTGTATATGTTTGGACACGGTCAGATGTTCACTGAAGCACATCTGTTTCTGAAAAGCTGTTGTGATGAGGACAAAAGCATAAAAGAAAAACAGCTTCAGTCTTTGAAAGAATATGTAAAGTAGGTAATTGCTCAGATTTATTGTAGCCATCTTCCCAAGTCCAGGGTTTCTAATCCACTCCGCTCCACATAAACCCTTGAACGAATAGACTAGGTTTGACGGGGTTAGAAATGCGCTCTCTGATTGGCCTCATGCAAGTTTGCATGACCAATCAGAAACATTGTTTTATTTAACCTGAAACTAAATCATAAACAGAAAAACACGCCAGCTTAAGTTCCAACGATGACGTCATTTTCAGTAAATGGCCCAGTTAAAGTTTTGTCTCAGCTTTTTAGTTGAGTTATATTGAATTAATTACCGACTTCCAATATTGTCTCGAATTTTCTGTTTAATTCGCTTACTCTGGTTGGCCAATAGCAGAGGTCAGTGGAGTTGAAAATGTGTAATCTCACTAGATAGCGCGACAGTAAACCCCATCAAACTTAGTCTATTCGATCAAGGGTTAATGTGGATCGGGGTGGATCAGAAACCCTTGACTTGGGGAGTTAATGTGGAGCGGGATGGATCAGAAACCCTTGACTTGGTAAGATGTATTGTAGTAATTGCATTACATTAAACTAAATCATAATAAATGGGTTATTACATTACAGTAAATCACAATTATATCGGGTTATTGCATTAAATCACAGTATTGGGATATTACATTCTATAAAACTACAACAACAGGTATTACTTACAATATTAAATAATTATGATATCAGATTATTGCATCGAATAAAATAATGATATCAGTTTGACACAATTTTAAATCAAAATGATGTTATGCATGTAATGACAGTGTATCCCTCGTCATTGCTGCATACATGTACAGAACATAATGTTAAAATTTTTATTATAGAGATAGTGAAATGTGGGACAATAAAACTGTAGTAAAAGAGGTTGGCATTCCTCTTTGTGAAGGGATACTGGCCTTTGAGAATGGGGAGCATGACAAAGCTACTGATTTACTCTACCCACTACGCTACAACGTCATACGAATCGGGGGAAGCCATGCACAGGTAATGTAGTCCAGCCAAGCACAGGTAATGTACCCCAGCCAAGCACAGGTAATGTACACCAGCCAAGCACAGGTAATGTACCCCAGCAATGCACAGGTAATGCTAGAGGCTTGATTTGTCGCCACTTACATGTGTAACATCTAGCATCCATTGTAGGAATTCTCACCGCTAAAATTCCAAGTGGAAATGAATGAGGAGTGTGTGTGTCTAAAGTCATTTTTTCGTTACTTTTACGTAGAAATTTAATAACTCTGAAAAATTCCACGGGGGTCTGGATCTTCCGATCATGGATCCCCGGAACGAGCGCTCTACCGAATGAGCTACTGTGACGGTTACTGTAAAGGAAATAGAAGCATAAAAGTTTAGGAATTAGCTTTTTGATTTCTTTTTTAGCTCACCTAACTAAGTCGTGTACTCTTATGCTATATTCCCGGAGAAGGTGTCCGATTTTTTGAGTAACTACACGTATATAATCTCCGGTGATATCAAATACGCATGAGTGATGCAGTCATAGATGCACAGTACTACCATTGCTTTGAATGCTGCATCTTACCTATATTTACCAGACCACTGACCGTTCCCAAATTCTGAAAGCATTACCTTGACCAAAGTGCTTGAATAATGCAACTCAGTTACTTACTACGGTAACCATACATGTACTTGCTTCGGATTCTCTATAAAACATTCATTTTCCGGACGAGTGGCCACCTATTTTTAGGAGATCCAGTTTCCAATTATTTTTAGGCCCTACCTGAACCACAGAGGCGTGCATCGGGCAATGTGTCTTAAAGCTGAACATGATTCGTAAAAGCAATGTGTCCGCCATTTTTGTTCGGATTCTCGCTATATCTGAGGACCCCTATATAAAGGGCCTGACTTGGACACTGTTCAGTATGATCAGTCGACACCGGTGTAGGCGGACGTATGCTACACAGCACTCAAAAATAACTGTAATACCTCGTCTAATGCAGGAAAGTAGATACAAAAGAAACTTACAATTATAGTTGTACAGGTTAGTGCATTATACAAACAAACACAGATACACGTAACTACAATAAAATGTAAACAAAGGTATTGCAAGATAACCAGCTCGAACACGGGTCGCCATTCCACGCCGATACCCGTGACAATAAAACAGTCAGGTGTAACGAATGCGAAGAGTATACCCTGGTGTTGATGTATCGTAGATATAATATCGAAATGGCGTATGCCTATTTACGAGTCGTGTTCAGCTTTAACTTAGGAATCATAAACTCTACCAGTATTTATCTATATGAAACATTTTGGGGAAACGCATTTTCATACTTGCTGCAACAGGTAAAAGTGATCTACATTTTACAGATTTGGAATACAAGGTCTGTGATAATGTGATCCTAGCAACTTTTTTGCACATTCAATTTGAGGCTTTGTGTCACTCACTGAAAACGATTATCAGAGTCTTCTCATTCGTGCAGGCACCTGGCTCCGGGGGCATAAAACTTAGACGAGCTCACTTTTGATCTCAGTCTCACTTTTACCAGAGGAATTAATAGTGGAAAAGTGAGATTGAGATCAAAAGTGAGCTCGTCTAAGTTTTATGGCCCCGGGGTCAGATCCCATCTCGGCTGTTCCATGGGTCCGTGTTTTGCCCCGTTAACGATTCGTTTTGTTTACTGAATTTATGAGAATGATCATTGTTCATTATCCTCATGTTTTACGTTCATTAATGATAACCTTCATTAATGAGGCTTGATTTTTTTAAATTTGTATCAAGATAAATTTTACTTTGAAAATGTATTCAACTTTAAATGAAAATTTCTTTTTTCTTTCTCTCTCTGAAACTGTAGCGGGATGTCTTTAACCAGATCTTGATAAATGCTGCCTTAAGGTCCTCAAACACTAAGAACCGTCGACTGGGAAGGTAAGTAAACGATGAACTTTATGTTGACTCTTGTGTGTTGACAAAAAATTTAGGCAATTGTATGAGCTTTGCAGATCTTATCAGGGAGAACTTGAACTTGATATTCAGACAGACTAAATCACATTAGGTTTTCTTATAGGATGCTGCTGAGTGAACGAAAACTGGCTAAGACAAGTGACAGCTGGACAGATAGAATGATAGCCAAGTTCGTTGCAGAGCATGGTTCATAGGGTATTCACATCGAACTAGGCAAAAACCTTTTACACACTTTGTTATGTAAAAAGGATTATTCAAGGACATTTTATAAAACGTGTTAATTAAGAATTAATAAACAGAAATGTTGTTGAGTATTCAATTTTTATTTCGTGTAAATTCATGGCATTGTATTTCACAGTGCAATAGACATGCGGAAAACACATTTTAATGTCTATATCAAATGACTTTTAAGGAGATCCTTTGTGACTCAGTAAGAAAACAACCAAACACCAAGTAACCAAACTACAGAGATTCTACTCTTACTGCGTTATGCTCCACGGAAATCTTGGCAAAAATATGAGGTATTAATTCACAGATATACCTAACAGGTACATGTAGCTAATGGTTGGGAAATCACAAAACAAAGATTCCAGCGAATTACGGCTACATACCAACATACTCGGTCCTCCCCTATCATCAATGATTCAATGAGCGAATTACTAGTATTTTTAAACATGTGTACAATTGTTTATTTTTTCAAGCAATAATTTCGAGTTATCTAAGTCATAGGTCACACAAATAATGTATAAGGATTTCTTATCATTAAAACTATATTTACAGGTTTACCCATGGTTCTATTTTGTAGCCACTTTTATTTTTGATGTATCTAAATGATGTTGCTATGATTATGTTATCAATATGTAGATTGTTTGCTGATGACAGTTCGCTTCAACAATCTTCATACAATGTATTTTTAGATACTGAATACAACTTCAATCATGATTTACATATCTTGGAAGTATGGCTGAATAAGTGGCTACATAATTTCAACGGTGAACCCATCTAAAACAAAGGTTTTTCTTTCAATGTTAAAAATATTGCTGTTATACCTAACTTATTTTTTTAAAGTCAACAGAATGGCATGCGTTACATCCCATCGTCACTTGGGTTATCATTGTCACAAAATCTTAGCTTGTCTGAATATACTGATGGTATATTGTAAATATTGCTTTAAAAACTAGGGCTTAAATAAATTAGAAAGTAAACTAAGTAGAAATAATCTTTTCAAAATTGTACACTACATTTATTAGACAACAGACGTGTGCTTGAATATACCTAATAGATGTTGTTTTCGATGGCTGCTTTATATAGGATGCTGAAAAGCTCAAAAAGTGATTATCACATGACTTCCTATTTTAGTATCTATAGATACACTTTACATGAAACTCGAGAAACTTTAAATTCCAGGCTCCATATTGCAAAAATGACATTTTACTCTGTTCAAAATTTACATATGTGTAGGGGATGTTCCTGAATATTTGATTTTGTCCCATACAAGCATGAAAATGTGTTGAACTAAAATTCCCGTAATAGAGACCAGTTATTGTTCAAGGATGTAGACGAGAATTATTCAAAAAATCTTTTGTATCAGATGCTTTGAAACCGTGGAATTTTTTAAAACCAGAAGTGAAAGAAGCCATCTCAGTCAATTTATTCCCTATTAAAAACTTAAATTACAATTTCCTTGTCAACAAATACAATATATCATCTATCTAGTCAAATGCTGACTGACGTTTTTCATACTAATTCTTCGGTTATTATTTACATACTGAATTATCTACGTGTTTTTCCATTTGCACTGTCATGACAAGGAGCACAAGGCGGGTGTGACTGGTAGAAAGGGGATGCTTGCTCCCCCATGGCACCTGATCTCATCCCTGATGCTTTTAGAGGTTCGTGTTTCCTCTGTTCCCGATTTGTAATGTTTCAATGGACTCTTGAGTTTGATTACTATTTCTTATTTCCATATTTCTATTAAAAAGACTGTCTATGCTTGATGAATACAAACTCGTTATTACTAATTAATACCACTATTTTTTGCTGTTGTCCATAAATTTACCGATGAAACCTGTAACTTTGAATTGCTGTTATTTTAGAAAAAGAATTTTTATATCTATTATTTGTAAAATTTTACATTTCTATGAGTTATTTTGCATGACATTTTTTTAATATTTATGGAGATAAATCAGTATTAAAAGTTGTAAGAACTTGTTTCCAAACATTTTGATTCATCAATTAAATGTTAAAATAAATAATGATTCATAATGGTTGGTCTCGTTTTCAGTTCCGTAATTGCCCCTTAATACATCACAAATGCTTGCATAACCGTCTTTCCCTTGAAATTAATCGTTCACAGGCCCCTAGGAAACAGGGTGGGTGGGGGGGGGGGTGGAGGGGGGGGGTATCATTGATCTGAAAAATCATGGTACATTCATTGGTGGAAGAACCCACTTTGAAAGTTTCTCTTCATTT
Organism: Saccostrea echinata; assembly: GCF_033153115.1. Lineage (NCBI taxonomy): Eukaryota > Metazoa > Mollusca > Bivalvia > Ostreida > Ostreidae > Saccostrea > Saccostrea echinata. Next base: position 40,102,345 of record NW_026889803.1, read on the forward strand.
GGTATTTTTCCAGTCTTGAATAATTTCTTGCATAATGTTCGTACATATATATTTAATTTTGTTAAATACGTTACTCTAGTGCTTTCGCGTCATCTGTTTGACAAAAAAAAGCTCTGCTATTGAATGGACAATTTTCCATACGGCTGTTTTAAGACTGATTATTTTTTACGGGAGGGGGGGGGGGCAGGGGAGACGCACCCCTTTTCCTGAGAATTGCTTTTGATGTGGTATTACTATCATGTAAATTTTCAATTGGAAGCTCCCCCCCCCCCCCCCGTTGGAGTCGAACACTGGCAATTTTGAGCATTTTAAAAAAAATTGTGCGAAAAAGTTAGAGAAAGCCCCCCCCCCTCCCCCACACACACCCAAAACAAGAAGTCTGTGAGCCACTGCTCACTAGTAATAACCCTGCTCTGATGTGAATATACAAGTTCAGTTACGGACGGATTCAGGGTTAAACAATAGATTGACATCGTATTCGTACAAAAATGAATCCCACCATATTATGCCTCAAAAATTATTTTGTTATTATTCTGTATTATATGTTATTGTTGATATGCGATAAGTTGTATGTCTTCATCATTAAAATCTAGCTAGGTTTCTATTATTCGCAAGCAATTTTTGGATTTCCAGAATTCACCATAACCCACAATGGACCAAAGTTAAAAATCAAGTGTTATTTTTATAGCATTAATGATGCCGGAAGGCTTAGACGTATTTTCCCTGATGATATATAAGATTTTCCTACGCATTTATGTATACGTGCAGACGTTTGAAAGTTGTCGGGTCACTTCTCTTTAACACCCTCTCTCGCGTAGGTTGTTTTTCTCAAGTACCATCGGTAGGTCAATATACTATACTACCTATACGTCATTTCAATCCATTTCTAAATGTTATGTAAACTCTTATCTAATGAAATTAATGATATACATTTAACGGGTTTAGGAAGATATGAACCAATTGGCGAAAAGTGAAATTAAAATCATATTGGTATATTTTATTAAGTTTTTAAGAAATTTAATGAAAAAAGAAATATTAAAGAAATTAAGTGGGATGTGCAGTCACGTATTACCGAGCATGGGAGGCCCCAATTTTTCTCCCTAAGAATAAATGGTCTTTGCTGTTAATTTTGTTATTGATATTGTCAATCAGAGGTCGGTTACCCCCCTTTTGGGTTGCAGAATGATCGAATCTTCCCATCTCCTACATGTACGTCAGTGTACCCAAAACTTTGCTTAAAATGAAAGTGGGAACTTCCTCTCTTCCCCTGTACATGTATATGTGAAATAGGTTTTGTGAAATGGACATTTTTTCCTTTTGCTTGCCAATTATTTTTCTGACTGCCTCGATCTTCTTTCTCGCATGTTAAAGAAAAATGATGCTACATGCATGTTTTGATATGAATAATTTTATTTGGAGGAAAAAGTTGTATTATATACTTAAATTTAAAAAAGGTAAATTTCTGTGAAGAATACATACAAAAATGTCGATAGTTTGTTTTTCAAACTTTTTTGGGAAACTAAAGTTCTAAAATCCAGCTAAGTGGATGGAATGTCTGGTTTTTCGTAGTTACTTAGAATTGGGGTGTAGCGGGTTTGTGGGACAGGCCATGTGGAGAACACTAAGGGCCTTTGGTATAACTGGAGCAGAGAGGAGGAGTGATGGGGCAGATACAAGGGTGGATCCAAAAGTAATCTCACATCTGCTATAAAATCTTTAATAATCGAAAGTTTACAATAAAACTATATACTAATACCTCTATTTATTTTGACTTTTATCCTAAAATTTCATTGAGATATATACAATACTTTATAAGATATTAAAATAAACACAACGTTGGGTCTGGTCTATCGCCACACGGCAAGAATGTACCGACGCCGTTTTGATGTTTCTCTTCGACACTCATTTTGAATCTAATGAAACGTAATATTTACGCATAAAGGAATGAATTTAGAAATAATATTTGGACAAAGTTCAAATAATTTTATTACAACAACCCAAAAATACGACGGTGTATCACAAAATGGCAATAGTGTTAAAAAAAGCACGTGAGAGGTTAAAAAGATGGGGATGAACTGAAAATCACAGGTACCTGACAAATGGTTGGTGTGCATTGTAACAACACCCCCCCCCCCCCCCCATTCAGAGAATTTTTTAGACACAATAACTAAGCAAAAATACACGAATTCCTAGCCTAAAATACGAATACTTCGTTATTTGATATTTTTTTCCCCGTTATTGCTAATTTTAAGAGATTGTCCCTATACGGTATTTAATTCATGTATATTTACTAGGTTATCGTGTCTAAAAAATTCTCAGAAGGAAGTGGGGGGGGGGGGGGGGGTTACACCAATCGTTCGTCAGGTGCCGAAAAGTAACATCATAATAACTTCGATAACATTCTTGCCGTGCGGCGAAAGACAAAACCTGAAGTTGTATTTATTTTAATATCTTAAAATGTATTTTATATAATCGAATGAAACTTCAAGACAAAAATCAAAATAGACAGGAATATTAGTATTTAGGTATGAGATGCAAAACCAATTTGATAGCATGTGTAAAAAAAAATTATACAAAGACAACGTGAAGCACGTCAAAATGAAAGAATGAATTTCAAAAAAAAAAACTTTTCCGGGCTTTTTTAAAATTGAGAAATACGTATATTGTCTTGGAGCGGGGGATTGTCCTTACCTTGTACGCCCTCTCTCTTAAGACGTGTTTTAAACTTTAAAAAAAAAACTTCTAAGAAGACAGTGTAAACAAACTGGACTGATGCACATACCTTTCTTTCTTCTTATATATTGTTGGGGATTTTTTGTATGGAAGGGGGGTCCAGATTTTTTTCCTATGGTTAACATGATAATTAAGTCTGATAAATATACATAAACTGTGGAGAAAACAACAACAGACCCGGGGTTGCTAGTATAATGGGGGGGGGGGGGGGGTGCTTGTCCACAAGCCTATATATCGGTTGCATGATTTCGTAGGAATGAGGAATTTGTTTAAAATTCGGGTGTAGGAAAAAAAAATTGTTTAGATTTGTCCAGTAATATAATTAATAATTGATGGATAGAGATAGGAGAATATTGCAAACAAAACAGATAAATATACGCATTGATATCTTGATTATTTTATTCAACCTAATAAATAAATAGGTAAAGTATTTTTTTAAAAAAACATAACATAGTATTGATATTTGAACTGTATTCAACTTGTGTTGTAGTCAACCTTATATGACAGTGCTAAAAGCAAAGAGATTGCAAAATTATAAAGTTTCGGGTTCAAAATATTGGATTTTGGCAATAATTAATCAACAGAAAAAAATGAGTTCCTATTTGAAAATTTCAGGTTTGTAATGTTTGATATAATTATATTCAAAGCCAAAATTATAGTTTTCTACCGATTAGTAATTTTTTCCCCATAGTACCTTTTCTATACCCGGAAAAAAGGCTAACACAAAATGTAGTTATTTTATCTTAGACTTTTCAATTCGATATTTTTATTATTTGAAAAAAAAAAACAGAAAACGAGATGGGGAGCAGATTTTTGACTTGCAAGGCATTGAACATATGGCGGGAAAGCAAACTTTTTGGGATTTTTCATGAAGAGTTTGATTTCCTGAAAACACATGATTATAAGAATCAAAGTTTATTCATATTTGTTTTAGAAGCCTATTTTAATCATAAAAAATAAAAATAGGAAAATTCTCTTCATGCATATGTTAAACTCGTCTGAGATTATTATCCAACAATAATACCCACAAATAAATGGGGGGGGGGGCATTAATACATACAAAACCATTGAACAATAATTCACACAATAAATCTCCCGCAAAATATTTTTGAATTGCTGATACAGTGTAAAGTTTTTATTTCTTAGTGATATTGGCAATTAGATTGAACAGATTCTTAAGGGAAAACGAACTGTCAGGTAGTGTGCACTTATACCTGAAACACATGCCTCACATCACACTGTGCATGGTATAACACAGTGGAATCTTACGGATTATCTGATCATTAGGCATAGTAGATGTATCTTAGTGTGCTATATACAGTATCATAAACAGTGCTTTAGATCCTGTGTACTTAATACAGATGGTCAAGCTTGATCATGCTGAGACTAACCAGAAATTAAAACTGGGGGACATGCAAATATTTATCTTAAATTCAGGGAACATGTATACAAAGAGTTCAAAATTTATCACCTACATCCCTCTCCCACTCAAAAATGATTATGATATCAAACTAGGAGAAAGTCAATTAAAGATAAAAATACATATTTTAATACTTTTATCTCCAAATAATTTGCCACAAAACAAATGAGTTTATACATTGTAAGAACCCCCTTCCTCACCTTATTTTATGAGTAATCACTAAAATCACTTTTAAAATAATTATACTTAAATAACATACTTACTTTTAATAACTTTATTTTCTTTTCTTTTAAAGATTTTATTTTCCCCATTCAAACTTGCTTTTAGTAAAAAAAAAAAAAAAAAAAAAAAAAAACAAACAAACAAACAAACAAACAAACAAAGAAAAAACGGAAAAAAACAACAATAACAAAAAAAAAAAAAAAAAAAAAAAAAAAAAAAAAAAAAAAAACCAAAACAAAACAAAAAAAACATAACGAGAGCATCAGTGTTTACAAAATGGAAGGCAAAGGAGTCAGACAAAAATCGTACTCTGATTGGATAATTTGTGGTTTATATTCTTGATTTGCCTTTCATCTAATTCGTTAAATTGAGGTTTGTATTCCTGGTTTGCCTTTATCTAATTCGTTAAATTGAGGTTTGTATTCCTGGTTTGCCTTAAATTTATCTGATTCGTTAGATTGAGGTTTGTATTCCTGGTTTGCCTTTATCTGATTCGTTAGATTGAGGTTTGTATTCCTGGTTTGCCTTTATCTGATTCGTTAGATTGAGGTTTGTATTCCTGGTTTGCCTTTATCTTATTCGTCAAATTGTGGTTTATATTTTTGGTTTGCCTTTATCTGATTCGTCAAATTGTGGTTTGTATTCTTGGTTTTCCCTAAACTGATTCGTCAAATTGTGGTTTATATATTTGGTTTGCCTTTATCTGATTCGTCAAATTGTGATATATATTTTTGGTTTACCTTTAACTGATCCGTCAAATTGTGGTTTGTATTCTTTTGTA
>NW_026889803.1:40127500-40407500 GCF_033153115.1 Saccostrea echinata
TCAGAAGATATATATCGATCAAAATCAAATGTTCGAAATTCAAAGTAAATTGCAAGTAAGTGTAAGAGATGTTTTATATTTTTAAGAAGGATCGTGTTACGCACTTGCAATGAAAAATTTCCAATTCAAACTCAGAATTTGACAATCAGGAAAGAGATTGAAGATCTTTAAATCATTGACTTAATCTCAAAATTTCATATAAATCAGAGTTTGTGCACGGTTTATATTATTCCACTAATCTGATCATGAGTCATGATTAGAGGTAACTTGATTACAAGTAACCTTATATTAATTTTCATTTTTCTGATTATTCCTTCAATTTGTGTGATGAAGTGACGAGTGATAAACATTGTTTTAAAAATCTATTTTATGTCCCGTGAAAGAAGATCGAGGGGCTTATTATTTATCTCCTGACTGAGAATCTGTCATTCTGTCGTAAACTTTAACCTACCTAATAACTTTTGAACCATAAGTGTTAGAGACTTAATATTTGGTAAAATAATAATAATAAAAAAAAAAACATTTAGCATCTTGTTAATTTTTCCTTCTGTCTGTCCGTCTGTTTGTGCATTCTTGACTGGGCCGAGACTTTGTAATGGAGAAACATACTTAAGCTTGACGGATTACTTATGACCTGATTTTGTGCATTGACCTAACCTAAGGTCATTTGGGCAAGACGTTACTTGCCAAAAAAGTGTAAAAATTATTGTCCGAACAAAACTTTCAAATGATCAAACATTGTTAGTTCATACTTCCCACAAAGATCACTTATCACCTGAGTACATTACCCAAGGTCCATTCAAGGTCACTTTACAGGCCCGTAGGAAGCAATTTCAGTTGGGGGGAGGGGGCCTAAAATTTTCAGTTGGGGGCACTAAAGCAAAAAAAAAAAAAAAAAAAAAAAAAAAAAAAAAAAAAGGTCATCAGACGTTATAATTGAGGGGGCACAAGCATATAGTAGCTATGTTTTCTATTGTATTTTACATATCGGCAAAATTATTGAGGGAGCACGGCTCGAGAACGTCAGTCCAACGCGTTAACGATTACGCCACAAACACCGCTACCTTAGGGAGTGTATTTTCAAGTATATAAACGAAGTTTTTATACATTTGTCACAAAACAAGAAATAAATGAATATAATTTCTATAAGACTGATATTATTGATAAGGATCTTAAAGAAAAATTCTCTAACAAATAATCGAATTTTTCAGTAACCAAAATTGCAACGTAACATGAACTGGTTCTTCGGAGTCAATAAAACGCTTTTTGATATAACGCTTGATCAAAGAATGTTCAAGAAAATTTTCATTTAGATTTAACGTCTGCAAACAGGTTTGGGGTTGAGAATTTAATTAAATTGTCGTATACAAACAACAGTCAGCATAATAATTATAATAGTGTTATTATTTGGATGTACTATGCCGAAATAGTAGTCAGGGTTTGACACATAGTGCACTCGCCTCCGGCTCGTGCACCATGTGTCAAACCCTGACTACTATTTCGGCATAGTACATCCAAATAATAACACTATTATATAAATATAATATAATATAATATAATATAATATAATATAATATAATATAATATAATATAATATATAATAATTTAATATAATATAATATAATATAATATAATATAATATAATATAATATAATATAATATAATATTCCTGTCCTTGCCATGTCTTAACTTGTAATGGAGAAAGGTTGAACTTAACGTGACATACATATTACTTATCACCCAAGAGTGTGACATGACCTTGACGCAATGTTCAAGGTTACCGGCAGAAATGGATGTTTATGCATTAAACAAATATTACTGATGACCCAATGATGGGTCATGGACCTTGCCCAAAAGTTACTTGTGAAAGTTTCTGGTTATTTTCAGAATGTTCATTATAATTCTTGCCTGGTCCATAACTCTCTAACGGAAAATAGTGGATACTTCACACACTGATTACTTATGTCCAGAGGATGTGTCTAGACCTTAAAAAGCAAGGTCATGTTGGCAAGTTCAAGGTCACTTTTTAAAAAATGTATAAATCCTGCCCTGGCTGTATCTTTCAATGGAGATACAACATAAGGATGTCCATTCTTGACACAAGTTTTTCTTATCAGCGGAAGTTCTGTTGGGACCTTGACCCAAAGTCATTTAGATAGTGCAAGGTCATTGGCAAAAAAAATCAGTGGAAATGACCACTCTTGGGGCATTTGTATTTCTCAAACACATCTTGTTTTCTTTCAAAAACTATTGGATAATTCTAGCATTGACTTGCTCATTAACATATATACGATTTTTTTTAATATTACAGGCCCAGTGGGGAGGGGGGCACAAGGGGCGCCCTCACTTTTTTGTGAGTGAAGTATTTTGTTATTACAGTAAATTTTCCTAAGATGCTGCCCCCCCCCCCCCCCTTACACACACAGCGCTTTTTGTTGTTGTAAGACTGAGCAATGGCTAATTCAAGGATTTGGACAGTAAATTTAATAGTTTTTTTTCCGTTTGCTTATCAGATTTTTTTTGGAAGTGCCCCCCCGGGACTTATTAAGGTTGAAGAAAAAAACCCCACCTGTAATATAAAATATCACACTGTGTAATACAATGCTGCATATAATATGTAGCGCTTGCGTTTAAGTCAATTTAGGTCATTCTTCTGGGAAATTCTTGTGCAAAATAAAAGGTAACATTGTCATAGAACTTTATATCATCATGTATGCACATATAACTGTTATAGTACACAAATAACTCTATAGTAACCGTTAAAAATACACTGGATGCTTTCAATCTTGACAAGGAATAAACTAATCAAATAATCTCATATATATGTTCCAGAGAAAAAATATAATTGCTTATTTAATTATGACTAATTTGCATTAATTTGTTTACTATTTTGATTTTTTATGAATATTGTAAGAGGAAATAACTAACTTACTTTGTATATCTCTACATTGTGATTGTATCAAATGTTAAAAGTACACTAAATATATGTACACTATACGTTCTTGTTACAATTAAAGAGCCTGTTTATTTGTAGATATATCTAGTAATCTTTTATTGAAAGATCGAAGCATGAATAGTAACCCCTCCGTCTGATCTTGGCATACAGTTTGGAACACGGGGCTTTAAATGTCATTCAATTGTTAATTTTGAAACGTTAACGGCGCTCTTCTAATGTCAAAATTTAATTTAATTGATTCATTTAGGATTGAAAGTGGATTAACCTCTTTTCAATAACTATGTGACTGAACATTTATATATCCATATACATTTTAGCCTTGTGTGAAGAAAGATTTGTTACAACACTGAGGCCTGACAAGACGTTTGATGAAGGATTACGCACATGTAAATATACACTGTCACGCTAACCATGTAAGTAGAATTAATCGATTTCCGTTTCTTGAAAGCTCTGATTACTTTTATGATGTTTCATGTAATAGAATCTCTCTCTTTCTCTCTCTCTCTCTAAAAACATTGAAAGCATACGAATGCAAAAGAATAAAGACAGGCTAGTTACCTTTAAGTTCAGAAGTATATTAGACTATTTTAACTATTGCTTAGCGAAACTAAAGTGATTGGAAGAACCAAGTGAAAGTTACACTTAATGTTACTTGCCTACCGACTGTATTAAGTGATTTTTTTTTTCGATCTGTCGATTAAATTTGTTTACACACTTATTTTTTACTTAGCAGCTATAAAAATAAAGGAGTTATATAAGATTGAATAATTTCAAATATTACAAATGAATTCTGTATTCTTTTCTCAAATCTATCATGTTTATTTCAAATTAAATAAAAAGAATAATGTATTTTGAAAGTTTTTTTTTTTTTAATAATTTACATTTTAAAAGAAATCAGGACTTATTAACATCTGAAATATAGGCATTTCCAACACATCACAGACAATTACAAAAATGACAAAATGTTTCTCAGAAACAATCATTTTGACTAGACATTTTTCAACATAGCATGGCAATCAAAAGAAAAAGTTACGCAATGAATTTCTTGCACTTCATTATCTACTGGAACAGTAATAAATTATGAGGAATTATCGTTATCTCTAAACAATACTTTCTATTCCTATTTTGTGGCGGTTTTCTAAAAAGTTAAAGAAACATTTACATTTGAAATCTCCAAACATTTTCTTCAATACTTCTGTTGACAGTTACCAAACAGTCCAGCTGAGAAGCGCTACTTCAGGAGAAGTGGATGTTTTGAGTTCAATTATCTCGACCGTCGTTTGTTTGTCAACTTTGTACTTGAAAAATTCTGAAACCCTTTTTCATCTGAGAGAACTTTCTTTCGTTTAAAGACGAAGAGTTCATATCTCTAAAATAGGTTCCATTTGAAGATATTGCGAGCGAATGGTCTGTTTTGGAGAAAGAAATATTTCATTATCATGCGATAGTTTCACTTCTGTTTTAATGAACCGTATTCTAGCAACGCTTGAGCATATATTTTAGAGTAGACGGTGTGTTTTAGACCTCAGTGAGATCGGTTGTATAAGGAGAGAGAACTTTGGTACGCGTTATGTATCCTTCAGAAAGTAGAAGATATAAAAGAATAAATCTGAACCTTTAATGTAATTAACAAAAATCTCTAAAAGTAAAGATAGATATCAGGAGTTTCCTACTTTTAGATTTTGATTTGTAACACCATATGCTTCAGCTGCTTTTTTGTATTTTTTTTCTCTCTAGAAATTTCATGGATTTTTTTTTTAATTTCTAATACATGTATACCAAACTGCAAACATTTACGGAAGACCTCTGATATCCTTTCAAATTTTTAAATTCTGTATAATCAGTTGTATTTCTTAATTATGTGTTACATTGTACATTTATTAATGGAACTTATTACATTTATAGGGTCTGATCAATATTTAATTTTGAGTTCTACAGTTTGCTGTGTAACAAATTAATAAAGCTCAAATACACGATTACTGGGGTATAATATCATTTACTTTCTACTGAAATAAAGGGGGAAAATGCAGAATTAGAAATAGTTCTAAAATGATGTTTGTCTATGTCAATCATCGTGAAAATAATTTTACCCAGTAAAACCAATAAACCCCGCTAACGATGAGCACGGTATTTAATCAATATGAATTTTTAATTATATGTGAGAAAAGTAAATATTGAAAATATGAGAATTAGGCTTTTAAAAAATTGAACATTAAGCTTAATATGGATACTAGCTTATCAATACTATATGAGATTGAGAAAAAAGGATAGTTACCTATGATATTTATTTCAGGTAGAAATGAATTAAGATAAAATACGAGAATAAAATATCCTCAAACAATATATGTTTATATATAAACGATAGATAAATTCGGTTTTTAGTCAATTGTGTGGACCGAATGTTTTGGTTGCAAGGTTTGACAGGCATAGACATCGAAAGGTGTGAAAATTTCGTACTTTTTGTGGTAAATATGTGCTGGATAGCAATATACCATGCATACATGTATAAAACCTGCAAGAATACATATTTGCACATCACTGTCTAAGGCAGCTGAAATTGAATTTCTGATAGGAAAGCAAAGAGACACAACTAAACGTTTAAATTAATTCATCGATGACAATTTTATTATGTCGAGAAAATACGTGTAATGGGGAACAGCCAGTATTGAGATAAGAAACAGCCATATATAACAGTAAATTGTAATTATCAATATGCTTGTGTTGGATTAGATGTATGAAAAAAAGATATACTAATTAGCAAACTTCATGCACATACATTTCCTTATTTTTGTGTCAATATTCATAAAATGACTCAATATTTACTTTGTTAATGTCAAGTAAATAACACTTGCACGAACCATTGAACTAAGTATCTGTTTGCACGATATTTGTTTATCAAAGACATTATATGAATGTGTTTGCTGGATTGTATCGAGTTATTACTTTCCTATATCTTCTAACATTTGTATTTAATTTTTCCTATTTTCTATTTTAAGTTCACATACAAAACATTATGTCAATGGTTAAGATTACTTTGAAATGATAAGTATCCCATGACAGAGTTGGGCCCACCTGAAGCAAAAAATGAAGTCTTTGTTTTAGAAAACCGATGCACTGTGAACAAAGATTGCACAAAGAAAATTTAAAGTCATTATTAAAGCCATCGCTTTCAGTCGGCAATTTTGCTAGCCATTGTGGAGAGGGATTAGGTTTCAGTTTAAATTCCTCTGTCTATAATGTACAAACCCGACATTGTTTGGAAACGTATTAGGTTTGTTGTTAATTTCATATGCTGGAAAGGAACTCTGATATATCAACAGATATTGGGATAACCATGTAAGTGTTTCATTCAAAAGTTATATCTGTAAGAACATTCTTAGATTTTTTTTTACGAATTCAATTGAATGATATATAAAAGGCAAAGGAAATTTTATTTCTTTGATGAGCATATACTTAATTTTTATCTCTTTGATTGCTGTTACATCGAACGTCTCAATTCACTATTCATCACTTTTAACCTAAAGTCGATCAGTAGACAAACTCAGCTAACTTGTTAAGATTTTTGTGCGTTTTTAAAGGGAAAAAAAGACGAAATAATCTATTGCTTACATTTTGAATTCTGTATCCCTATAACTTATCTTGTTTGCAAAATTTTTGTCCCTGAAGTTTTGTTATCTAGAAATTAATAAATGTTATCATTAACAAGTTCATCAAATTTTTTAATTGAAAATTATAAGTGGCGTTTTGATAAGAATGCAGTTCATGAACAAATATTATATTAGTATCTTATGACCAATTTACCGTCGATAATTTTTTTTTTTTTTGTAACTGGTCTTCTAAATTCACAAGCTATGAGGTAGGTATATGTATTATGTGATAAAGATAAATAAAATTGAAAAAATTGATTCACAGTGATTATTTTTTAAAAATGCATACAGATAGAAATATCTAAAATGTTTTAAGTGAAATAGATATCGTTGAGTTTTCTTTTTTTTAACCTCTCTTTTAGATTACCCGTGATGGCATCATACTAGAAGAATTCAATAGAAAATATCGGAAATGGGCCTCATTAAAATAAAATCAATTTGAAGTAATTCGAGTGTAATGAATGGTGATAATGTGTGACACTTGGTGAAAGCTTCTAAGTCTCCGATGTGTGATGTTTGATGAAAAGGCTACAGTTCATAATTATGCATAGGGAAATGCTCAGACCTTCCACGGCTGGTGCTGTTTCGAGGAAACATGGTATGTATCTACACAAACGTAGACCAAAAACCTCCATTTATCGTAAAAAGCGTCAAGAACTTCTGATGTTGGACGAAGAGACTGAAATCGATTCGTATAACAGCCATGCGCTCGAAATTAGCCCGGATGAGGCATACGACAGCGATTCGACGGTGTGTGCTTCTGAATTTGAAATAAATAGTGAAAGGAGTGCGAGATGTTCGGCAGCATCCTCCTCCACAGGACTGTCGTCCAGCGAGGTATCGGATGGAAATCGTGAGTTCGAGCGGTACATACCACACGATTATGACATGATAAGTGAAATCGATGGATTGTCTGTGGAGACGGGTTGTTGCAGGTTTGGTTTAGTCCCTATGCGGTTTGCCGCAAAAAGGATTGAAATTAACGAACCAGAAAATTGTCACTGCCTTTCAAATATGCTCTTTCATGAAAATAATGCTTTTAGTCCATGGAAAACATCATGTAGGCATAAAAGTGACGTTCAAACAACGCAAAAAGATAACCGAAATTCTAACCCCAAACAGTGCCAAGTACCAAGTTTGTATAGACGAACGTATGGTCAATCGTCAAAAAGCATGGGCTATCCTTTCAGTCATTTTGAGAACAGTAGCAAATATATTCAGCAATATAAAGAGCTTTGTTCATCTGTTGGGAAGTTTAGACAGGCCCTAGAGGTTACCCGACAGAACAAGGTATCTGCCCCTTTACCCGATCCTTACCTCAACAGACTGCGCTCTACAGCTTGGTAGGTATTTTTAAAATGATTCATAATGTCTTACAATGAAATTCAATCCAAAAATAAATAATTAAATAAAATGAATTTACGAACATAATTTTAATTATTTTCTAATATTACATGTATTACATTAACGTCAACTGGTAGAAAATATTGAATTTAAAGAGAAAATTACTTAAACCCATATGACATTCATTTACATTACTTTCTAAGATACGTGCATATATCTTTGAAATTCTAAGCCTTTTTTTTTTATTGTAGACTGTTTGTACAAGATAATATGCAATAATAACATATTTTTGTATTAGAAGGCCTAATAAAGGGCTTATTTTGTTGTATTATCTTTACTAACAAATCTCCCAATTCCCTTTTCTTCATTTTGAAGATTTTTGCAACAATATTTAACACAATCTAAAAACTGTTTAGCCTTTGGTTTAACCAAACGATTACTGTCACACGAAAAACAAATTTTATTCCCTTGATAGAATTTGAAAGGGATCAGAGCGCCGGTAGATTGGTCTTTAAGAAAATTAACAGCCCATTGGAGAAACCTTTAAAGTTGTTTTTCTCATGAACATGGCATGTATAAATTCAATTACCACTTCAATGTATATATAAGGCGATTACTTCTTGTGGTCAGTAATTTTGATAATAATTCTGTTAAATGTTATTAAAATCTTTCAAAAAAATTACGCAATGCGAAAGGAAAGCCTGTTTGATTAGATGATTTCGCTGATTCGCAGTGCGGAGTATTAAGCGGAATGTTAGATTTCAAGTTAATTAACGCGTCATAACGCGGTTCCGTGACCTCAATATATTTTTCTTTCAGCTGCTTTTAAACAATAATCTAAGAATTGTGACATTTTTCAACAGAATTCATTCATATTATTTACATTCTATATGAAGTATCGAAAAATACAGTTTATATTTTCAAACTTTTTGCAGACATCTGCATTTTTGTCGCTTAGGAGATTTTAGAGTAAACCTTCGGTGTCCTGTCTACCTGTAATTTTCATAATCTCTAAAACATGTTTGATTATTTAAATATGTTTTTTTTCTTCTTTCAGCTCCATTGCCGAGAATTTCGATATCTTCGCAATATTAGACATCGAGAAAGATGCAAGGTATTTAATGTACTAATTAAACCTACATTTAATCCACTCAACACAATGAAAGATTTTAATTAGACCTTCCTATTAAAGAGAGGATAACAATAACTATTTAAATATCTTAGTAAAAGTCACAAAATATAGGTCAGGATACTAAATGCACATGTAGTCGAAAATGTATTTTTTATTCAAAATTCGAATTTTTAAACTTTTTTGCAGTGACAAAGATATGTCAGAAAGTGACAGAGAATTCTCGAGGTCCTTGACAGTTAATGACAGGGGCAAAAATCTAAATTTGGCCCCCGTGCGAGATTCGCCACCGCTACAGTTTTCAGCACACCATGGGACGTCCATTAACAAAAATGACATGCGTTTCAACCAATATTTAAATCTCGTAATACCAAAGACAGCACTCCACAAAACTAATATTCAGCTAAATCTAGATAATCCAAAAGAAATGTGGACCCCAAGATTTGAGTCTAAGAGAAATCCAACAAAAAACTCCCACAGGCGATCAGAAAGTGTCGATTCACTAAAACGGTCAACGAAACACGCAGACAGCAGCTCCAGGCGATCTTCAGGTGCAAACAGAGCAAGTCAACTGCGACTAGAACGTGCAGCGACAAGTGCCGATGGTACCCGAGTAAGAAGTGATTCAGGATGCCTCATACCACCGCCACCACCCTTGCCACAGAGTCCATCCATTTTAACGAAACGCAAAACACAAAGTCAGAAAACGAAGTGCGTGAACCAGATACGTGCGATGTTATCTGATCTTGACGATTGTAAAGGGAAGTTGGATCGCACCTGTAGACGACTCGAAAATATAAAACACAGCTCTGATTCAAAGTCTGATCGGGTTCTTCCAGCCACTAAGACATTTGGAATAGAAGGTCAGACATGCAGAACGGAGGACCAATTAAGTATCATTCATCGTCTTAGAAAAGAAAAAGAACGGACGTTAAGAGTATCGGCTGTCAATTAATTAAATACATAAAATCCATATTCAGAATGAAAAAAATCTTGAAAATCAATTTGGGTACAAGTGCATAGCTAATTTTTCATACCCTTGAACATTTTGTACACCATGTGTATATTAAAAAATAAATTATTTTTCTAAGTACAGCGTTTTCTTGTTATTTAAAAAAGATTTAGAAAATGCATTTCACATGATTCTATCATTTATATATTCGTATATATTTACATGTATTCGTACAGTGATGGTTTTACTGATATTAAACTGTAGATATTTTATTAAATTATCATAACATGTGAAAAGATGCTAGTATAAAAATAATTTGCATTGACAGCATTTCGTTTGTACGCATGTATAACGGTATAAGGAATTTTCTCATGATCATTAGGAGAGGGTAACCGTATATACACAATCAAAAAATCCCCATAATTACTTTCCTTACGGACGGTTGTCCCAAGAAATCTTTAATAATTTTTGTTTCACTTATAAAGTTAATACAATGTAATTTGCATGCACCGTAATCATCAATTTTTGCAAGTTTCAATGAAATATGTTTATAAATAACTATTTGAAGCCTAAATTCGAAACAACATTTGATTTTCTGTTACTTACCGATTTTTGCATCTCGCACATACTAGAGTCATCAAAAGATCGTGGAATTACATATTTGAATATAAAATTTTCCAAAATCCTACGGGAAATGATTGTGCCTATAACTTTATAATCATATATTTGTCATTTGTAAAGTCAAGTGAATTTTCTATATTGATACTCCAGATCATATAGTTTTTTTGTTAATGTAAAGGATGTATTCACTATTACAAAAGAATTGACCTATAGGAGAGAACAATTTCCCGGAAAAAGTGACATTTAAAAATCAATCTTTATTTGTTGTTTTCTACCGTATATATGTCTAAATTTTTCAAATTTGAATTTTACAACTAAAATTTATTATTTACAACTTCACAATAAACCTCCAAAGTTGGCCGAAACACCATTTTGTCCGTTAAAGCGTTGATTTTTGCATAAATTTTGGCCTAGAAGTCCTTCAGGGCAGGCCTGCCCCTAAATAAAATTGTGATATTTTGATGGGTTGGGATGTAAGGAATAATTTAAGATAGGATTTTTTTAGGGGCACCCCTGCCCTAGGGTCGAAATTCACAAAAAACCTACAAAAAATAAGTAAACTTGATTTTGACAATAATCTGCTTCAAATTTATACCGTTCAATCTTGTAGTCAGAATAGCTCATTTGATATATGCGCTGCGCTGACTTTTATATCGTGGGTACTTTATTTTTAAAGTCGGGGGTTTGAATCCACCTGTTGCCACACTTTTATAGTTTTAAATGTTTGCCTTTTCAAAGACTATTTTAATTTTTTTATAGGCTTGTGTATGTTTCTTCAATTATCTATCCTTTATGCATTCCCATTTTTGATATAAGAAACACTAGAGAGAGATCAAATCGTAACAATCCAATATACAGTTGTCAGTCAGGCGGAACAAGTCTCAGACTTTCTCCGAGGACAAGAATAACTCACTCTGTGTTACTCGATACAGGTATTCTCGGCAGCATTGAGCTGCGATGAATTTCAATCGTATATATTCCTTAGAATTTAATCACATTGCTTTTATTCTGTCTGTGCTACTAGTGCTTGTCTGGGTTACATGTAGTACATGAATGTTACGTATTGCTTGAATTATTTGAGCTTAATATATTTAGAATAACATACATGTACTTTTGTTTTCAGTCAATGTTTTAAGATCTTAAGTTTTGAAACAGTAGGGCTACATATATCAATAACTGTACTCCCTTGGATTTCATTTAGGCCCATATGATTTGCACATATTAATTGCATGTTTTTATTATATCCAACTGAAATGTGTTGTAAAATAAATAGCCTAGACATAAAAAATAGAGTTCCAGAGACAGTAGACATTGCCATTATGTACAATGAGAAGTAAAGAAAAATATCAGTTGTTATATTTTTAGATAACAAACTCAGAATATCAATGAAAGTGTTCCTCCTACCTCTACTCACTGAAATAAAGATTTATGAAAAACAAATTGTTACATGTATTCAGCCTAGCTAATGTCATTAATCGGAACGGAAATCGGCAAGCTTTTTGTAGAGAAAAAACCAAGCCCGGCCCTATAGGTCAGATCCCTATTTATATAGAAGTGATCCTTTGAGAATAAAGCAAAAAAAAAAAAAAAAAAAAAAAAAAAAAAAAAAAAAAGAATCGCCGGCAATGCTATTTCTAAAAGTCAAAGAATTGCAACAACGATATTAAACAACCTATTAATGATGTTTTCAAATGTATATGACATTACAACTTTGTAATATTTTGTCAAAATCACAAAAATATTATTTCCCTACCAAGTGCAAAAAATGAAAAAATTTTGGTCAGGTAGTTTAAAAAACATTCAGAATGTTTGCGTTTTTCTGGGACAACCCTCGTACAATAATAGCATCTATCTGCATATACAAAATAGATGCCTTTATTTTACGAGAAAAGCATTTTGTCCGAGTCGGTTGGCCCTACGTATACAGTATTTACTTTCCTTTCTGCGGCACATTTCAAAGATAAACTGATTCGATACGCAAGATCATTCCCAGAGTACGATCAATTTTAAAACCGAGGCAATCTACTGAAAATACTAAGTAAGTTGATCATACAAGGATTTCAACAACTTCTTTTAGTCACCTTTTTTGCAAATTCTGCGGTCATTATATTGACCTTGTTTGTCAATACAGCCTATCGTTGGGTCGCATTTTGTCTGAAATGTTTCATATATGTTTCATATCATTTGTTACTTCACTGCTTTTATACTAATTTTGACTACGGAGTACTCTATCAAACCGATCAATACATAAGGCTCACGGCAGGTGTACATGTAACTGATCGACAGGGGATGTTTATCTCTGCTAGGCACCTGATCCCACCACTAGTGTTTCAAGGGATCCGTGTTTTTGCCCTGTTCACAATACATTTTGTGTACTGGATTTATGAGATTGATCACTATTCGCTATCACCTTTTAATTTTCTATCAGACATATGTTGCATTAAAAGTTTAGACTTTATCAAGTTAAACTTATCTATAACAGTATACAATACCAAAGGTTTGCAAATGAAGTATACGATAAATAGATTTCCATAATAAATTACGAGGGATGATCCGTACACTTGCACTAGTTAGTATACAATTGTCATTTTAGTGCTTTATTAAGATTTTATAAATGTTATTTTGGTACTTATTGAGACTATAAGATTTTTCAGACCCTTTAATTTGCAAGTATGGTGCATCAATTCCTCCGTAATAAAAAAAAAAGAACATTCTTTAAAACATTTCAGGGTTCTTCAGGGATCAACCTCGGCTTGGTAAAAGTGGGATTGAATTAATAGTCACAAGAGTACTCTGGATTGAATTTTATTGAGCTGAAGAAAAAAATTCTTACACTTGAAAAATCTTGAGAATTATTCAAATTTTAGTCTTATAGATAAACTTATAGAAAAAGAAGAATATGGAAGAAAGGGTCACCCTGATATGGTCTCAAATCCTTCATCGTACTCTGTGGAGGTATTCTGAAGGTTCATTGGCCATGGAAAAGTATCATAGAAACCGTCTAGGGCTGTAGCTAAATAAATACTAAAATGGGGTGAATGCTGTTACCTGAAACACCCTGATTTGGAAAGGGATATCCCCCGTTGCTACTTGATAATGTACATCTATCAGAAGTAGGGAACTCAATATTTCTAAATGGAGTTCAGGGGGGTACTTTGCCCCAAAACAAGCCGGTTACATGTATCCAGAAAAAATTGTGCAAATACTTACATGTAAATTGGTCGTGGAACAGTTGACTTAATTGCTGCTTCCCCCATGTGTGGGGAGGCTGCAAACTGTGCCAGTATGCAGCCATTTGGCGTCTGCCGCCACCAAGCCTACTTGTGTGAAACTTGTACTATACTCAATAGGACTGTGATTTGTGAACCACACCTAAGTGAAGTAAATGTGACAGTGATATTTATACTTTGAACTAAATAATGCATATTTGAGTTTGAGATATCTTACGTATGATATCTCAAGTTTTAAATAGTTGATGTTTCAACTACTGTGAGTTTGAAATGTAATGTTTGTTATGTGAAATTTGATATTTGAATTTTGACATATGAAAGTTTGAGATATATGTTGAATGTGTGCTGACCCTCCGCGGTAAATCCGGGACGGTTAGTGGGTACACATGTACCTATGAGTTTCGTGGTTCTGTCTAATAGAAATGGCATCCCATCAGGCCTCTAAGTGGCCTCTAAAAGTTATGCTCCATCTGGTGCCTTATAAAAAAATTAGTCGCCAACGCAAATTTAAAGTCGCCAGGCAATTTTTTAAGGCACCAAAAGATAATAGTAATCAATATATGGGAACAATGACATGACTACGTAAGGTTGGTGCTAGGGCTTTCGTACTTCACATGTGTAATCCTTGTGACAAGACCTTCCTTTGGATATCAACAACTTTGACCCTTTGACCTTGACCTAGGAGTTTGACCTACTTTTGAAAAAACTTTAACATTGGCCATAACTTTTAAAGAGTTGGTGCTAGGGTTTTCATACTTTACATATGTAATCCTTGTGACGAGGCATTCTTTTGGATACCGACAACTTAAGTCCTTTGACCTTGACCTTGGAGTTTGACCTACTTTTGGAAAACTTTAACCTTGGCCATAACTTTTGAACAATTGGAGCAAGGGCTTTCATACTTCACATATATATTCCTTGTGACAAGACCTTACTTGAAATACCAACAACTTTGACCATTTGACCTTGGAGTTTGACCTACTTTTGAAAAACTTTTAACATTGGCCATAACTTTTGAACAGTTGGTGCTAGGGCTTTCATACTTCACATGTCTATTCCTTGTGACAAGGCCTTCCTTTGGATATAACAATTGTAATTCATTGACCTTGACCTTAGAGTGTGACCTACTTTTGAAAAACTTTAACCTTGGTCATAACTTTTGAAAGAGTGGTGCTACGGCTTTCATATTTCACATGTATATTTCTTTGTGAGAAGGCCTTTCGTTGGGCACCATTGATTTTGACCATTTGACCATGACCTTGATGTTTGACTTACTTTTGAAAACTTTATCCTTTTCCATATCTTTTCAATGGTTGCTGCTACGGCTTTCGTATTTCACAGGTATATTCCTCGGGAAGACCTTACTTTGGGTATCAACATATTTAATTTGCATTTGAGAAAGTTTAACCTTCGCTATAAGTTGCCATACGGGGGCATCAGTGTTTCACAAACACATTTTGTTTTAGGGATGGCAATCGAATACAGAATTGCTAATCGGTTAACCGCAAGGCGTTCCGACCGAATAACCGATTAATCGCATCAAAATACACATTTTCTTGACATTTTTTCTTCAAGTAGCTCTATTCATATAAACACATTTTCAAGAAGACTAAAAAGACGTTAGAAGTGAGAAACATTCTGCTTACCTCAATCAGGAAACTACATGTACATATATTCTATTTCAATTAAACGAAGAAATCCCAATGAAATATATGCATGTCTGAGAAATCAGACATTGATAATTTTCCATTATTTCCTACACCATAATCAAAACTAAGTCCGAAGAATTATTAACTCTTACTTAATTTACATGTTTGTCTAATAATTTAATTTATTAGATAACTGCAAAAGATAGACATACCAATTCACAGTGCCCAAGGGTGATTTATTTAATATCATTAAAGGATTACATGCAGTCGGGGGGAGGGGGCGATCTCAACCCGGAGAGCCATAATTACCGCCCAGTCAGCTTAAATAGATATGTGAAAACGATAAATTATCAACGTTTATGCAGACGATTACAGATTTTCAACCAATTACCATCGTTCCGACCGAGTAATCGTTTAACCGGTTACAAATTGACATCACTAATTCTTTTTTATTTACTGAAAGCATTAGGGTTGGTAACAGTTAACCGGCTAACCGATTTATCGGATTGGAAAGATCGTAACCGGTTGCAATTTTGGTAACTTTTTAATATATATTTTTTTCCTTCAGTTTTTTTGTACTTTTAAAATAATTTTAAAAATAATAATTATAATTTATAAATGAACCCCTAAGGTAGAGTGTTTAAATCTGAAATACTGTAATCTACCAATTAAATAATTCACAAGACACACCGCCTCAAAACAAGTCTCCGTAATCTACATTAATGTAGTCATTATATATCCCTGAACACTACTCACAGTTTAAGTGTTTTTGTTCTGCATTAAAACAATTAATTTTCCACTCAGCAATGTTTTATACATGGTAATTCTTTTCAAATTACTGCAAATATTTAAGATTTCTTCGGCGAATTGCCACCAACACCATCATCATCTTAGCAATTCTGTAAGAGAGAGCAGTATGGCAAAATTTTAAAGCCAAGTGTACAAAAATTTAAAACCAAACGACTTTTACACTTCCCTATTTGTTTAAGATACATGGATTAGAATATAAAATCGGAGGTGAATAAGTATATAGCATATATGTATGTCCTCTGTTCAATCAACTGTTTACTCTTTAAGATAATTTTACAACTATAAACCAGTTACAAAAAACTGACATCCCTAGAAAATATCGTTAAAATTGATAGGTACGCAGACTGTTGTGACTGTCGATAAACGGATCAAAATTAAAAAACAGTCTATATCAGAGTCTTTCAAAGGTTGATCAATTTCAGTGGACTACCTGGAGAGAGAAAAAATACACGTGCTGCTTTCTTATTTTCGAAATTCAAATAGCCTGACATCATTGAAAGTGGGACAACTCGAAGAAACTTTTTGAAAATTCATAGTTCCGTATATGTACGTTAAATTCTGAGACAAGCATACATATACACATATAAATTTCATATAATTTCGAGAGTACATCCGTATAGCAAAAAATATTTGTACAACTGCTACATACCGGATTAGATGATAAGTTTACATTATCTCCAGGAATATTTGTGAAGGGACATAAAAAGTCACATTGCTAACAAAAAGTAGAAGATTGAATTATACAACAGAAAAAAACACAAAGATTCAAGCCTCAGATGAAGTCTCAGTGATGTACACATTTATTCTACTCACAAGAACAATCCAAAACACACACATGTAACAATGCATTATATCTGACACAGAGAAATGT
The DNA here is from genome assembly GCF_033153115.1 of Saccostrea echinata. Classification (NCBI taxonomy): domain Eukaryota; kingdom Metazoa; phylum Mollusca; class Bivalvia; order Ostreida; family Ostreidae; genus Saccostrea; species Saccostrea echinata. Next base: position 40,144,710 of record NW_026889803.1, read on the forward strand.
TCAAAATCAATATCTGGAGAAAGTCGGTGTCAGTCACGGCATTTTTTAGTCGAAATCTTCAGTCTCCTACATTTTTTCTTGTGAATGAATTTAAATAGTTTAATAAAGTTTGGGCCATCTAAAAATACAAACAATGCTATTTCCAACAAGATGAATATTAGACCTATATAACCAATCATCTTAGAACTGGGACGATAATCATCCGCACATGATAGAGTTCTAAGATAAGCCGAAGTTTTCTTTTTATTTATGGCTAATTCTTTTTTAATATCCGCCAATTGTTGTTCTGTTGATTTCGTAGAATTTGTTCTGCATGGGCAAGTACAAACGTCTGAGTTGTTTGTTATTGTCATTGATACAGCTGAAAAAAGAAATTTACCAACATTTTAAATATTGTCATTACATGCGCCCAAATGTGTGATATTTCAAACCCTGTTTTGTACATGTAACTTGACTGAAACTGCACGACCACGTGCAAGGCCCCAACTGATTCGATATTCAAAGGCATGTTCTGGGTACGATCAATTTTAAAACAGAGGCAGGCTACTTACAAATAAGTTTATGTTACAGGGTTTTCAACTATCTCGTTAAATATCATCATTTTGCAGATAAATTATACTGTAGTCGTTATAATTACTTTGTTTGCAAAAACAGCCTATTATTGGGTCGTATTTTGACTTTTTCCAACCAATGGCAAAGCCATTGGTTTTAAGTCATTTTGATTACGGTTGCTCCGATTAAATCATCTATACAGAGGGTCAATGCAGGTGTGACCGGTCGACAGGGGATGCTTACTTCTCCTTAGCACCTGATCCCAACTCTTTGAGTTTCCAGGGATCTGTTTTTATTCTCTGTTCACGATTCGTATTGTTTACTAGATTTATGAGATTGATCACTGTTTGTTATCTTCACCTTTTATATTTCATCACATCTAAATTATTTTGTTAAAAACATTCTGATTGTACACACAAGTACTCTGATGTTCATATTAAAAAGATGCTTGAGTTTTTGGTTGACAATATGTGGTTTTTGGAGACCAGATCTTCTGGAATTTCCCATGGGTACTAATTGCGCCTCGTTATTAGCAGACCTGTTTTTGTATTCATATGAGGGAGAATTTATTCAAAATCTTATGCATGACAAAAGAAAACTCTTGATGTGGCCAATCAACTCGACATTTAGATATAGCGACGACGTTTTATCAATTAACAATAGTTATTTCAATTCATATGTCGACACGATATATCCAGTGAGCTTGAAATAAAAGATACCACATAGTCTGACACATCTGTTTCATATTTGGATATTTTATTAGATTTTACTTGAAAAAGACGTTAATGGTAATCTAACAACAAAGCTTTATGATAAACGTGACTTTAATTTTGCAATCGTCAACTTCCCTTACTTATGCAGCAATATACCTTCATCACCTGCATGGGGTTTATATCTCTCAGTTGAATCGATACGCAAGAGCGTGCTCTACGTATGAACAATTTCTAAATTGTAAGCTATTGACAAACAAGTTTATGAAACAAGAATATCAACAGTCTCGTTTAAAGTCATCATTTCGTAAGTTCTATGGTCGATGCAATTACCTTGTCAGCAAGTACAATCACTAAGTCAAATGCCGACTGACGTTTTTCATACTAATTGTTAGGCCATTATTTACACAGATTTGTCGACGAATTTTTCCGTTATAACCCGACCATGACAAGGAGCAGACGGCGGGTGTGACGGGTCGGCAGGGGATGCTCACTCCTCCATGGCACCTGATCCCACCTCTGATGTTTTAGAGGTCCGTGTTTGTTCTGCTCCAAAATTTGTATTGTTTTAATGAACTTGAATACTGTTCGTTTTATCTCCATACTTTTCATTGAGCTATCCTGTATAGAGATAAAAGGCTTAAGTTTAAAAAAAAAAGGCAATGGACAGTAGGGTTTGCTTATCCAATCTTCGCTAGCCAAAGTTTTTTCCCCGAAAACCATTTGCTACCGAAGATGTGTTTTTAGAAAATTAGCAAGCTAACTTTGGAAATGACACCCACTAATATGGTATATATATTGTATATGATTAATAATGCCTAAAAAATTAAACACAAAATTTCATCAATCAAATTCTATATGCAATATTTATCAAAAATTAATAGATAAATAAATCAATAAATAAAAATAAAATAAAATAAGCAGGAATAAATAATATTTAAATTTGACTACTGGGACACCAAGGCTGAATATCAAATAATCTTTACTTTCTGGTGTTTTATAGTCTTTTCCTAAGTGCTTCTTCGTGCTACAGGCATTTATAATCAAAATAAAGGACTACACATAGATAACATGCATAAAAAAATTCACAGAATGTAAAAGCATTGAAAAATACACAACAATACAACACACTTCTGTCATGTATATTTTGAATTTATCGGGTGGCAGTAAACACAAAATATACAACATGACATTTGACTTACTGGAATGAAATTAAATTACATTTAATTCATGTACCATGATCGATTTTTAATTACAGAGACTGTATATTTTATTAGAGTGAATGAAAGAACAATCTTTTTTCCTCAATTTAAGGCTCAATTGGTAATAGGAATATAAAACTTCAACAAAACTCTAACATTCAGACATCTAACGTGAGTGCTTTCAAAAGTACGCCTGTGTTTAGTGCTTTTCTTACTCTCGGTTGAGGTAGAATATTTAGAAGTTGTCTCTCTTTGCACAGTGTTGGTCTGAACACTGGAGTAAGAACTATCAACTGTATAAATGTAACAAATATCTACTTTATTTAAAAAAAAGTCTGAATAGAAAACCATTACAAATTGTTCAGTTAAAAAAAATATCTTCAGTTATTCATCATATAATTATCATAGGATGGCTGTTACATTAACGTATTTTTGTGACGCCTGCAGAGCAGAGCGACACTTTGGGATCACTTTACCCGGCGTCTGTCTGTCTATATGTCCGTCTGTCTGTCTAGCTGTCTGTCTGTCATTCTGTCACACCTATATCCCAAGAACTGTAAGAGGTATGGATTTGATATTTTGCATATTATGTATATTGCTTAGCACTATGGCTTTTGTAAAATACCATGGTTACCGACCTAATGACTTTTGACCTTGACCTTTGACTTACTTTTCAAAATTGCTCATTGTGCCAATAAACAGTATATTTTTAACATTTAAAAAGTTTATCTATGCTATTTAGTATGTGTACTGTTTGCCATAAAACATCATGAAATATACCAGTGTTACATACCACTTGACTATGACCTTTGACCTACTTTGCCAAAAATATTCTGGATAGTTTAACTTATCGATTTGAATTTTGAGAGGCAGGGTTTTGATAATTGGCATTTATCACACATATTTACGAGTTTATGACACTGTACATTGAAACTGCATAATATACAGTTAACACACATGAAATTCTTAAAATACTTATGAGAATACAGTGGGATCGGTATTCCAAAATGGACCGTTGTACACTGACAAACTGAAAACTACTTCAGAGGTATTTATTTTCCTTTGAGGGTAGGAGAATCATATTTCTATTTAATTGTCAGAATCTACCTATCGCAGTCTTTCTATCCATGAATGTTTTTATTCTTTGCAGGTAATTATCCAAGAAATATAAACCAGGCGACACAAGCGTTCCTTAAAATTGGAACACTCTAGTTTTGAAAAGGATCAAAATGATGTGTTTTTTCTCTCCTTTTTTTTCTTTCTTTCTTTTTTTTTTTAAAATAGGATTAAAATGATGGATGCCCAAGAAGTAATTTAACAGAGTTTATACCTCTTTTAGTGTGTTTTTCTTATTTTTAAAAAATCTATTTATTTCTTGGCTTCAATTTGGTGGCTTACATCAATGAAAATCTAAATGAAAAATCAAATTTTTAATGGAAATTACAAAAATGATTTTCATGTATGTATAACTACACTTATTGATGCAATACCCTACTCCGGAGGGGTCTCGATTGAAACAAGCTCGAATGTTCCCCTCCTTAGGATGTGTCAATAAGACTTATCAGGGCCCTGCTATTTTTGAGAAGATGAATATTCCTATAAAAAAAAATTTGATCCGTTATTGTTGCCCCACCCAATCCTGTGGGATCATAATTTAAAAAAACAACCACCACCCTGAAGTTGCACTTTTTAAAGACAAAATTACCTGTTCTAGTCCAGTGGTTCTGGAGAATAAGATCTCTTAATGACCTTACCGCTATTTCTTAATCATATCCCCTTAAAAGAAGGTTTGTTCTTTACTTTGAACAAATTTTAAACCTTACTTTGTGGCAAGTTTGTTTGAAATACCAAACATACTGTAAGAATACTGAAATATTCATATTTCATACATATTCGTAAACCAATTAAATGCACATGTATATTGCTACTATGCAAAGGTGCATACAAAAGATATCATGAATTTTGTAATTTAGTTTTTTTTATAGCTCCTCCATTTGCTCGAATAACAGTCTTTATGATATGAAGTAAGCTTTTTACAGAATACATTTTGATATTAATCTTCGTTCTCTCTTTTGATTTAAAATTTAGTTGCATGATGTGAGTAAAGTTTGGTCTTCTTTATTTCACCTCAATTTTTTTTTTATTTGTGGTTGAACCAGCCCAGTCACTGGGGCAATGTACATGATGTAAGTGTAGAAAATACCGATGCGTCTTGGAAATTATCTTGTGCTCTTTGACTTATTGCATGCTACTTGCATACTAATATAATTCAATTTCTGGAAAATGTTTAACAAACACATATGGTACTAACATCTTTCAGTCTCTCTTAAGTAGCACAAGAAACTCATGAAGAGAGTTTCTCAAACGAAATGTAATTTTTTCACTTCACAAGTCGGGCAGCAGTTCCGATTGAAACTCAATTTAAAACCTTTGGGATTGAATTTATGATGGAATAAAGACTAATTTTGTCGAAACGTTCCAACATCTAAAAACATATGTGGCAAGCACTTCAGCAGGTATGATACTTTATTACAAAACGTCCTTGAAAACTTATTTCATATTAAACCTAGTGACATAAAGGCTGTTATCGGTGCTAATAGGGGAGCAACTACACTCTAGAAAATATAAATCAAGGATAAGAAATCTATAACAAAACGTAACCCTTATCATATAAATTTTGTTTGATAGGGTTTTAATCGCAATATACATGTATATCAAAGCGTGCAAGGTTAAACTATTTCTGAGCTGTATATGTTCAACAAATGTTGACCATTCTTTAAACATATATTATTCGTTGTACATAGTAGAGACATTTTGTAATTTTTCCTGTGAAAGCAAAGTTTGATTTGTCTTTTCCTCTACCTTTTCTGATATCAATTCTTTGACATTCTTTAATCATTAGTTTCCTATATCTAGGTCCCAATTCCATCTCTTTTAATCATATTGACATCTGATCGATGTCAACCTTTCCATTTGATGAAGTCTTTTATATAATACACTAGTTTTAAATGTGGTACTTCCAGACTTTGTTTGATCAAATTAACCCTAAAGCTATCATCACTTTTACTCTAGACCTTATGTCATTATAGCTCTATATTAAAATTTAAGTCAAATCACACACACACACACACATTTCAACCATACTTCGACTATTGCAAAAGGCGGTACCTTTATGAAGTTGTGAGGAAATATAAAATACTCTCGTGTTTATACGTAGATCCAAAGATGGTAAAAATTCTATTGAAAAGGAAAGAGAAGGAATATTAAGTTTCCACAATGAGGATAAACTTACAAGCCGAATATGTACTCTGCGTAGTGATTTCTCCTGGGGCAGACGATATTGATATACTGACCATGCAGGAGGTATCAGGTCTTAAGGCTACAGAATTGTCGGCCAGAATCGTGTTATTGACTTCATCTGAAATTCAAATATACATATTTAGACAAATTTGACTTCGTAATGGAATCCATCTTGATTGCATTTTCATCAACATACAAGTAATTGAAGAATAATTCCTATGTATACGATTTAAATAAATATACATGTATATACAAACTTACGTGCAAAACATGTCTTCAGGTACATATCAATGTTGTTATTTGAATAGCTGTTTTTGAAACATGCCTCTGGATCAATGGAAAGAAACATCCAACAATCGTCTCCGGAGTACCCAAGGAAGAACCCCACTCCCCAGCATTCCTCACCTATTACAAAAACAATTAACCGAAAATTAATCTATCATACTCCTTAACAAAGCGATAGAATCTACAGCAGTCAATTACTGTAAATCATTTTGTATTCGCGAGACCTTTATCTTCGAGTGATTAAGCGAGACCGTCTGCTCGTATTAATTTCAGTGATTTTTTTTTATTCAACGATAACAAGAATTCGTGAAAATTTTGTATCGCATATAAATACCAAATAGCAAAAATAACATGTCATGAAAATTTGGTAATACATATAGCAGTAAACGGTAACTGTGATATTTTCCTTTTCGAAATTAATTTCAAGATTTTTTAGTTTTTACTTCAGACATTTTGTTTCGTTACGCATCTGTACGATTGTATTGTAACCCGTGGTACATGTATCTCTTTATTCAAGGGATGTAGGTTAGAGCCAGTTTTGACGTAAAAAATTCTTTTAAATACCCTGGGAAAGATATGTATTATCTAGGGATGGCAATCGATTACAGAATTGCTAATCGGTTAATCGCAAGATGTTCCGACCGATTAGTCGGTTAATCGTATCAAATTACACATTTTTTCTCTAAGTATAAATCTTTTTATATACACAAAAAGACTAAAAAAAGAAGTTATAAACTTTCTGTTTATTTTCTTTATTTGGAAACTATATGTACATATATTTTTCTTCAATTTCAAAAGACAGTGCTTAAGACAGCGGAACATGCTGCTTACGTCATTTCCACCTGTTACAGTCAAAACAATCAATTTGACACGGACGTCCGAGAAAACATTGGATTGAAATTCTGGTTTGAAATTCATTTTCAATCCACCAAATAATTTCAATTCCCAAATACATGTTGTTTGAAATTCATATTTATGTGATTTTTTTTTTTAGCCTATGATTTTAACGAAACTTAAAAGTCATAGAAGAAAGAAATTATTTTTTCAGGGGACGGTCATTTGATTCTAGAAGGACCAAACAGAAAACAAATATTTGTCCCTTTATATTTCTTTAAAATCACTGGACAGAAAATTCTCATTTATATAAAGGATGATTCTCTATAAGGCCATTTTTCGGCCTACGATAAAATCATTTAAAAATGTGATTTTATGTAACTTTAATCATTATATTTCATGATTTTGATGTTTGTTTTTCAACATCGATCACCTAAGTCGCGTGATTTAAAGATCACAAACGGCCGTCAAGTAAAGAAAAATTGAGGGTAGGTCTATTTACATCAAGTTTTCATGCATGTTTCTAGATGTAAATGATCAAAAATTGTTTATTTATGTCGGAAACATATCAGACTTAAGTATTATAAGCAAAGATTGTTTAATTTAAGGCTAAGGATATTTTTTTATGGCAAGAATTTGATGCATTCACATTTTGCATATTTTGAATGTAAATCTTTACAAAATGCACCTCGTACGATGTTGAAAAATGTTTAATAGCATTTAATTAAAAGTATTATTTTATATATGTTTATATTGTACTTGTGTATTGTTTCTATAGATGTGGTACCTATTTTACGCATAAAATGCCCATGCAAGAAATGAGATTTCTAAGTTTCTTTTGAACTATAAAAGTTGTGTATCAAATGTTTAAAGCAATGAATGAATTTTGTTTGTGATTAAATCAAAATTAAGTTGTAATTTATAAAATATAGTCTACATTTGCAAAAAAAAATTAAGAATTCATTAATTTACAGGATGAAAATATTAATGCAAGTACATGTTAATAGTCAGTACATAAAACTCAGAACGGTTGTATTAAAAATATATATATCGACGTAAAATGAAATAACATCGTAAGAGTTGATTTGATTCAATTTAATTACGCATGTAAAACAATATATTTAATTTAAAATGCTATCTTAACTATAACACACAAATGTATGTATAAAAGTCGAGCCCCCCCCCCCCCCCCACGGCACTCCATAAAATGGAGTAGATTTTCAACAGTTCCTTCCACTACGCATATCAGAAGTTTTAGTATATCCATGGACTAACAGAGTTCTACAAGATCCCAGGTACAAAATGGACCGTAAGAGATGACACCCCTTTCGCACTCTTGAAACCTGAGAATTAAATTCTCTTTCCGTGCTGCGTCAAGAACTAAGGTGTTTAACACGGGTAGTGACAGTTCCTTTGCTAAGTCCTCAGCATTGAAAGTAAAAGTCATGGGTCTCTTGGATATTATCTTAAAGAAGGAGGTCCTGTCCCACGGTAGGTGTTCGTCAATACTGAAACCATGCATAAATCAAAATTGTGACACTTCACCTTAAGTGGATGATCTCTTTATCTGGGTGAAAAATTCTAAAATGACGTAAAGCAACATTCAATTATCAATCACGTGACATTTAGGAACCCCTTTCCTCCTTGGCGTTTTATTTTCTAAGACAGAACTACTGTTCTCATAACTTATATTGATGCTACCAAAGAAGTGTGATGAATAGATTGAGTCCTCTCAACACCCAGTTAACAAAATACATGGATCCTATGTCACTCATACGGAAAAGTGTCCTTCTAAAAGGTCGAGGCGAGAATTTCCATCATGAAACCATCCCATCAGTAATTCTCTATCTATAAAAGTTACATGTGTACCCATAGAAAAATTAAGTTTATGACACAAATAGCAAATGCATCTTCCCGCTACAACAAAAATAGCTTTTATCATTTCTAGAACTAATAACAAATATGCAGTACTCCTAAGGAAATACAAATACAAAGAAGTAGCATAGATAAACTAAACTATCCTTATAAAAATATATTAATTATAATAAGTAACTTATATTCATGTCTTATAGTCTATAAAAGAATTTCTTTATTTCTAGCAGATAGTTCAATGAGACTTGTATTCACGTAATTTCATAACAACCAGTCATTTCAGTCCTTTGATTTTAGATTTTTAAGTAAAAAGTTTTCCTTTTTTGAGTAAACATGCATGGCTTATATTAATTCTTAGTAAATCAATAGAAACATGTACTCTAAGTGGAAGTTTATAATAAGAAATAATCTACATAAGCTGATATCCTTCATTGTAAGTAGTTAGCTTTTCCTGCAAATATCGTAAAAATGAAGCGAAAAGTTTTTATTTACATGTCATAACCACCTTTAACCAAGTTGATAATTTGGTAGTCACTTTTTATGTTCATAAGAAGTTTACATGCAAATTTTGGTGTTGGTTAAAGGTGGTTATGACATGTGTAGGAGTTACCTAACACACCAACCCTCTTGAGTTTTCCCATTACCCTAATGCTAATACGGACCGATAGTACCTTACTTTGTGACCCTATATCATAACAAATACTTTTGTATCATTAACCAATCAACATTTATCATTAAATTGGAACATTAGCCTACTGACTCATGCAGTTTTTAAGGGAAAAAAATACTATTTGAAAATTTGAAGTCATTGTAGGCCGCAAAACGGCCTTATAGAGAATGATCCTTTCAAACTATTCCGATGTTGAAATTTTTTGTTTTCTTTGTCAGTCAGTAATACCTTACCTTCTAGCGTACCTGAAGTGGATTAAAAAATGAATTTCTAACCAAAATTTCAATCCAATGTTTTCTCAAACGCCCGTGTCGAATTGATTGTCTATCATCAAATGTTTTGACTGTAATAGATGGAAATGACGTAAGCTCAGGCACAGTATGAGGCTATTCACCAGTTCAGTGATGGAGGTATAATTGCAGACATTACAAATTGCCATCCCTAGATTCACTACATGTACAATGATGTTTAAAGTACGCATGCATGTTTGTCCTTGAAGTAAGTGTTATATACTACAAAGAAATGAGTAATAAATGAAACTGAAATTATTTCAAATTGAAGAAGCTTGAATATGTACATGTATTTGAATAAATCCTCACAACGATATCTACTTTTTTTTAACTTATAAAAAGTGCATAACTGCAAGGCTTTCGTTTGCAAACTCTTGTTCATATGGGTTTGTACTTTCTCGAATAAAGAATGACTAAATAATTTACTTTGCTTCAGTTTTTCTTGCTAGTTATTACGCTTTTTTACTTTTGATTTTTATCTCGAATATCATGTATATGGCGAATTTCTTTCTGCAAAATATTATCCAAAAGCCTTTTTTCCGCCATATTTTATTTAGTTTAAATTTAGGAAATCAAATTGATTCACCTCCGGACTGAATTGGAATATTACGACAGGCGTCTAAACAATCGGAACGACTGTACTCCTCTGATTGTTTCAAAGATACTCCACATCCGGTGTTCGGATAGAATCGGTCAAAATCACAAAGTCCTGTAAAGTAAGACAATTTTATTTGACCATAAAACACAAGTCCTGAAAGCAACATTACGACGGGGCTAGCTTCTATAATATATTACTTGAATGGCTTAAATACATTGAAAGAAATGTATAAATTTATGATATCTAAAAATTATAAATGATATGCCATGAAAGCATGCATTCAACAAATAAAAATAAATAAAAAAAGCTAAACTATCATCTTTTTCCACATTTTGAGGCAAATTTGTCGTCCTTAATTCTCATTGATTATGTACTCATATCTGCGTTCCCTCCAAGTTTCATCGTTTTCAACAGTATTTTTGTGAATTATATACCCCCTTTATATATATATTGCATGGCGTACAAAAAGGTGAGAACAGTTAATCTCAGCCGCGACGTCATACTTTATCGATATAATTTTGACTGTATCATGTTCACACGGGCCATTTGAGATTATTTTGAATTAAAAAAGGAAATTAATGTATATTGGAAACATGAAAACAACAATCATATAATCAAGGGTTTGTTACAAATTTTCTTTCTCCAATGGAGATTATAATCCATAATTGCACAGTAAGAAATAAACGCCTAATCGGCTAAAGCAATCTGAACAAGATTGTCAACTTTCCGAGGGCCTTGATAATGTTGTAAGACATTCCGCTTTTATTTCGATCTCCAATGAAAATGGTTTTATCCAGATATTCATACCTAAATTTACTTCGCATATAAAGCTTAATTTCACATCGCATCTCTCCGTCTTCCATTGTCCTGTTGTCGGATTAATTGAAAAGCATTTATTGTCGTCTGCCACTGAACTCGGTGCCGTGACGTACTTGTGATAGGTTACATTGCTGCAGTCGATCCATTTTACTTTTGATCCGTCTGACGAATCTATTTCATGTAATCCCGTCCATACATTTCCTGAGCTATAGAACGATACAGAAACTAATATTGGTTAAATCGTCTTTTTTTCTTTATGTTTCAAAGAAATATCTGAATAAGGGAGGGAATAGAATAATGAAATATTTTAATTCATTCAAAAAGTTACAACTACATATACACAGAGTACAGTACTTTACCATGATCTTAAATAAAACGCGGCAAATTGAAGAAGTTTGTTGATATTTTACATAAATTTGAAAAACTCTGCTCAATTAGGAGGGAAAAAAAATCATTTCATAAACAAAACCAAAAAAAAAAAAAAAAAAAAAAAAATGCAAGTCTGTAAAAAAATTGTCGATGATGGGGGTATAAATGAATGCATATAAATTAAAAGAATGCCCTAGTATTGACATTGGTATCTTTTTTTCCCCGGAATTTGAATTTCCACATGGTAAACCTCACAAACTTCTTTATTTTCTTCATTTATATTCTCATATTAATATACATGTAGATGTATAATTTTTTTTTTTTTAAAAAATCAAGTCATATGATGTACGTTATGTATCATGGCGCCAGTATGTCTAACGAGTAAAAATTACCATGAAGATATTTACCCACATATATTTATGGCATTGGACAATAATTATATGCCAATGTATTTACAGCTTTCACCATACATCTATTATTATTCATTTTTGTAGCTCACCTGAGCCTTCGGCTCAGGTGAGTTTTGCTGATCAAATTGTATCCCTTGTCTGTTGTCGTTGTAAACTTTTTTTTTTTAAATTTCATCTTCTTTTCCAGAACCACTGGGCCTATTTCAACCAAACTTGGCACTGAGAATCCTTGGGTAAAGGGGATTTAAGTTTGTTCAAATGAAGAGCCAATCCCTCTTTCAAGGGGGAGATAATTAAGAAAAAATTAAAACATTTAAAAATCTCTGTTCAAGAACAACTGGGCCAAAAAAGATGAAACTTGTGTGAAATCTTTCTGACATATTGAAAATTTAAGTTTGTTCAAATCATGACCCTGGGAATAGGGTGGGGCCTCTATGAGCGATCAAAGTTAAACATGAGGACAATAGGAAAAAATCTTTAAAAACCTTCTCAAAAATACAAAAAGTGTGACTAATATTAATTTAGAAGCATCCTCAGTGTGTTCAAATCATGATCTCCGGGTATTGATTGGGTCTACAAAGGGCAACCAAAGTTTTACATGGGTATACATGTATATAGGATAAATCTTTAAAAAATCTTCTCAAGAACAGCAAAGCCAAAACCAGTCATACTTATATGGAAGCATTCATAGGAAATGTAGATTCAAATTATTCAATTCATGAATCCTGGGGTTATGGCAACTATAGGCGATCAAACTTTTACATGGATATAAATAGGAAAAATCTTTAAAAAATACTTCTCAAGAATAGAAAAGGCGTGACTAATCATATTTTATATGGAAGCATTCTCAGATTGTACAAATTAAATTTTGTTCAAATCATGACCGCTGTGGTAGGAAGTGGCCACTTTAGGCGATCAAAGGTTAACATGGATATAAATAGGAAAAAAAGATCTTTAAAAATCTTCCCTCAAGAACAGCAATGTCTATTTGCTATGTTCTATTAATATGTAAGCAAACACAGGTAGTGTATGTTTAGGTTTGCTCAAATCATGTCCCCCGGAGGAAGGGTGGAGTCACAATGGCAATCGAAGTTTAATATAAAAGAAAAACATCTATAGAAAAAAAGAGTTGTACAAATCATCTTGAGAAAAACAGCAAAGCCATGATCAGTAATATTTATACTGAAGCACCCACAGGTACATACGAAAGCCCAGAAGGCTCATTCGAGATTCGAGTTTCGAAATACGAGATTCGAAATTCGAGTTTCGAGATTCAAGATCCAAACTAACCAATCAAAAGGCGGTTTGAGATTCAATTACTTCCCTTTGCTAAGTTTTGACCTTCAAGAAATCGTTGAATATATTCAAACCGAAGAGGTCATTTGATTATATTACAATGCAAGAAAGAGTGTTATATACGAAAGCCCAGAAGGCTCATTCGAGATTCGGGTACATGTACTGTATATTCAAGTTTGTTCAAATCATGACCCCCATGGGTAGGGTATGGCCACAATGGGCAATCAAGTTTTAAATAGGAATACATCTATAGAAAAAATCTTTTTCCCAGGAGTAGTAAAGACATGTTTATTCATAATTATAAGAAAAGCATCCTAAGCTCGTGTAAATTCAAATCATGCCCACGGGGATAGGATGGGGCTACAATGGGTGATCAAAATTTACATAGGAATATATAGGAAAAGGAATATACTGTTGAATAAGAGGTGCCATAGTTACTCAGGTAAGCGTTGTGGCCAAATGGCCACTTGTTTAATCTGCTTGCACTTTGTGTGCTTTAAATAAAAAGTAGAAAGTCAAACACAAATTTACAAAAATTATAGCATTTTTGTCCTCCGAAGATACATAATAAATTTTTGTCACAAATTCTTATTGATAGCATTATTATAATAACTGCAATACATTGGTCTCCATATTAACCTTTGTGTTACTGTACATGTATTCCTTTCTTGTTTTCTTTTTTGGATACTGTATTGAACATTCTGAAACTTTCTATGTGTAACAATAAGGACTAAATAAATTATTTAAAATTACAGCATTACAAATTGAATTGCTCTTTAAATTTCATTGCAACTTACACAAGATCAGCCCATTCGTTTTGAAGATATTTTTCAATGAAGTATTGTTTCGTCGAGGAAGAGATTGTGACCAAAGACAAACCACTTTGTTCGCAGATTGTCTTTGCATCATTCCAAGTCTTGGTGTTCGAATAGAATATCAGTTTTTCTTTCGTGGACGTCAAAAAACCTGTAAAAATGTATAAAGAAAAAGGAGTGAATATTAAACATAACACTGTGTCGAATAAAAGATAAATATATCATTTTATGAGTAAATTCTTGACAGCAACCTTTCCTGCAATTACAATTCTACTTATGCAAAATAGAGTCATAAACGTCATACCATACTCAAAATCATGGATATATTTTAAAAAGTAAGAAAAGCAATTACATGTACTTAAAATGTTGAATAGTTCAAAGTCTGTATTAATAACGATCAATAATGCAAAATCCATCATCTCCCATCATATTGAAGGTAATCTTCTAAATGTTAAACACTACAGAAGGTGAATAGATGCACTTTATAAAAGATATTGACATTGTATTAAAAAGCTTTTCGCAAACTATCAATATTTGTAACATTTTGATAAAAGTTGGTTAATGATGTGTATGGAATATTGCATTTACACCTCTTTTTACAGTAACCATTGTAATTTCCTAAAAACACTGTAGCAAAAATCACTCCAAGGGTTGCAATTCTATTAATTATTTATAAGCAGAGAATTCAGTGCTTAAGCAGATTTTTGTTTGTTTTTTTCCCTCAAAAAATAACATAACCTAAAATTTTAATAAGTTCTTCGTGTTAGTCATTTAAATAATGATTTCCGTTTGTTTATAATGATTGTATTGGATTTATATTACAATACAACATTAGTAGGACACAAACACTAAACCATTATCTTTCGTTTGATAGTAAAAATTTATCTAATTCAAATATACTAACCTGAATGAAGATTTATCAAAATTATGTACAAGAGTAGGAACTTTTTCGTAGAGGTCATAATTATCTCTGCAAGCAAAATAAATATCAGAAAAAAATATTGATAAAATAGTCATAATAAAGATCTTTTCTAATTAATGAAAAAAACTTTTAATGTTTTGGCGTACTGACCCTCTTTTTCGTGAGGAAATTACACCATATTACACCATACACTAAATGACTTTCAATTATTTTTGCATAATAGAAATTACAGAAATATCTGTATGAATAAATAAAAACTTATTTTTAGTACATATTTCCTTACTACATTTTTTGCCTTGCTCAACTGGCTTATACGTTGTTTCAAAATACGTTACTAAAGTTCATTGGACCATCAGGGTCAACAAATACAGTCAAACATAGTATTTAGATTTCTGACCATCAGTACAGTGGATGCAAGCTTGATGTCAGTGTCACAGATGTTACCAGTAGATTCAAAATGTTTTAGGAATGTTGTGTGAAATACAGACAAGTCTAAGAGCAACTTCACAGAAATATTGGCAAGTGATATAATTTTAGGTGAAAACAGAAAAGACTGGCCATCGTAGCATTTAAATGTTCAGCTGTAACTCAAGATTTCATAAAAATCACTCGAAGTACCTTTGATACCTACCTACCCTATTACGCTAACGTTTGAACAAAACAATTGTCTGAGTAACGTTTACCAGCTCTCTGATAGACTTTGGATCGTTCATGATGGTAGCTTGAATAGAAGTGACTTGGTCGGTAACCTTTTCTCTAGTGTTGATAACACACACACTTCTTAACATCATGGAAATTACGAACAAAAAATTTTTTGTTAAATACGTATTACACCCTTGTATCCGTTGATAACCACTAGAGATAGAGTCGCTCGCGTGGCACAGTGCTTTAGAGTCGCGGAATAAGGAGTTAATCTTTACGTCGCGGGTTCGAATCCACTGCAGGACGTGGAGACGGTCCTTCGGATGAGACCGTATAAACCGAGGGGTGCGTATCATAACCGCTACATTTTCAAAATTTTCATTACCGCTACAAAAAAGGATACAGTACCGCTACATTTAAAAGTATTAGCATCTATTTGTGTATACAAAATAGATGCCTTTATTTTACGAGAAAAGTATATTTGCAGGGACCTATATACTAGTATATAGGTCCCTTGTACGTTGGCTTTTAAGAGTCGGGCTTGGATGACACAGCAAGTGTTGTCTATATAAAGGGTCGGGTTTGTTCTTCACGTACATTCCTTTCTGCTGAACCTTTCAAAGGTAAAGACGCACATCAAATGCTTGCAAAGAATACATCTAATTTTTGCTTTGTAATTCTAAAAAATCGTATAATTTTCCATTTATGAATTGTTTTTCAACCATTTTAAAGCTTTTATTACTGTTGATTTTATTAAATAAGGCGGATGATGTTGGATTCAAATTTTTACGAAGCAGACGACGCACACGCGGTTATGCCAAAAAATAATTAATTTACCTTTGTATTGTTATTAAATGATCAAATATTGGTTATCAACATTAATTATTGTCTTTTTGTTTCATACTGCGTCGAAATCGGAAAATGCAAACCCAGAATAGGAGAACAACAATATGGAAACTCGGTCGGACCTTTTTGTGGACACGGTGAGGATGGGCCCCAATATAAGTCGAAGAAAAGAATCGCAAATAGTCTGTGAACCAGTTGGAAAACCAGACATTGAATATATGTATCATCACAATCCAATACATCAGGTACATCCACCACCTTTGAAATACATAAATCAGTTGAATGTGTACATGTATCGTGATTAATCTTTGCCATTGTAGAATGAGACCAAAATATAAGCAATAGACTGCTTATACAGTGTATAGATATTGCTTCAGGGATAGACATTAACTTTCAGATTCACTTGCCCGAAGGGCAAGTGATCTCAAACTTTGACTTGTCCGAATGAAAAACTTGGTTGCCCAAAATTAAGAAAGAACTTGAGAAGAAAATTATTTATTACTGTAAACGTTATGATATAAAAAATGTGACCAAATACACTACTGTCAATTTGACAAGTTGAGCTACGTGAACAAAATTTCGGTGCTGCATTAGTACATAAATGTATACCACTGTACTTGTAAATTCAACCTGTTAACACACACTGCCATGCAGCAATAACCCCCTTTTCCTTTTAATATAATTCATATTTTAAAAAATTATTTTCGGTAGGATCCTTTTGTGAATCGTGATTTTCAGAGATAACTGTGAAGCAAAGCTAAAGGAAGATAGTTGCTACGAAACATACATCTTATCTTGATCACGATACACCGTGTTACACTGTACTTACATTCTGTGCGTGAATAAATAATCTAATTTCCTTATAAGAAGTTTACACAATTTTGTTAGACGTAGAGCGTATTTTACTACGAAAGAAAATAACGAACCCGATTTTTAAATGAACGGTATAATCCAGAAACGCTAGCAAGGAATTCTGAATGCAAAAACATTGTCAGTTGCGGAAATCAAGTGTTCAATTTATTGTTTTATTTATAAATTAATGTAAACTAAATAAATATGTACATCTGTATAAAAAAAAAAATCACTTGCCCGATCGGACAAGTACGTCGACAATTTCACTTGCCCGAACTGATAATTTACTTGTCCCGGGCAATCGGACAACCGTTAATGTCGATCCCTGTGCTTCTAAAAAAAATCATTGCTTAAAGTGTTACCTTTCAAGCTTATGGTGTAGAATTTATTTCTGTTTTTTTTTCTAAAGAAAGGGGTGGGGGGCTTACAAAAAAAAAAAAAAAAAGTTTCAAACAAAAGTACCAGAAAGTCAAGTTGAAAACAAAATATATTTAGATATAACTAACCAGTTAATCCTACAAAATTATGTCACAATAAAATAATCTTTCAAAAATACATTCAAATCATATTATAATTTTGCCATAGAATTCTCTCAAAATAAGGACAAAAGACTTGCAGTTGCCTGGAATTGTTCAAAACTAAGGTCAAAATAATTCAATAGATTTTGCATAGATGCTATTGTTAGGTGCAAATTGTACAGCAGCCTTAACTTTGCCATATATCCAGTTATATTAGTAGAATATTCTGGACCTATTATAGATTCATATTAGCTGGTTTCTATTTGTGAGAGGATTAAATTTAGTTTTTGTATAAATTCAGGTAGTATGTAATTTAACAGATACAATGTTCTGTGTCATTGTAAAAGTAGAACTTGGTGAATCTTTCAAATCCAACTATTAGGCACTACTTACAACAGGGCTCAGACTAAACAATGATTTGTTTGGAGAAAGAATTAATTTATGAAAGGATCAGAACCAAAGAAAGCCCTAAAATTCTTGTTTCATGAAAGAATTTGTAATTGAAGTTAGAGCACTAGATTATATATATATATATATATATATATATATATATATATATATATATATATATATATATATAAAATAATAATCTTTAGTATGTGATGAATTTAAATAAAAAGGAGAATGAAACCACCTATCTTGCCCAGAGAAGAGTATTGTTATATTTATTTAAATGCTCCAGGGCTTTCCTGGATTTCAGTGCTTTGTATTCATGAAATTTTAGACTAATGTTGTGAAAATTTAGGAGGCTCTGATATATAGGTAAGTCATAAGGTCAGTTGCATATCATTAGTTATTACAGATTTGCACAGCTTCCAACTCAATATATATGACTTGAAACAGGGGGATCTTAATTGTGTGGGGTCCAGTAGCAGTAAACCTCTAGAAAGGGCCTTTCTCAAATCTCGTATCTTCAGGTGCTCTCATTGAGGATTCTATTTGCTAGCTATTAAATTGGAAAAAATGATCTTGTAATACAAAAAGGGGGGGGGGGATTTATCATTGTTTAATCACATAATTTATCAATCTCATTGATTAAGTTTGAATGAAAAGGAAAATGCAAAATATTTTTAGATAAACATCCATTTTCTATTACTGGAATTAGGATATTTTTGTTATGATCCTGTAGAGTGCAAATGAAATGTTGGAAATTGCAACATCTTGTACAAGAATGTTTTTGTGATCACTTATTTATGAATACATGTATACCTTAATGACTAATTATTAAATCAAAAAAGTCAATACAGTCAAACCTCATTGTCTTGAACTTATGGGACAAGAAATAACTTTCAATTGAAATATCGGATATTTGAGATGTCAAGGGTAAAATGCTCGAGGAGTAGGTGTCAATCTGGAGTAACCATGTAATTTAAGATTTCAGTCTTCCAAATACCAGTTAAAATTACAATTACTTCTGTAAAGCATTGATCTTATTAAAACTTAGAGAACATTCATCAGATTGTATGTTGCAAAATGAATATATGGCCTTATTTTAATTATATTTAGTTGTCTTTAGACATCAGAAGTGACCCAAAGAAAGACTTTGTCAAGTACATGTACCTTAAATTCTTAATAATGTAGCAATTATTTCTCATAAGTCCTAGAAGGATGCTTAAATTTTGTAATTTTATACAGACAATGCTGATTGTTTGACTTTGGGCATTGGGCTTGCATTTTAAGGTGTTTGATCTGAAAACTCCTAGCAGGGTGCTTATATTTTGTAATTTTGTACATGTATATAATGCCGATTCTAAGACTTCAGGGTGGGCATTTGGTTTACAATTTTAATGAGTTTGGTTTTGTTTTTAATCAGAACACCAGAAAAATATAATTTCCTTTTTTGGATCAAGTCCATATTGATAGCAGTACTAGTTATATTCAGGCTCATTGCATATGAAAATATATCTCCAATTGGTGTCATTAATAATCAAACATCTATACCTAAAAGAATTTTATACTTTGCTATGCATTTTGTACTACACTGGAACAATATGGTCATGCAGAGCTGTATAGAGTTCTGATGCACATACATGTGTCACAGGCATTAATAATGTTTATTGAAAGACTCTTTATCAGAGGTAAAGGAATTAGCACATAAATAAAGATTAGTGAGTATACTAGTATGACAAGCATCTGTAATAAAATTGCAGCCTAAAAATCACAGGTTCAAATTGGCACCGTCAAAGTGCCAGATAACTTCATTGCAGCTAAACTGGTTATTGGTAAGTATAAATTTGAATAAACTTGTTACCTGTATCAGGTAATGTATCTTTTTCTAGGAATATCATTAAGACCAGCATATGTTTTCAAAATATCATTATAATTGACAGTTCTACAACCATTGGTAACCATCACTAAGTAGTGTGATATATTCTTAAAATTGTGTAATCCACATTTGTGTTGGGAATCTCCCAAGAAACTACATATTTGGGTATCAATAGGAATATAGTAAGATTCAACCTTGAAACTGGAGTTTTTGAAATGTAATTAAGGATTTTAAATAGCTCTGCTTAAATTTACT
Source organism: Saccostrea echinata (assembly GCF_033153115.1). Taxonomy (NCBI): domain Eukaryota; kingdom Metazoa; phylum Mollusca; class Bivalvia; order Ostreida; family Ostreidae; genus Saccostrea; species Saccostrea echinata. The sequence continues at coordinate 40,165,033 of NW_026889803.1, forward strand.
AATTAGAGAGTGAATGTTTCACCTTCGGTGACATGAAACTTGGTTCATCAAATAGCAGCATATGCATTGGCTTTCCTAGCAATTTTCATGGATTGAGAATTATGCTATATGTAATGATAATTAATGAAACTCCCTCTATTTGGTTATAAATCTCCAGATATTTGTTTTGATGAATTACAACCTATATAAAAAACTTGCCTTGGCTAATGGACAATTCAAAACAAAATTAACAAGCAATGGTAAACTTCATGTAAATGCATTGCAAGGTGGCATATACATTTGTGAGGCAGGATAGTAGGGAAGTTTCTTTCTACAAGACCAAAGCTTTATTAGGCATTGAGGGAATAGGTGAGATACATGACATTATATATATATGATATCATATCACAATATCAAGTCTCGTTTAAAGTCATCATTTCGTAAGTTCTATGGTCGATACAATGACCTTGTCAGCAAATAAAATCTATCACTAAGTCAAATGCTGACTGATGTTTTCCATACTTCCTGGTAGTTGTTAGACCATTAATATTATTTACACACTGAATTATCGACAGATTTTTCTGTTATTTCCCTGTCATGATAAGGACACGGCAGGTGTGACCGGTCGGCAGAGGATGCTCACTCCTCCATGGCACCTGATCCCACCTCTCTGTTTCAGAGGTTTCAGAGATGTTTGCTCTTCTCCACATATTTCATTGGCAAGTTTTGATTACTTAATGTGTTTTAGCACCTTTCTTAATAGAGGGAAATTCAAAATTAATTCCAAGTCTGCTGAAGGATGAACACATCCATACATCAAGATGTGTGCAAGTACCCATTGGGGAGGGGGGTATTGGGCAGTATTGGTCGTGGAACAGTTGACTTGTTTAACAGTTTTGCTTCCCCCAATGTGTGGGGTGACTGCAATCTGTGCCAGCTTGCAGCCATGTGGCGTCTGCGCACACCAAGTCAACTGATAACTGAATATTTGTGTGAAACTTGTACTGAACTGTCACCTTGTTGATATGCTAATGCTAGTGTAAACTAAGCTAATAAGCTTACTCTTGGTGACAGTGATATATACTTTAGAACTGTAATATATAGTACAAGTTTGAAAGATGAAAAAGTTTGATATTTGAAGTTTGAGATGTTTGATCTATGAAGTTTGAGATATTTGATATATATTATGTACAAGATTTCATATGTGAAGTTGATATGATTGATATTTGAAGTTTGAGATATGACTTTGATTTTGAACAGTTTTTATGTTGATTTTGAACAGTTTGTATGTGTGCTGACCCTCCGCGGTAAACCCGGGACGGTTAGAATTTGAAACACACATGGTGTTTGAATTTGGTGGGATTGCCCAGTTGAAATGGCATCCCACAATGTTTGTATTTTCTTGTGCCACGGCCAATACTTGCCACAATAAATAAGTATAAATTCTATACAGTGTTTTGTGTCATTTTCTCTGTATAAATAATAGCATCTATTTGTGTATACAAAATAGATGCCTTTATTTTACGAGAAAAGTATATTTGCAGGGACCTATATACTAGTATATAGGTCCCTTGTACGTTGGCTTTTAAGAGTCGGGCTTGGATGACACAGCAAGTGTTGTCTATATAAAGGGTCGGGTTTGTTCTTCACATTCCTTTCTGCTGAACCTTTCAAAGGTAAAGACGCACATCAAATGCTTGCAAAGAATACATCTAATTTTTGCTTTGTAATTCTAAAAACCCTCCCTCCCACCACCTTTATTAGAATTTTCTGTTTTCTAGTAAGGTAGGATTTTCTGCTGCTTGGTTTTTGCTTTATTTTGCAGTGAAGCAGCTGTGATCTTGACGTCTGAGATGAATGCCTTGTACCTATACAGAAAATCATCCTGGTGCTTTCTAAAGGAAAAGTTAAAGTGAAGAATTTGCCGCATCAAGTCCGTTGCCAGCTAAAACGTTTGTGCGGAACATGAATTCAACTGTCTCTGTGCAGTATGCTAACATAATAGTGTTGCAAACTCGGACCAAATTTACTGTCGTTTATAAACTGAATCGGTAGCATACAATTGATTAAAGGATTGTTAGTTTGAACTTTAAAGGAAATTGTCGTGGCACTTCCTGAAGGAGAAGTCGTTAGAGTGAAGCGTCTGCGCACACCAAGTCAACTGATAACTGAATATTTGTGTGAAACTTGTACTGAACTGTCACCTTGTTGATATGCTAAAGCTAGTGTAAACTAAGCTAATAAGCTTACTCTTGGTGACAGTGATATATACTTTAGAACTGTAATATATAGTACAAGTTTGAAAGATGAAAAAGTTTGATATTTGAAGTTTGAGATGTTTGATCTATGAAGTTTGAGATATTTGATATATATTATGTACAAGATTTCATATGTGAAGTTGATATGATTGATATTTGAAGTTTGAGATATGACTTTGATTTTGAACAGTTTTTATGTTGATTTTGAACAGTTTGTATGTGTGCTGACCCTCCGCGGTAAACCCGGGACGGTTAGAATTTGAAACACACATGGTGTTTGAATTTGGTGGGATTGCCCAGTTGAAATGGCATCCCACAATGTTTGTATTTTCTTGTGCCACGGCCAATACTTGCCACAATAAATAAGTATAAATTCTATACAGTGTTTTGTGTCATTTTCTCTGTATAAATAAACATTACCGCTACATTGCCTCTTTCGTTAGCCAGCGTCTTATGCGTGTACAGTACAACATATACATGCATAAGACCTTTTTCCCCTGCTCACCACGGGGAGGTAAAAGTAGGACTTTGAGCATTTTTTATTTAAAAACTACTTTATTTCATAAAACATTTTAAAAAGTTTAAAATCAAGCACTGTCCATAGATAAAACACACAGTCTTTCCACATTCTTTAGACAATTTGAAGTGTTTAAAAGTCTTATTTATAAAAAAATATATATATCCATTGATAACTAATTCTGCATTGCCGTGATTTGTCACATACTTCTCAATAGTAGCCATTCATCTGACGCTAAATAATTACATTTCGACTACAGACATATATATGCTCATTTTGATTAGAATTCAGATCCAAATTGTACTTCACTACATGGCATGGTGAGTAAATTATATTGAATGGAACTCGTATTCCGTGCCATTGCTGGTCGATTCGGTATGTAGCGGTAATGAATTGTTTTCGGCATTAGTCCTTTTGAGAAAATGTAGCGGTAATGATCGCCCGAAAATTTGAGAAAATGTAGCAGTAATGAGTTGAAATTTTTCGCAATGTAGCGGTAATGTTGACCTCCCAAACCGAGGTCCCGTGTCGCAGTAGGTGTTGGCACGAAAAAGATCCCTCACTGCTCAATAGCCCTAAGTGCCGAGCATAGGTTAAAATTTGCAGCCCTCCACCGGCAAGTGGTGGCGTCTCCATATAAGTGAAAAATTCTCGAGAGGGACGTTAAACAACATAAAAACAAACAAACCACTGGAGAGAGAGAGAAAGAGAGAGGGGGATCGAGAGAGAGAAGCACAATTGTATCCTGCTATCATAATATTTTTATATAAATTAATTCTGGTTGTAACAAGCCATTTAACTTGTGTCAAAAACGTATCAATCCGCTTGACGTTACATTTAAAATCTGAAGAATTTGAGGGTTTTTTGTTTTTTTGGAAGGGAGGATTGTCTTATTTTTTTTAACACATTGATAGAAAATTAAATTATAATGAGTAAATTTAATAGTTTAAACGGCTTCACGATTTATAAAGCGTAAACCGCCCCAACCCAGGTTATACAGTATATCTTGGGTAGCTATTAAATTCATTTCTTAAATCACTCAAGTGTATTTTTCTTGCAATCAAAGTTCCTTATCCTTCTTTTCAAATCTCGTTTCATTCACCGATTTAAGATTTATTGACTAATGTAAACGCTTTCTTGGAATAAGTTGACGAACATGACAGTGCAGAAGTTTAGAAAGTAAATTTAAGCTATTAAGATTTTCAAATATTTAGTTTGAAGAGTTCGGTTTGTTTTATTGATTAATTCTTCAAAGAGGACACTTATTTATGCAAAAATAGATCACAAGGAAAGAACCATAGTGGTTTCTCATTAAATCAAAATAGAATATCAACTTGTCCCGATTGTTTAAATCCCAATGAAAATTTATCTTTCCTCCTTTTTCAATATGTAAATAAAATACAGATAGAGAGTTTCTATGAGGAAAGGAATATCAATACACTATGTACATGTAGCCTGAATTTGTATCTATTTATAAAGAAGGTCGGAGATTTAAAATATATGCTTAGATTTTGTCCTGAATCCGAATTTAAATACTTAAACAATAAATCTATGAACCGTGTAATCCCCAAGTTGCTGAGTTGATTCAATCTTCTTTACTGAATGGATACAAAATAAGCAATGTTTGATGAAATGTACCATTTGCCACAATCTGTAGTTGTTATAGCTTAACAAGTAACATACACATACATTTATCGATGTGAAAGAACTTTATTTTATAACAGCAAACTTTGATTTTGTTATGCATAGCTGAGCTCAAATCTGAATCGAATCATAAATGCTGCCGATGCCGATGCTTTTTTTTTTTTTAATTTTTATTTTGAAGTAAACGTTTAATCTCACTATCTTAGCATTTAACTTTGCAATAACGCTCAACCAAATCACCAAAAATGATTAAAATTGTATTAAGCTTTATTCCTTTGTAAACAGGTTCTTATTTTCCACAGAGGACTTTTAAGACTTCTAAAATGGTTTTGGAAGGTTGTGATTTTGGCTACAAGTTGCTCAACACAAAATTTTATTTAATGGATCTATATTTCCTTTGAAATGAAACAACGAACAGTAATCTATCTAAAAAAAAAATTCAAGAGGTAAGATCAGGTGCCTAGGAGGAGTAGGCATGCACTGTCGACCGGTCACACCCACCGTGAGCCATATGTATTGTTCAGGTAGACGGAATAAAGTACATGTATAGAACAAAGGCCAAACCATGGTCATGAAGTATTTCAGTCCAAATTGTTAACAAGTTCATTATAATGATCATAGAATTTAAAAAATACTGAGTTTGACAGCCCTGTAACATCAACTTATCTGTCCGTAGCCCGCCTTTGTTTAAAAATTGATTGTATCAGAGCATGTTCTTGAGTATCGAATAAGTTGGGTGATGCAGGTGATAGCAGAATGTTTGTTCATAAGAAAAGTTGACGAATGAATTGCTGAAGTCATCTCAATTTTCATACAGGTTAGAAATGATTTCACCATTTAGATATAATTCTGAGTTCTTTTTGACTTTGTGATTGCTGTTAAATAATATAGAATATTAATACAAAATAAAAATGTCAAAGAAGTATCAGGTAGACCTTTTATTTTTGAAAAGAAATTATGAACACGAAAAAAAATCTGTTATTGTTTAATTTATGGATAAAATCTGCAAGAAACATGACTGTCACCTTCAGAAAAGAATTATAATCATATTATAAACATAAAGAAATATGATTATTGTCCTATATGTCTTTCTGTAAGTGATCCATGAAGGGTAGTGGATCCTTTTTTATTATTTGATAATGAGTCTCTTAATATGATTATTTCTAGTATTACGTTGATGATGATTGCATGCCTACACATTGTCGAAAAGTCAAAATGCAATCCAAGTCAAACTTTGAGAAAGTTCAATCGCAAAAATATTTTTTAAGCTCATGTCTTTGACAATCAGCTGATTGATAGAAAAAGGGAATGATTTCTTCTTATTTTGCCAGTTTTACAGATAATAAATGTCAATGCGTTTCTTGGCGTATATACATGTTCATAAGTATACGTATCTTTTTGAAATTTTCTTTTATAACAGTGTAATTCAAATCATACACAAATATAACCTGAGAAAACTAAAATACACAGGTAAATTGAAATGTACTTTTTCACTTCTGAATCACAGTGTAGAAGATCAAATCTTCAAGTCCTTGAAAGACTTTTAAATGAGAATATATATAAATATGTTTAAAAAAAGAAAAGAAAAGTATAATATGTACAAATCTTGTTTAAAACGTTTGACCATTTCCAGATCTGTATGCCAAAGTGATAATATTATTTATCAACTTTATCAGGAACTATATATCCGACGTTGACCTTTGGTAATTTCTTTCTTTCAGACAGAAAAGTTAATTACCCACAAGAATATGAAATAAATGTGTCCGTGGAACTCAAAATTAGTATTTAAGAAAAATACTTTGCTTAAATGTTGCAATATTTTCCACGTCTTTTAAATACTCTTTTTTATTCTGGATACGGAATCTTGTTTGATTTTACCAAAGAAATTGATTTTATACGTATAAGTTCTTTTTATATTCGTATTCTTAATTTAGCAGACAAAAATTTTATTTCGATCATAATTTTACATTTTCTTACACTTTTATAAAGAATTTTGTTACAATGAAAAAAGCAAACAATGTTTGTAGGGTATCCATTTACTAATTGGATAAATTCGATAACACAGTGTCAATCTAACTATGCAATAATTATTATTTTAAACATGCCCACAATGAAAATTTAGATTTCTTTCACATACTTAATTACTTAAGAAAATAAAATTAGTTAATACAAGAGACCAGGTCGATATTTCTTTTTGTTTCATGTTTTATAAGATTTTCTTTGATATTTTAAGAAACGTTTTAAACTTTATATGTAATCAATCTGATGTTGTATTTTAAAATAAAGACACTTTTTTTCTTCCTCTACCTAGTCCCCTAAAAAAGAACGTCATAACTTGATCTTGATTTCTTTATCTTAAATGAAATTATGACAAACATATGTTTACAGAAGTAACATACACGCAGAATATTAAATTCATTACCGTATATACTCGCCTATAAGTCGGATTTTTGGGAGTTGAGTATTGGTCCCAAACCCTATATCCGACTTATGACGAGTCATTGCAAACATTCTTCACATTCAGTGTTTTTCTTTAGCTGAGTAAGTCCTTCGTTTGAAAAAAAAATGAAGTTCAATTAATCTTTATTATCTGAGGCAAGTTTTATTGAAATATGTGGAGATAACGAGCAGTATTCCAGCTCAAAAGTCCATTAAACATTACATAATAGGAGCAGAACAAACACGGATCTCTAAGACATCAGAGGTGGGATCAGGTGCCATGGAGGAGTGAGCATCCCTTGCCGACCGGTCACACCCGCCGTGTGCTCCTTGTCATGATCGGGAAATAACGGAAAAATCCGTCGACAATTCTGTGTAAATAATGGCCTAACAATTAGTATGAAAAAAGTCAGTCAGCATTTGACTTAATGAAAGATTGTATTTGCTGACAAGGTCATTGTATCGACCATAGAACTTATGAAATGATGACTTTAAACGAGACTGCTGATATTCTTGTTTCATCAACTTGTTTGTCAATAACTTACCTCGTTTTAGAAATTGTTCATACGTAGAGCATGCTCTGGCGTATTGAATCAACTGAGGGATATAAACCTCGCATGCAGGTGATAAGGGTATTGCTGCATAAGTAAGGGAAGTTGACGATTGAAAAGTTAAAGTCATCAAGTTTAAACAAGCTTTGTTGTTAGATTACCATTAACGACTTTTTCTAATAAAATATCCAATGTGTCAGACTCTGTTGTATCTTTTATCTCAAGCTCACCGGGATATATCGTGTCGACATAAGAATGGAAATATCCATTGTTAATTGACAATACGTCGTCGATATATCTAAATGTCGAGTTGAAGGCTACAGTAAGTGTTTTCTTCTTTTCACGTACAAGATTTTGGACAAATTCTGCTTCATATGAATACAAAAAAAGGTCTGCTAATAACGGGGCGCAATTGGTACCCATAGGTATTCCAATAGATTGTTGGAGGACCTGGTCTCCAAAAACCACATAGATATTGTCAATCAGAAACTCAAGCATCTTTTTAATGTCAACTGTAAGCCGAGAACTGCGTCGCAGAATAAAAGTGATTAAATTTTGAAATTTTAAGTAATTATATAGGGTACAAATTTTGATGCACCAGATGCGCATTTCGATGCACTTCATTGTCTAACATTAGGGAAAAGTATATTAATGAATACTACTTTGCTAGACCAAATATACTTAAATTTTCTTAATTGATGACAAAACAAGATGCTAAAACTCTGAAAAAAACTCTGTACTTTAATATTAAAAATATACGAGCTAGTCCTCCTCCATGATTTTTTCCTCATTTATACTATTAGTATATGTATTATATGTATTCATCTTTTCTTTTGGCTGTTTTCACTTTCATTTTCTGAATTAAGTATATCATATACTTGTACCTCTGACCAGAATTTATATGTTGTAGATATTTTTCATTGTCCTCATGTACCATATATATATGAGATGGTATTGAGTGAATAAATGAACTTGAACTTGAACTTGACAAATTATGTCTCTTCAGTGAAGCTCAAGCCGAAACGTATGAAATCCAAAATATTTAAATAAAAAAGACTTTGAAAAGCTGAAAAAGGTGCCAAAGACTGGAGCCAAATACCTCAAAGGATCAGAGCTATGTATGAGAGATAATCCTTAATTTGAAATAAATTTCTAATTTTACCACAGTAAATAAATATATATATCCGTATTTTCAAGCAAAAATCGAAGTACTTAGCTACTTGGTTGTAGAGACCCTCGGGAACTTACAGTCCACCAGCAGAGGCCTCGACCCAGGAGTCATAATGTAAATCATATACAGTACCAAATCTGATACACCAGATGCGCATTTCGACAAAATATGTCTCTTCAGTGATGCTCATGCCGAAACGTAGGAAATCCAAAATATTTAAATAAACAAAAAACTTTAAAGAATGATTATATTAATCTTTTAAAAATGACTTGTTTAAGTGACTGCTGTACAATCCAATCATTCTCTGTGTTTTATATGAAGTACGTCAGACTACAAAGAGAATGTATCAATTCTTTTGATTACTTAATGTCGCCAACGTTCTCTGTCACTTCAATATAAATGTATATTGAATGAATTTTTTTCAATCACTTTTTTTCATTTTCAAACCTAAGAAATCTGCAAAACAGTTTTTCTCGTTAATTCTTAATTCAACTTTTTATGACGTCCTATTAAATCCAATTATTCAAATTATAGTCGAGTACTTAACATTAGAAGGCAGGAAGTAAAGATTTACTAAATATTCAGAACCACTCAGTTAATAAGATTTTAGCTTTGCTGAGACTCCAACTTGTCTTTTTTGCTATCACAGAGAGAGGAAATCGTTGTTATTTTATTGATGGGGAAGACTGTTTTAACTATTTTATGTACTTTCAATCGCCCTGCGGTAGAGGATCAAAGGACTACAGGGACTAGTGTTAGAAACACTTTATCCACACTCAAGTGTTGCCTAGGATTTCAATAATCTGTAATCTGATACAATGTACCAAAGGCTTCAATAATTTGTAGCTCATGGTACTTTCCAACTTCTAAATTGAACAAAGAATGTTTTTGAGAAGATTATCTCTGTTTTATACATGATATGAAATGTGATATTATAAATATCAAAATAAACATTTGGTTACTTATCTTAACCTCTAATTTGAACATGGCCCCTGTTCTTTGTCTTTTTCAAAAGAAACAATTATGTTTGAAATATTTAAAAGTACACTGAAAACATAACACCCACTATTACTACATATAAGTTGTACTGTATAAAAACATTAATATAAAAATGTATGTTTCAAAACTTACCGGAAATAAAGTCTCTTGTTTATGAATGGATCCTTTAAAAATATACTTTAAAGAAAACACTCCAGAATCTGCACTCTGAAATAGTATTTGAGAAGTTCCTTTACATATTTTCTCAAAAAAAAAAAATGATGAATTTACAAAAAAAATCAAATAGAAACAGTTTAAGTGCTAAACCTATCCAAACCTCTCTTCACAGATGAATATTTTGTTCTCCTTTTCTCGCTGATACTTTTTAAAATACCCGCGTATCGATTGAAAAATGTCAGGTCTGGGAGCAATACTAATCGATCTTAATGAACATCAGTACAGGAAACACTACCTTAGCTATTAAAAGAATTGTCAATAATGAATCACATCGGTTTCTTTTTTTAAATCATTAATATAAATAAATCACTAAGAACTTTTTGATTTCCTTCAGTTCTGTAAGAAATCATAGATTTTGATATTAATTTCCTTGAAAAAATGTCCTTTGCTCCTTACTCTAATTTTTATTACTATTTTTTAATTAAGGAAATCATAATTACATGTATTTTGATATTTTTTTGTGGAATTGTCCATAGTGAGTTTTCGCTTGCAATCGATTAAACGTGAAAACCTGCATATTCCTCCTTGAATCAATGTTCTATGAATACAAATGAACTCATTAAAATGATTAAAAATGACGACAATTTATTTTTCAATCAAGAAAGACCATGCTCAATCAAGAAAAATCTTGTCATCATTGGACGATTCTACCTGTAATAGGGATGGGGTAATAAAAATGAATTTACTTATCGTAATTAGCTGTAAGGATTACTTTTTCTTCAAAGTAATTACATGTACTCAAGTTAATTTTGAATTACAGGTAATCGAATGTATTAAAATTCATTTTTACAATATACCTATTATTGCAAATACTATATTGTTCAAAATTATTTCCTTTTCATGCAGGCTCCAATATCATTGAAGGTAAAAAACCAATAGAATGAAAATTTGGTTTCACTAAGTTCAGGAATTACCAGCGTTGACCCAAAAGGAATGTCACTTGTGCTATAAAATGTATAATAATGATAAGTAATAAGAGAAAGTAATCAGCAAATGGTTCTTGTTCTTTGTCTTTTTCGAAAGAAATAATTATGTTTGAAATCATCAAAAAAATATACTTAAATTTTTAATACTTTTTAAAAATATAAAGTTAAACATAAGGTTAAGGTTCGTTTATAGTTACAAGACGTTACGACGTTTTTATGACGCTACTTTTCGGAACTCACTTCAGATATAAATCTTATACCGTACCAATTTTGAATTTTAAAATTGAAATTAAAGTCAAACATAAGCACTGGAATTTACAAATATATTTGAAGTATTTATGCAACAATCTCTTTCTTACCACACGTTTTGCTTACATGTAAACGAATCAAAAATTTATTGCATTTGTTAAATAATGTTACTGTCATTAAAAACATTGTTTTTGACAGTATCTCATAAATTTATAAGCAGTGCAAATATAAACGAGAATAAAACAAAACACGGACCCCTGGAAACACCAGAGCTAGATAGGATTAGTTGACTAGGAGGTGTAAGAATACCCTGTCGATCGGTCATATATATTCCTCCATTGTCCAACAGAACAGTACATAATTTCCATTCAGAATCAATTTGATAGAATAAATGTCAGGCTTATGCATTTTCCTTACCAGAGATAATATTTTTCAGGTATAATTACAACATAATGATATCATTATCATGGATGGATTACACTTTTCAACCTGCTACACATTCTGTAATGATTATTAACTGTTTGAGCCGAAAGGGTGAGTGAAATATCTGACATAATGATCAGTTTGAGGTTTATATCTTACATGTACACATACTTAAAACATTTCTCTATTGTCGACACTCCCATTGTTAACATAATGGACAGCTATACGACAGGTTAACTAAAATTGAATGTTTTTATCGATCAGCTTCGATGACTTTATCTGGCATTGTCCATTAAGTTATTCCAATGCATATGATGACTTGCTTTTAAATTTTCTAGTATTTTCAATAAAAGGTATCATCCAATGGTATATGGCAAAAAATGAACCTTTATTTTGTACACGAGATGACATTTTAGATGCCTGTCTAAAAGATAGTTCTATTCAAATCTTAGCAATATATTCAATTGAATTTACAAAATTTAAGATAGGTACAATGGATTCTTCTCTAACATTTCATGTTATAAATACATTCAGTTCAGCTTGGATTAAGTAGTTATGCCTAATTCATTTAAGTTGACGAAAGAATAGTTGAAATCACGTTTATCAAAGGACTTGGTAACTATTAACGTCTTTTTCTAGTAAAATATCCAAATATGAAAATGATGTATCATACTCTGTGGTATCTTTGATTTCAAGCTCACTGGGATATATCGACTCGAGATATGAATGGAAGTAACTATTGTTAATTGATAATATGTCGTCGATATATCTAAATGTCGAGTTGTATGCCACAGCAAATGTTTTATTCTTCTCATGTATAAGATTTTAAATAAATTCTGCTTCACGTGGATACAAAAATAGGTCTGCTAACAGCGGGGCGCAATTGGTACCCATAGAAATTCCAACAGATTGTTGGAAGACCTGGTCTCCAAAAACTACATAGATATTGTCAATCAGAAACTCAAGCATCTTTTTAATACCAACTTCAGAGTACTTGTGTGTACAATCAGAATGTTTTTTAACAAAATAGAGTTGCAAATGACAAGGTAAGTAAATTAACGAGTTCCATTTTTACTAAAAAACAGCTGTCAATGATGTCAAAAAGCTAGGACTTTAATTTATTGTTGGGAATGGTTGCATAAAGCGATGAAAAGTCGTACCTTTTGATGTTAATAATTTTGGTTAAATTTTGTGATTTCAAATTTTCTAAAGGTTCCTTGGAATTTTTAAGTATCCACATCTGATTTACACCCCTTCTCAAAAATGTTGTTGTACAGTGCTCCTGTAAGTAAGTCAAATGATTATTTGCATTGTAATTATTCGTAAAAGACTCTTCTAACTACAGTCATTTTTTACTTATCTTGAAATGAAACTTGAAAGCTGATACACATTGAAATAAAATACATGTATTCGGAGATATATTAGAATTTTTTTTAATTTAAAAAGATCCTAGACCCTTAATTTGTTGAAAAATGACATTTTTAAAACAGACTTTTTTCTGCAAACAAGCGTTAAATTTAGACAAAGATAGCAATTATCTCATTATTCATTGTTGTTTTTCTTACGTCCATAATTTGTTTTAACAAAGAATCAGTTCTATTTTATGAGTTACATTGATTTAACACAAAAACATTAACACATGTTGTGGGATATGATGTCCCATGAGATTTATCTCGTTTACACTACTTATTAGGAGATATTTTGTCGTTCGCACCACTTATTATTTAGTTGCGTCACTTATTGTATTGTTAACAATGATGACAAAAACACGGCGGATGGGACCGGTCGACAGGGGATGCTTACTCCTCCATGGAACCTGATCCCACTTCTGATGTCTTTAGAGGTCCGCTTTTGCTCTTCTACCAATTTTTTATTGTTCCAATGGACTTTTGAGCTTGATTACTTTTCGTTATCTTCATATTTTATTGTTCAAATGATATTTTTATGTCGTTTGCACGACTTAATTTGTCGTTTGAACGAAATATTTTCTCTTATGCATGAGATATTATCTTGTTCGAACGACATATTATTTTGTTCACACGATTTATTATGTCATTAGAACGAGATATCATCTCGTACGCACGACATATAATCGTGTGCACACGATATAACATCTTATATTCTTTTTGCCAAATGAAATATTCTGCCGATCATTCGAAAAAAAAAAACAAATGATGAAAAGGTTTTTATCTTTGTTTTTAGATCATTAGGATTACGTCCATAAGCCATTTAAGATCTGCATATTATTTGCAATTTGCACCTTGTTTCCCGAAGTGACTGAAACTTTTCAGCAGTATTCTTTATCTGTTCAATACATATAGGCCTGTTAAAAGCTTTGTAGGGGGGGGGGGGATAACGTAGTTTTCTTTTTATTTGGGGGGAGAGGTCGTACTATGGATTCTCACATAAAACGAGGGGGGGGTCTTTGTTTGGGGAATTCAGTCCAAATGCCAGTGCACATTTAGTATGTTTCACATTTTAAAGAAATACTACCAATGTTTTAAAACATAACAATTATTGTTGCTTTTCGTGTCCCCGTTCTGAAGATTGACAGTTATTCCAAGCTGGTAATTTGCTTTTGTAAACTGTTTATTCCACTTTATACTTTCGGACATCGTCACATTGAACAATCCTGTTTTTATCAAGCAAATTATCTAATACAGCAAATATCATATTGTTTTGGATACGTTTTATTAAATTTAGATTGTAATATTCGCCAACATCAAATGAATTTCATAAATATTTAATGTTCGAGATGCGTTAAAGTATAATTCTAGTTTCAGAATTTTACATTCTCAGAACATTTTTCTTTTTTCTCCACCATCTGCCCAAAAAAAATCAAAGATAATACTTTTGCAACAAATTTATGAAAAAGCTTACTTTATATATTTGGTATCGTGTTTTCCCAAATAAAAAAAATTAAATTGATCAGTACAGAACTTGGTCTAATAGGCTAAAAGGTGTAGTTCACCTGAATGTTTTGCAATCAAATTATAATTGTTTCATTGGAAGTTAATTTTAAGAAGATATCATTTTATATACAATAAAAATGAAATGGGAAGATAACTAATCATTTTCAAAATTCCATTTAACCAAATTTAATACAAATTATGATCAGAGCCATCACGGACCTTTGAAAACAGAGGTGGGATCAGTTGCAATAGAGGAGTAAACATCGCCTGTCCACCGGTCACCCCCGCCGTGTGCTCCTTGTCTTGATCGCGTAAACGGAAAATCCGTAGACAATTCAATTTGAAAATAATGGCCTAACAATTTGTACGAAATTCTTAACTTTAGATACCTTATACGTTGGTCAACTTATTTAGTACACTATCTTTATAAAGTATTTTAAAAAGTGTATAGATGAGTATTTCGAGCGTACGGCATAATAGTGCAAATGCTCAATAATAATTTATGGCTGACATACACTTTAAAAACAAGACTGGCCAAAGAAAAGACAATATACTTCTCAAAAAGGAACTTACTAATAATGGTGTTTCGAACATGACCTTTGAGCAAGAAACTTGATTCAAAGTCATTGTCCTTTTATAAAGAACGCTCGAGCTCTCTGAGTGAAGTGCAAGTAAGAATTGAATTATTGGAAAGAAATATGTTAGATTTAATTTGAAATAGTAGTACATTATAATAGCTTCATTTACTCGAGAACACTTTACATTTGAAGTCTGAATGAAATGGGCCAAGAGGGTGATCGAGAGGTTAGGAAATATTCCCTTAAATGTTTTGAAAAAGATACATATACTAAATAATGCATTTCTATTACAGTTTTCTAACAGTTCAGTTGAAAAGCATATACAGTTCACAAAATTGAGCTTTCTCATTTAGATAATCAATGTAAAATGGCATTAAATCAACGCTACTCATATCTTTCAACAGAAAAGAGGTCGTTACAGAGAGTTCCACATAAAATGAACAGCAAACAAAAATATGGATAGTCATAAATCCATTTTCAATTCCAATAAGTTAATTGCATTGTTGTTGGCAAAATAACAAGGTCAAAATATAAAGACGTAATATTAATTTGGTATGAAGATGCAGCAAGAATATTTCTTTTTATCTGGTGCATCCCAGTTTGAATAAATCCAGTTGAATTTATTCGCTTTTATGCAATAAAACATGCTTTCGTGTTATTTTATGTACTCTGTTATTGCAGTATTATGAAATGTGAAGTTAACGAACGGTGACCATGCTCAAAGTTAATGTAAACAATACAAATTGTTAGCAGAGTTAATACGGACCTCTGAGAACAAAGGTGGGATCAGGTACCATGGAAGAGTATGCTGCTTGTCATGGTCGGGGAAAATCAATCAACATTCGACTTAACGACATATTGTATTTGCAAACAAGACCCACGTAGAGACCATAGAATTTGCGAAATGATTACTTTAAACGAAATTGCTGATATCCTTATATCATCAACTTACTGGCAGTAGCCTGCCTCAATTAAAAAAATTTCGTACCTAAAACATGCTTTGCGTATCGAATCAACTGGGAGACATAAAAAAATTCATGTGCAGGCGATAAGGGTGCATTCCAACATAAATAAGAAAAGTTAACAATAGAAAAGTTGAAGTCGTCACGTTCATCATAAAGTTAAGAAGTTAGTTTGCCATCATTGTTTTTCTCTAGTAAAATATCCAGATATGACGCAGTTGTGTCAGACTCTGTGGTGTTCTTTATTTCGAGTTAAATCGGATATATGGAATCAACGTAGGAATGAAAATAAATATTGTTAATTGAAAAAAAAAACGTCGTCGGAATATCTAAATGTCGAAACTGAATGCCAAAGCAAGAGACTTCCTTTCACGCAGAATTTTTTTTTTTAATAAATTCTGCTCTGTAACAATACAAACAAAACAGGTCTGCTAACAGGACAAATTGATGCAAATCATCAAATCGGCTGCAAAAATATATTTTAGTATTTTGAAGTATTTCCACAAGAAAGAGTCCAAAGAAAAAAATCAAAGTAGAAAAAGTATTTGATAATTTTTATTGCAAACTGTACACCTGCCTATTTTTCTGTGCCTTTTTGTACTTTAATTTTCAATGATCAATTGTCAAATATTAATCAAATTAAAAAGAATTATGGAAATGGCAATTGGATTGAGATAAATGATAGGTATATTCATCAAACTATTTTATTCAAAGACTAATGCAACAATTATCTAAAATTATTAATTATGAATGTCTGAATGCTGATAAAAAGGACATGCAAACTTCACGTGCTGATACCCTGGATCTTTGTCACATGGTAATGCCGATCAGGTCTGTATCACAATAAATGTAAAGTGCAGAAAAATCATTTTGTCATATGCAACTGCAGTGTTTTCAAAACAAAACTTCTTCATAAACTTTTCACAATTTATTAATATTATTTATCAATATTTATTATTTTAGCCACTGTGATTCATATCCGGAAACTTAATACCTTTTGTTTTTATATCTTACGCACGCCCATGTTGGGAACAGTTGATATAACAATGTTTACAAAATCAAAAATTAATAAATATCTGTTGGGAAATGAAAAAAGTGAAACTTTATAACACTCATTTTGACTTAATATTCTTAATATTAAGCAAATTTTAACAACTTTTATTCATAACTTTTATGTGTGTTATCAACAAGGAATTATTCCATCAAAGCAATGAAACAATTTAACGTCTCATTTTTCTATGTGCACATATATAAACACAACCACATCCTCTCCTGCGGCCGATAATAAAGAGGGAAAATTAGTACCCATGGGAATTCTAACAGATTATCAGAAGACCTGGTCTCCGAAAAATTACATAGATATTGTCAATTAGAAACTCAAGCATCCTTGTAATATTAATATAACCTCGGAGTACTGGTGTGTAGAATGAGATAAAATAAAAAAGTTTGCAGATGACCAATGACTAGGTATGCTGATACGAGTTCCATTTTTATTAAAGAAGCAGTTGTTTATTATGTCAAAAAGTCATGACTATATTTTATTGTGGGGAATTGTTATGCATGTAAAAGTTGTTGAGAAGTCATAAGTTTTGATGCTATTGATTTTGGTAAAATTTTGGTAATTCAAATTTCTAAAAGTAATTTAGAGATTTGAAGTATTCATGATTAACAGCACTTTTGTAATATGTTATTATACAGTACTTCTGAAATTTCTCCTTCATAGCTGTTAATATTTGCGTGAAGTGTCCACCAGGATTATAAGGAGTTCATTTCCTTTCAAACTTAAGAATTAATCAATATTTTTATTTATTTCAAAGAACAAAACATTAAAATGAATTTGTAACTAAAGCTTTTCATAATTTCGTTACAATCAGGTACACGTACATAGCACTGTACTGAAGTCCAAAGATATACATGTACCTTAAAGAATCAAGATGATTTCAAATGATTCTTTATAATGCAAAAACCGGCCATGGTAGCCTAGTGTCGTTTACTGATTTTTATTTGAAAAATTAAAATAAGTACACGACTATGAAAATTAAAATCAGTAAACGAACCTAGTAATAGGGCGTTCGCTTCGTGATCGGGATGCCCGAGGTCGATTCTCGTTTGCTGCGAGGCGTCAAACATAAGATGTAAACATAGATAGTGACCGTTCTTTCGCCAAGCGCCAGACATAAGAAATGAAAGTCACGAGTCTTTTGGAGGAGCCCTTAAAAGCCAAGGCCTCATGTCACAGCAGGCGTTGGCACGATAAAAACCCCTCATTGCTCAATGACCCTGAGTGCCGCGTATAGTCTAAATTTGAAGCTTTTCACCGGGATATGGTGACTGCTCTATATGAGTGAAAAATTCTCGAATATAATAGGACGTAAAACAACAATCAATCAATCGTAATGCAACAGGTGAAGATAACGAGCAGTGATCGAACTCAAACCAGAAGTCTCTGATGAGACTGTAGCTCTACTGGTTGTATTTATAAAGGAAGATAAAAGTAGCACTTGGACTTGAAACTTTGCAACAGCAATAAATAGAATAATGATCCTTGGTTTAGTCTCTTTTTGGCAAGATTTATTATTATATCAGACTAAAACTGTAGGAGGAGTAGCCTTTTAAAACAATTTTACTGAAATTTTGATTTAAGTAACCATGGCAACATCATTCAACAAAATCAAAAAAACAATAACACCAATTATGTATCTCTGTAGTCTACTTGTATGCCACATTATACTGAAATCAGACAAAAAGTGTAGGAGGAGTAGCATTTTGAAAGTATTTCAAGAAAATTTCTATTTTTAGTAACCATGGCAACACTGTTCATCGAATTCAGAAACTGGTACAGAGAATTATGTATCTTAGTGTAGTCTACTTGTATGCTAAGTAATACTAAAATCAGACCAAAACTGTAGGGGTAGCATTTTGAAGGTATTTCAAGGAAATTTCTATTTTTAGTAACCATGGCAACAATTTTCATCGAAATCAAAAACCGATAAACAGAATTATGTATCTTATGCCCTGTTCACACGGAGAGTTTAATTCGAATTAAACGTAAGTTACTGCGAATTAAATTTGAACCGCGTTCACACGGAGAATTTAATGCGAATTAGTTTAATTCGAATTAATTTACTGTGCATTAAATTACTTCGCATTAGCTCCGTGTGAACGCTAAGCGAAGCTAATTCGAATTAAATTTTGACGCATGCGTAAGGGCAGAATTAAGTCAAAGACCACTTGTCGGTGGTCAGATATACTAACTTGTGCTATTTTTGAGTGGAAAACCAAAGAAAATTATTTTAATCAATAAAATGTGTACAGACACTATGATATTAATTATATAAAATGTACCTGCTCTGCACAATGTGACGTGATTTGAAAATGACGTCATAATAGGCTTACAGAATAGCCTTACTGTAGAAATATAAATTTAATTCGCATTAGTTTACTTCTCAGTAGCTCTCGTGTGAACGCAATCTAATTCGCATTAGTTTAATTCGCATTAGTTTACTTCGAATTAATTTACTGCAAATTAAACTCTCCGTGTGAACAGGGCATTAGTGTAGTCTACTTGTTTGCCAAGTTATATTGAAATCAGACCAAAACTGTAAGAGGAGTAGCATTTTGAAAGTATTTCACAGAAATTTCTATTTTTAGTAACCATGGCAACACCGTTCATTGAAATCAAAAACCGATAAACAGAATTATGTATCTTAGTGTAGTCTACTTGTGTGCCAAGTTATATTGAAATCAGACCAAAACTGTAAGAGGAGTAGCATTTTGAAAGTATTTCACAGAAATTTCTATTCTTGGTAACCATGGCAACACCGTTCATCAAAATCAAAAACCGATAAACAGAATTATGCATCTTAGTATAGTCTACTTGTGTGCCAAGTTATATTGAAATCAGATCAAAACTGTAGGAGGAGTAGCATTTTGAAAGTATTTCACAGAAATTTCTATTTTTAGTAACCATGGCAACACCGTTCATCAAAATCAAAAACCGATATACAGAATTATGTATCTTAGTGTAGTCTACTTGTGTGCCAAGTTATATTGAAATCAGATCAAAACTGTAGGAGGAGTAGCATTTTGAATGTTTTTCACAGAAATTTCTATTTTTAGTAACCATGGCAACACCGTTCATCGAAATCAAAAACCGATAAACAGAATTATGCATCTTAGTATAGTCTACTTGTGTGCCAAGTTATTTTAGGAATGACTCTAATTCTTGGCCAAATTATTCGAGTATAACCTGGTTTGGGTCAGTTTACGCTTTATAATCCGCGAAGCGGATTATAAAACAGCGTAAACTGACCCAAACCAGGTTATACTCGAATAATTTGGCCAAGAATTAGAGTCATTCCTTATAATTTAATTCTAAAATCATTAAACAACTGTGGGTGTAAAATCTCGTTGCTTTTTATTAGTTCAAATTTGCCGCTCAATTATACAACCGTAGTAACGGAAGTGATGGGAAGCGAGGGGAGGTAAAAACTGATATATAGTCCTAGCAGCCATGTTGTTTGTTTACATGTGGTAAGATCCGAGTTACTGTTTGAAGTTAAAGGTACATTTATTAAATCTGGAATTTTCCATGAATCCCGAGGACTGGAAATGAGAGGATTGCATGGATACAGACGATTCAGCTGGTTGTCAGGGGGGTGTGTCCCCATACCAAACCAGGTTATACAGAAATAATTTGTGTTTCTTTTTTTATATTAACCAATCATAGGCTAGAATACGAACAAAATTAAATTATATTGAAATCAGATCAAAACTGTAGGAGGAGTAGCATTTTGAATGTTTTTCACAGAAATTTCTATTTTCAGTAACCATGGCAACACCGTTCATCGAAATCAAAAACCGATACACAGAATTATTTTGTGAATACTAAATTCCGTCACATGACGTGTAAGGTAGCATGTCATGTGCTAATATACAGATACTGCATGTAGTTAAGGGTAACACTGAAAATTTTCACCCCAAGAAAACCATTGTCATTTGTCGGTTGACAGTGGTTTTCTTGGGGTGATAATTTTCAATTTTACCCCCAACTACATGCAGTATTTATTATATTATATTGAATGTTTTATACAAATACAAAGAAATGAGAAGAGCGCGCGCATAGATACCGCGCAGTCACTATTTTTTGGAATATGCAACGTTAACTGTTGCTAAGTTCTATCGCGCTTGAGGGCGTTGTTCCATCATTCAGAGGGTAGCAGTTTTTTTTTTAACAAAATGTTTCTCGATTAATCAAATTCAAGTAATTTACATGAAAGTAAAATATTAGGACATAGTGTTCGAACACCTCAAATTGTCAGGCATTGATTTGCAATTATTTGTACTTACAAGGACGTGGTCATATTGTTAATTTTGGTGAAACCTTAAGTTTGTAAATAGTGCACATGTACCACTTACAGAATAGAGAGATATCATATATTTTCTTTATGCATGTTATTGTATATTATGCTAGACAGTAGTCTACTTTTAATGTTAGCTCCATCTCTCATGCATATTTTTATTAACCTAACTCTCCATATTTGGAAAGCAGTAAGGACCCAAAATATTGGATTACTTCATTGTATCACGGTCTAAAATCATTTCAATATTCAAAATTGACTCGAAATTGACAAGATTCTTGAGGAAAATAAATAAATAAACAGGAGTGACATAAAATCAACAGAAGACAAGACCCAAACTGCAGCATCCATTGCAGTCATCCTTTATAGTTACACTAACAAATCAAAAACCAATAAATAGAATTATTCATCCAAGTACAATCTACTGTGTACCCAGTCATACTGAAATTGGATTTTAACTGTAGGTAAGGAGGGGGAATTACACATTTCTATTTTTTTGTAACCATGACAATACCATTTGTCATAATCAAAAATTCTATATATATAGATTATGTATCTTAAGATTAGTCTACTTCTGTACCACGTCCAACGGAAATTGAACAAAAACTGTTAGAGGCGTATTTTGGGGAAAAAAATCATAGAAATTTCTATTTTTAGTAGTAGACCAAAAAATAGACAGCAAACAGAATTATGAATATTCATCAATTTATTTCCAAGTTCAATAAGTTAATTATTTTTTTTGGGAAATATACATATAACAACGTCGAGTAAACACTTATATATACAGATGCACCAAAATAATTGTCAATCTTACATTTCCCGGGATGAATTGAATTGCAACTGAAGTCCAGCTTCCAGTTATACATTACTTTCACGCTGTTCTATAAACTCTGTTAGTGTAGCATTGTCCACTGGGATTACAAGGTATTCAATTCCTTCAAAACCCTAGAATTAATCAATAATATTTATTAAAATCACAGAACTAAAACTATCTCAATAGATCTTTACGTATTAGCTTTTCAGAATTTCATTACAATCATCATAATGTACGGGTGTATGTAATTTGTACTGAAGTTAAAAGATATTTCTTGAAAAATTTAAATGGTTTTCGATTATAGATGATTTTTTTTTCATATCAAGTTACATCAAGTGAACAAATGATACAAACATAACCGACCTTTTTGGACTTGATCAGCTTATGATCTCTGAATTCTATTAACTGTGCACGTAATGTTAAATCACTGTTCACAAGGAAAGCTTCTCTGCATTTTTGGTAAAGGTCTTGTAAGGACATACCTAAAAAAAATTAAAACAGTTAATAAATATTACCTGATGAAAGACTTTCTTCAGAACTCTTTTTTTTCCATTCATCATCGTTAGTAAATTGCACTCCATAGCAGTGATTATTAAGATGTTTTAATATATTTTAATATCTACCATTCAACATTGCCAATCCCTTAGCAGGGAACAGTAACAATTGGAATCAACATTTATTTTAATTAGTTTTCAAATGTAGCTTGAAATTAAAATCTTTGTTTGCAACATTTTTCTATGCTCTTAAAATAAGCTATATTTTTTCAATCCTATGAAATTAGAACCAGCATATACAGTCAAACCTCGTTATCTCGAAAATCGATGGGACTGAGAAAAAACTTCGAGATATCCCATGATTCGAGATATCGAAAGTAAAATACTTAGAGAATAAGTGGTTGGGACTTCCAAATAACTTCAACATATCCATGGTATTAGAGATATCAGTGTTCGAGATAATGAAGTTCAACTGTATATATAACTATATATCAACATAAAATTAAGGTGTACATGTAATTGACCTGTGATACAGGTATATACATGTCGAGAGGACACTTCATCTTACTGACATAAATTTCAATTTTGAAGGAAGTAAAATGGCTTACCTATATAGGTACCACTATCTTTATTCTCCATCTGGTGTTTTGCCAGCAATAAAAAGATCTGTTTGGCATTAGTGGTTAAGCTCTTCATGACGTGAGACATTGAGCTGAGAGGCAGGGCACCTGTCTGCTGTACCAGGAGCGAGTTCTCATATGAAGTTTCATCAGTATATGGTAAGTATGTGGTTACATCATACCATAGCCAGCAATATCGACTGCACTTTGTTTGGTCCCATACTTTGAAAATAAAATAAAATATGTACCTACCTGTGAGCTAGGTATGCCTATATATATATATATATATATATATATATATATATATATATATATATATATATATATATATATATATATATATATATATATAAGCTATCAATTCTGCCTTCAGTGAACTAAATAAGAAGAGTGGCATTTTGTATTGAATATAACATCTTTACTTGTTTGTTCATATCAAGATTAAAATTGAAAACTGGCAAACTTATAACAACAACCTGCTGTAATTTCAAACAACAAATTTTATATACTGATAGGTACAAAATGCACTGCCTAGTACAATGATTAACTTACTGGCATTCTCATCGCAAGTACTTGCATTTTATAATTTTGCAATGTAAAATTTGCCAATAAAATGTACAATTGCTCAGAATAAATAATTAAAATATAAAACTCTATTCAGAACATATGAAATAGGATCAGTCTCTGGCTTTCATGCCTCTACTATCTGTCTCCGGCTTTCATGCCTCTACTATCTGGCTCTGGTTTTCATGCCTCTACTATCTGACTCTGGCTTCATGCCTCTACTATCTGACTCTGGCTTCATGTCTCTACTATCTGATTTTGGCTTCATGCCTCTACTATCCGACTCTGGCTTTCATGTCTTTACTAATTGACTCTGGCTTCATTTCTCTACTATCTGACTCTGGTTTTCATGCCTCTACTATCTGACTCTGGCTTCATGCCTCTACTATCTGGCTCTGGCTTTCATGCCTCTTCTATCTGATTCTGACTTTCATGCCTCTACTATCTGGCTCTGGTTTTCATGCTTCTAGTATCATTGTGTTTTATGTATGAAAGATAGATGTATCTAATGTTAAATACCCAACACATAAAAAAGCAGAAAATTTACACTTACTGAGTGGAGCATTGATGTGGTCAATGGAAGCTATAATATGGAATCCTCTAATCTGGCTCAACAAACTTAGAATATTTTGAACTTTCTCTGGACGCAACATCACCCCATCAATGTTATGTACAATGAGGAAGAAATCCCTGTAATCTTTGGAAGAAAATAATTGAGACTAAGTTGTTTAATTCATTCACATATCAAAGGTGCCCAAAATTATTTATATACAGTCAAACCTCATTATCTCAAACTTGATTGGATCACGAAAAAAAATAAAATATCCAAGTATTCAAGATATTTAGGGTAAAACACCTAGAGAATAAGTGGTTGGGACTTCCAAATCACTTTGACATATCAATGGTATTTGAGATATGGATGTCCAAGATACTGAAGTGCAACTGTATATACCCAGTAAATTTCTATGGATTTTACATGTGTGTGTATAGGCTACTGTGACAACTCCTGTGATATAAACTTATAATTCATAATTTTCCTCTAAATATACTAACCTTTTGTCTCAAACTGTGATTTAATGAATTCTACTTGATCCAGAGGACTTCTGTGGCTGCTCTCTGCTTCTAATATGTCATCAATTATAGTATTCAAAATCTGAAAAACAGATGTGGTACCGTATGGATTGAAAAACATGTGATTCACTGAGAGACTATCCCTTCCTCCCAGCTAGCAATTACTTTCAATGAGCCAATTCAAACCAGGAGAAATATTACAGAGACTCAGAGACTAGAGTGTTCCAAGGAACATGTGCTGCCTGCTTTACAGCAGCTTAAATATCATTAAAGATAACAATGAATTGAAGGATGGCCAGTTATTTATTTGCTACTAACATTATCAAGATTCATAATAGCAAAGAAAACAATCCACAAATATTAAGACCGATAGAATATCATTTAAAATCTGACATTCAAATAGAAATATGATTCCCCAACCTTTAAAGCTAGAGTGAATAATGAAATTGAAATTACATATCAGAAATATTTATTTTTCATTTTCAAACATTATAAATACGTGTTACATCCAACTATCCTCAAAAGGAGATTTCAGTCTTTCTTTACTGCAATATTATCAGTCTACAATGATCCTTTTGGTATACTGATCCCAATGTATTTTCATAGTACAGTCAAACCCTGTTATCTCAAACTCAATGGGACAGAGAAAAAACTTCGAGATATCCGAGGGTAAAATACTTAAAAAAAAAAAGGATTGGGACTTCAAAATCACTTCAACATATCCATGGTATTTGAGATATCAGTGTTCAAGATACCGAAGTTCAACTGTATTTAAATTTCAGTTTGTGTGGTTACTGTATAGCATACAGTTTCAAAGTACAGAGACATGAGAACATGAAATATAAATGCTAATATCAAAACCCTGCCTAACAAAATCAAAAGAGACACAAATTAAATCAAGTGTTCGGAATATTTTGGCAAAGTAGGTCAAAGAAGAAGGTGAAGTGGACTGTAATGCTGGTAATTTTCATGAAGTTTTATGTCAAAAAGTGTCCATGCTAAATAGCATATATTTACCTCTTACATGTAAATGTCAAAAATACAATGTATGCTGTTTATTGGCACAACGAACTATTTTGAAAATAGGTCAAAGGTCAAGTTCAGAGATTTTGAAGTTGGTAACCATGGTATTTTACAAAAGCCAAAGTGCCAAGCAATAAATGTGCAAAATATAAGATCCACATCTTTTACCATTCTCAAAATATAGGGTTGGACAGATGGATGGACAAATAGCTAGACAAAGGAATGGTTGGACAGACAGTCGCAGGGTAAAGTGATCCCTAAGTGTCACTCTGCTCTGCAGGCAACACAAAAAGTAGAAGAAGTTTAAGTATCTTGAAATCAAGAAATGGCTAAAACATTTTGGGTGATTTTGGATATCAAGACAGGCATATTTTTATTAATTTGAAAAGCTAGGTTTAGTAATTTGAGATAACCGTCTAGGTTTCTCACAAAAGTAAATAATTCTACAGAACAGATCAAACTAGGGTTTTATGATTTGAACCAACTTGAAGCTACACTACCTGAGGATTCTTCCATAGCAATATGACTATTCATGCCTTTGCTGTTCTTTAAAAGAAGATTTTTGAAGATTTTTTACTTTGCATTCCTATATTAAAACTTTGATTGTCCATTGTGGTCCCACCCTACCCCTTGGCGTCATGATTTAAATAATCTACATTGAATCTACATTGTGTAATGAAGCTTACACATATGTTTCATCTTCTCTGGCCCAGTGTTTCTTGAGAAAATGATTTTTAAAGCTTTTCCTATATATTCCTATGTAAAACTTTGATCGCCTATTGTGGCCCCACCCTATCCTGAGGAGTCATGATTTGAACAAACTTAAATCTACACTTATTCTATGTATTGGTACTGAAACTTTCAAATAAGTTTCAAATCTTAATGCCTAGTGGTCCTTGAGAAGAAGATTTTTGAAAGATGTCATTAAACTTTTACTAATTCTTATTTATCTCTCCTTGAAATAAGGTTTGGCCCTTCATTTTGAGAAAACTTGAATACCCTTCACCCAAGGTTGCTTTGTAGCAAGTTTTGTCAAAATTGGCCCTGTGATTCTTGGGAAGTCGAGAATATGAAAAGTTTACAGATGGACAGATAGACAGATGCTGGACAAAATGTGATCAGAAAAGCTCATTTGAGCTAAAATATCAACTTCTCAGTTAACCAATGATATGAATATTACAAGTGTGAATTAACGATTACAAAGTATATTTTTTTTATACATAAATATCAATATCCCAAAAATAGAAATCCATGTGCAGATTCAACTGAATGCTCTACAAACTATCATGTACTTCATTATGAATGCAATGCAATGAATGTTTGAATATTTTCATCACAGACAATGATCAATACAAAACACTACTGAGTAATGCAGTTACATATGAAATTAAGACTTACATGTTTAATGGTGAGGCTTGGAAAATACCCATTGACAACAATATGATCTACATCTTTTAGTTCAGATCTTCTGAAGTCTTCAATTAAAGTTCTCTTAGAGCCCAGACCATGTAACAATATATTGTACCCATTGCTGCAAAGAGAAAATGACAATAAGGCCTTTTATGACTAAATAAAGGAAGAACCATGCACACATTTTCCAGGGATTTAATATACTATGTCGAAGACATAAGTAATATTTGTAAGAATTATGAACTTCCAGTGTTTATATGGTAAGGAAAGGAATTGAACATTTTTCTGTAAGTGACCTTGAACTTGATCAAATGACCTTGGTTGAAAATCACAACACACCTTCAGGTCATAAGCAATCTTTGAATGAATTTTTCTCCATGAAGAAACTGTAGACCAGACAAGACTTTCATACTTTTTCTGCCAGTGGCCTTGAACTTGCCAGAATAATCTTGATTTAAGGTCAACACATACCCTCAGGTCATAAACATTCTTTGCACCATGTATGAGCTTCCAAAGAATCTCCATTACAAAGTTATAGCTGCACAAGAATTTTATTTTTCTGCCAGTGACCTTGAACTTGCCAGAATTACCTTGGATCATGGTCATGATATACTCTCAGGTCATAATCAATCTTTGTACCAACGATGAATGGAAAGACAGACAAGGTCATTCCTTCATATGTGGGAGGGTGGGGGGGTACAATAAGTAGATATTTTTTTCTAGTATGAATGACAATCAGTAACCAAATATTCCATTAAGTTTATCAATCCTACAACTAAGACGGGCTCTTCTGGGCTCTAATGCTCCATTTTTAATATTCAGTTTTACTTCATAATTCAGACATGAAAATTTGACAAAACTAAATTTAAATTTTTAAAGTGGAAATGAAAGTCTACTTGCCACATATGAAACATCCACCTAGGAAAGAGCTCTCTGTGTTCTTCATACATCTGTTTACATTCATTACTGTGTTTGCTTGGGATCCTTTTAAGAAGTTCGTTTAGAGAGTCTTGGTCCATCTTTGTTGTACCAAGCTTTGCTAGAGTTCTGTCAGATGTTACCATTGTTATCCCCCCTTGTGAATGTAGGTCAAAGTATTCTTCTACCATATGGGGCTGTTTTGAAAATAAACGATTGGCAAATGAAATTATCACTGTATAATGTATAATTTCTACAGTTTGAAATTTTTGCAACTTGCTTTTTCAAAGGGACCATTCAAATTTCTCCATTAGCTATCTTTCTGCTGCACTTTGATCTGCAATGCCAAAGATGGTGGATTTGAATATTTTGATATTTTCTTTCTTATGATTTTACTGAAGTGCCACAATTTACAAAAATTGCAACAGCAGAGAAATAATCCATTTTATGGTACATGTATAATTGAAAGATAATATATATGAGAAAAGGCAGATATACGTTGAACACAATCCAATTACCTAGTATGCAACTGAATTTCGAAAAATATTCCTTGACACAGGAATACAAGCTGCATCTATACACATGAATTTGACATAATTTTACATTTACGAGGTATTCCTGTGAATATGTCATATATACAGAGAATTCAAAAGAATATATTTTTAAGTGAATTTCCAATGAACAGAACATGGAAGTGAAATTCACATACATTTCTTCCACATCAATTTCATACACATTATGTATAACTTCTCTAATACAAAATTTACACTACAGTATTCAAATAGTACATGTATGTCTGTATAGCATATAAAGGACAAGATAGGCTAAGACCCCTTTTTGGCCCCTGGTTTGGGGTGCCTTTTAGAATGATGCAACAGTTTCTCAATAAAAACCTGTTGTCACCCCTGCCACAAAATGAGTATTGGTTCTAAGCTATGAGATACACAGAGGTCATAGGAAGGTCAGAAAATATGTCAATTTCTGAATGTTCTCATTTTTATGCAAATTTTCATCAATTTTACAGCACATTTTGTTTCAGAAAACATGGAGCACAAGCTTGCCTATCTACCAAATTTATATATTTCATACACTAGTATCAGGTGCATCTTATGTATAAAAATCTCAGATAGGCAAGCTTGTGCTCTATGTTTCCTGAAGTGAAAATTATCTCAAATTTGACGAAATTCCACCAGAATTGAGGAAATTCGGGAAAATGGCCTAATTCTGCACCCTCTTGTGGACTCCCTGTAAGTTTTGAATCAAAATTAATGCTGGTTTTAAAACAAGCATCATTTTAAGTTCTTAACTACAAAGTATCAAAATTTTAACCGTGTTCTGATTTTTACATCAAATAAGGGGCCAGATTCGGCCATAACCATACCTTGTCCTTTGCAACTCATAATTTTTAATCACAGTTTCCAGGCATATTTAAAATTTATGATATACTACTCTATAAAAGCAATTTATTGGCATAATTCTGATTCTAATGGCCAAGGAATATAAAATGTATTTGTGATAAAAATTGGTCACCATATCAGCTGTCTCCTGAATCTTCCTGCGTGATCTGGGGGTGGTAGGGGGGGCTTTAACAGTTTCTGTGTCACTTCCCCCCTCCTCACTGTCAGTATCGCTAGAGTCCGAGTCCACATCAATATCATCACAGATATCTATAAATACATACACCATAACCTCAGTCAAGTTTACTGTACTTTTCATCATTTGAACGTTCCTTCTTTTGAAACGATTTACTTTGAAGAATTACAGTTTACTTTTTGAAGATTGGCAGCCTTTATTTCCCAAAGATTATCTTTTCAAAATTCAAATAAGTTCAAATAAATCATTTATATTGCAAATATTTTACAAGCAAAATATAAATATGGTATGTCCAATAAATCCATATATCTAACAATAGACTGTATTTCAGCAATGGATGTGTATATATACCTTCTGCAAATCGCTTTTAATATTGTGGGTTAATTGCACATTGAAGTTTAAATTCTGATGTTGAGATGTCCCACTAAATGTACTTGAACACAAAACACACATTATTAAAAAACATGTATTTGTGTGCCACTTCTGCTTGTTTAAAAAGTTTAATTACACATGTACTCTAAAGATCATGTTGCCCCTTTGAGAGCTATAAGAATCGTATGTTTCGGTCACATAGATATTATAGAGGTAATGATGGCACATGATACATCCTTTTATGGTGAAATGAACATGCCAAAAAATTATAACCCTATGTTATAGCTATAGGTGTGAGATCAGGCCAAAATTTTAGAAGCTAGGAGGATCGAGGAGCAATTTGAAATGTATAATTTCACAATCATGGCAACACCCACTGAAACACAGAGAACTTGTGTACTACATACAATAGGTAATCATACATCAATTCAAACCAAATCTGGAGAAGAAGTATAAATTAGAGAGAATTTCATGTTTTATTACACTGTAAATCACTTTTTATTCACAAAAACTTTATTTTCGTGTAATTACTTGTGTCCGTTTGCTCGTGAAAATTTCATTTCTCGTCTATGTTTGTATTGTTAAAGATTATTTTTAACAATAACCAAAGCTTGCAAAATTTTGTCTCACTTATAAATACCAAACAGCTACATATATCTCACAAAAATAAGGTGTCCCAAAAATATAGTGATCCAAAGTATTCTTTTGAAATTTTCATATTATATAAACTAGAGGTACTGTGAGAACTGATCTCACAAAATGATATCCCCCGCCTCCCATATGATTATAATGGCAAAGTCCATGTTTTGCTATGGGAGACCCAAAATAAGTGCCAGGTCAAAAAGTAATATAGGAGGTGCACAATGACACTATGTAATAAAGATTCTGTGAAAGTATCATTAAATTTTATTCCGTGGTATACATGTAGGAAGAGTTGCAGATAAGAGATGAGTTCCCCTCAATATTATAGAAAGAATGGCAGTGTCTATGTTTTGTTATTGGAAACCTGAATATGTGTCCGATCAAAAAGTAAAATAGGAGGTGCACAATGGCACTACGTAACAAAGATTCTGTGAGAGTCTCATTTTTTTTGGTTGACATTCTAATCATGGAAAAACCCTTTATCAATATTAAAAAAAATTCCCACATTATTCAAATTTCAGTTAACATGGCAACACCCATCATCAAAATTAAGAACCAATATAAAGAAATATGTATCTTTATGCAGTCTACTGTGTACCATGTTTTCTTTTTCAAGTCTGATCAAAACAGTAGATATAAAAGCAAAATTATGAAAGCATTTCACAGCTTCATATATTTTAGTAACCATTGCAATTCCATTCAATAAAGTTTAAAACTGATATATCAGATGTTATTATCCTTCAGAATTATACAGTCAATCTGATTGGTTCAGAGCATGTCACGTGAGGGGAGACAATTTGTAATGTCCATCACACGCTGGGTGACAACTGTGTTGTCTTCCTTCAGATGACAATGAAAAAGCACAAGTGAGCATGCAGGGTGAAAACTGCATTGTTTCCCTTTAGTTGAATATAAAGTGTCTTAAGCAAGATAACTCATATCTATACTTGTTATACCTTTAAAAATTTGTCCCTATACAATGTATAAATCATTACTAGAAAAAGTGTAACATTTCCAATGTTTTACTGAGCGGGCATAAAAAATCAATGTTTGACCGCGGAGTGAGATATTGGACCTGTCGATGAGATGTTGGACCGCTTACCTCACATAATGGGCGGGGTCAGCTAAATCTCATTTGCATTCGTTGGTGTTCGACATACATGTATGTCAAAAAATAATAATAAAATAAATAAATAAAAGGTATAACAAAACATTTATTGACTGCATTCTCAGGCAAAATGCGTTTTGTCGACCCCTCGAACCAAACCGTTTGCTTTGGTTCTTGGGTCCGACAAAACGCATGTTGCCCTAGAACCCAGTCAATAAATGTATATTATATTAAATTCGCAACATTGATTTTCATCAACAACAATAGCATTAGATTCAAATGGAAAATAGTTTGAAGTATGAAGCATTGTTTACTTTTTCAGAAATGAATATTATGTCTAATCATGATATGAAGAAAATTTGATATGGCGAATTAGAAAGATCAATAATTTTTTATATTATACTTTCATGTAAATTAGTTGAATCTGATTCATCGAGAAACATTTGTTAAAAAACACTATTACCCGCAGAATAATGAAGCTACGCCCTTCAGCGTAGCAACAGTTAACATTGCTTGACGAAGGGTGTTATTCTAAAAAATATTGACTGCGCAGAATTCATGCGCACAAGATTCACTGTAATATGTATTTGTATAAAACAATCAGTATAATATGATAAATACTGCATGTAGTTGAGTGTAAAATTGAAAATTTTCACCCCTCGAAAACCATTGTCAACCTCTGCTGTGCCTCGGTTGACAATGTTTTTCTTAGGGTGAAAATTTTCAATGTTACACTCAACTACATGCAGTATTTATATTATCTTTATATATTAATAAAAATATAAGCAATAGAAAATAGACATCAGTATTTGTAACATACTTCGGATTTGAATGAGTGGACTATATAATGGTCCTCATTATTAAACTCTGGCAAGATAATTCATTGGATTTCTTGGAATAATTTCCTTGGAAAGTTATCTCTCTTATCAGAGGGATATTACACCTTAATGACAGTAGTTTCGACCGCGACTAGTCTGTTACAGACGTGGCTAAAGATAGTGATTGTGTCATGTGAGGATTTTTTTTCTTTATGCAGCAACGACTAATTACAATTGGACAAATAAAAAAAAATTATATAGTTTTTAGATTATTTATTTGAAAGACTGAAATGAGGGTTTGACAATTATTTTTAACACCACCAATCGGTCTAGTTCACGTACATATAACATGGCCGGACCACTCATTTACATTTCAAACCCTGATGAAGTCCTCTGGTCTATGACCAGTACAGCCAATAAAAATAAATTTGGCAAATATACAGTGGTAGCTTTTTAAAAAGACTTTAATACACTTAAAGGGTATTTTTTCTTTATCTTCCTTTCTTTATAAACATTGTACCATACTGTATCACAAGAACAATATGCTTCTTTCAAATCAATAGTTCTCCAAAATAAATATTCAAATGACTCCATCAACCTACATTTTAAATATCTTCCCTGGGAAAGAGACTTCAATATTCTTCATTCAATTCCTGAATGTTTTGAGTGTGATTGAAATTGAACAAATGATACGCTAACTTTGATCAGAGAAGCTGAAGATTACAGAGTTTGGTGGATAGGAAAGCTCTATCCTCAAGTATCAGTGCACAATATAATAAACACTTACACTCAGCTCTTTTCAGTATCAGTGCACTGTATAATAACCACTTACATTCAGCTCTTTTCCTAAGTTTAAATGGAGTTGTGGCCTCTGGTTTCCTCCCTTTCTTCTTCACTTGCATTCTCTTTGTAGGAGTTCCTTCCCCTGTAAAAATATGAGCAGTTATCACCTGTTCCTAAATAAGGTAAACTGGTTTTTCAAAATACATTAATTTATATCTATAATTTATATCTATTGAATTGGAAGTTTCAGATTTGCAAGCTTGGATCAAACATCATTAAATCTTTGTATTTATAAATAAAACCATAATTTATATATAAACAGGCAACTATTCCAAATCATTCAATAACGTACGATATAAAGATTGCTTTTAGTTGGGTCAGTGGACGCATCTTTCAAATCAACACGAAATTAGACAAGTGTAAGTCAATGAATATATTTTGGAAAGTAGAAAGCTCGTAAAATGTACCATTTTATACCACTGAATTAAAAATGAATTATTCTTGGAACAACATATGAGGTTCGACACACTTGTATATTTTATCTCTTATTATCTCCTCAGCTGCAACTTACATATATACTACTTGTACATGTAAATAAGTAAAGTTCAAGTTTATTCTATGTAAAAATATATAGTAAAACTTGTTTAGTACGAACACAGATATAGCAAATTTACGGATATTGCGAAGTATTTTGCTATCCCCGGCAAAATTCTTAATAATTTCTGGTAAAATTTTATGGATATAACGAATTTGGATATAGCCAATTTATGGTTATAGCAAACTGATTTTGTATCCCCTAGAAGTTAAAAATACCGAAATTTACATCTTTTATAAGGAATTTTCAAAGATCTCAATTTCAAAATATTGAACTGATATTAATTTTTTTAAAGCATTTTTTTTCGTAAGCATTTATATTTGAAACTCAGTTCGACCAAAAACTTTTGAACTCTAAGGTAAATTTTGTATTCTATACTTCCCTAAATACATTTTGGTAGTAATACTTGAAAGAAAAAATCTATATTGCAAATTCGCCATAAATACTTTAACGAATTCGTTATACGGATATAATGTATTACGAACTAGAAATCTGACCTGTCAGCAAGGGCCCCGCCGAGGGGTAGAAATTTTTGGGTGCAGATTAGGGGATGAGAATTTTACTTGATTACAAAAAATTTAAAAATATACAAAGAATAAGCAACAGCAACTGCTAAATATCCAACAATCTGTAAATAGTATCCTTGTATTTACATAAGGCAGTAAAAAACATCATATCTATAAATCAATTAAATGTATATTTAAAGAAGAATGAAGCATGTGTTTTTTAAAACGCCAGCCTTCAGTGAATGCAAATATCACCCAGGCTTGACCTTAACTTAAAAACAAATATCAGTTGCAGACAAAGGTGTTAATTAATCTTAAAGTGACAGAATGATAACCTTCTAAAATTTTCTGAAAACCAGCAAGATAATCAAACCCATGGGATTAATTATACTGCTCTCTCAATCTTTTCTTCTAAGTTTACAATAAGAACTTTTTCAGCAATGATAGAATGAGGTTATTATCTGAATACCTGTTAAAATAAATAGTATTCTTGAATTTACATACGGCAGCCAAAATAAAATAATAATAATAATAAAAAAAGATATCTTTATCTATATCTTGTTTTTAGAATTCCATAAAATCATAACTCATTGTGTATTTTACCAAAATAAAGTATGAACATTATTTAATCAAAGTACTGTGAGTACTGATAGACGGTGGCATGAATGATTTTGTTTGTTTGTTTGTTTTAATTAAAACGTCCCTCTCGGGAATTTTTCACTCATAATGAGACGCCACCATTGCCATTGGTGGGCTGCAAATTTTATATCTATACTCAACACTCGGGGCCATTGTGCAGTGAGGGATCTTTTTTCTGGCCAGCACTAACTGCGACACGGGACCCCAGTTTAACGTTCTCATCTGAAGGACCGGTCTCCACGTCCCGCAGTGGGATTCGAACCCGCGACCTAAGGATCGACTCCATACTCCATGACTCTAGAGCAAACGCTCTAATTATTGGCCACTGGCATGAATGAATTAAATTAAATAAATTAATATGAGAATCTGTAAAATGATATGGAAATTATGAACGTTTGTCGCAATTTTTTACAATACATGCATTTGATGAGTTATTTTATATTTGCGTCAGTATGATGACGACATGTATTAATTGAAGTTGTTAAACAGAAATTGTGATTTTATAATTTAAATTCTTATACTCAGTGGTTAATTATCAAATTTTGCTAATCTGGAGTTAAATTGAACTCACAATATTTAAAAAAAAACAACAAAAAAAACTAACTTTTCTTAAAATATATGGTAAAAAGGGAAATGATGAATCACTTTTGGCGATGTACTGTAGATTGTGCGACATATATCATATGCTGAAAGATAATGAAATAGACTTTATCTTTGGATCCCCGTTTTTGCCAAATTTCCAGTAATTTACTTACATGTATTTCTATAAGGTTGAAAGACTTCAAGAATTGTACAGTAGTTTTACCTTTTTGTTTGATATATATATATATACTGTTTGAAAAGAAAAGAAAAAAGAACAGAATAACAAAATATCTTTCACCCTCTATTTCTCTTAGTATCTTAATATGCACTGACCCTGCTAGTCATTGCGTAATACGAAGTTTTGAAAACACATGTAGGAGAAGACTGACCTAAATTAAATCAACTGAATTCACAAGAAAATCCTAATATTTCATGTACATGCATTTGTGTAGTTTTTTTTCTTACACTTTTTAAAGGGTAAATTTTATTCGAGTCACGATAGAATTTTCAAATACAAATGAAATATATGGGTAACTTTTGTTCGTCACAGTCTTGTAATTATAGCTTTGATAAATTAGCATCCTTTCAGTAGTTTTTGTGTCCGAGATAATTAGGCAATGACTTTTGTTTTTAGATAGAACCGAAATTAACTTTGCAAAATGGCATCGTATCTGCCTTCAACAACTCTCTTTTATGTAAACTTTAAGAGGACGTGATTTTTTTCCATTCCGAAATATATTTTTTTCTAATATAGTATCATCAACAGATACTAGAAATTCCATTCATCAAAAGACACCGTAAAATTTCAATAAACTGTATAAGTATTATTGTATAAAAATTTCACAAAACGTCTCAAATAAAACATGCAGTTCTGCAACAAGGAATACGCAGTCCTCGAATCATGTTAACTGAATTTTCGGAAATGGAGAAATTTGGGGATTGGCGCTTTCCAAGCATGGGGTATCTCGTAATTAGGGAATACCAAATTGGGAACATCTCGTATAATAAGTGTTTGTCACTCATCCAACAGCGAAGAAACCGCCGAGAGTGTGTTGGTTTAACAATAATTATTTTATTTCCTAAGATGATAAGGTGTAATGTGAAACCATTATCCATAAATATTTTTCCCCCAGATTTTTTTTTTTTTACTCTTAATAAATTTTATTGAAATTTTACATTTACACAATTATATTTTATACAAACTATCTTTTTGCATTTGTTTCATACTCAACAAACTTTATGTATGAAATTGACTTTTGTGGTTTGCATACGAATTGACTCCTTATATACGAATCAGTTTTTGTACGAATAAAAATTAAGTCGGTGTAGTTTAATGAATATTCATGAGGCGAGAAATATTAAAACGGGAAATATCAGGAATTAAACTTTGCGCCCATCAACAAAATGTCATTGAAATTACTTGAGAACCATGTACATTTTATTTTCGAACATCGAAACGACTCCACTTTCATTATTTTGTCTCTGCAAAAATCGCCGCTAGGGTCCCCGTGTTTTTACACTGTTGTTTATTCATAGCCCAGACCAGCAGCAATGGCCTGTGGCTATAAATAGCCACCGTCTAAAAATGTAAACATCATTCAGAATTGACCTTAACTTCAAAACAAACTTCATTTGCAGACAGAGGTGTTAATTAATCTCAATGTGGCAGATAAAGATAAATGCTTTGGATTTTCTTCAAGAGGAAAGTTAATTAATCCCAAGAGACTCATTGCAGCATTTCATAGTTTACAAAAGGAACATTCTCAGCAGTTATCTCTCTTTGCCAATTCACTCTTATATAAAGTAAAGGAATCTACCCCACCACCCCAGCTCCAAACCCGATGACAAAGAAAACCAAACTTAGCATCAAAATATGTCTTACTGCCTATTCAACCAGCATACCAAATTTGAACTTAATTGGTCAACCTTAAAAAAAGTTATTAGAAAAAAACAGAAAATTTGTGGATGGAAGAATGACAGACAGACGGACAGACAGACAGACGGACAGACAGACAGACAGAGTGATTACTATAGGGCACCCGCAAATCCTTGCCGGGCCCTAATAAAGCGAAGTAAATTCGCAGGTCCCCAGAACTTTGCTATAACCGAGTTTTACTGTACACATGCAAATACACATTTGTGTAAAATAACTTGTTATAACTCTTCAATCAAATTGATGAAAAATTTCTAAATTAGTTAAATTGAAAAACTTTTCAAGCACATTTCAATGTGATACAGTTGTATCCCCCCAACCTTTTTGTGGGGTCACACTCTGGGATCCTTTCCTCCCTGAGACCGCGCCACTGCTCTTCAGTATGGACTTCGGAGTCTTTGGCGTTCTTGCCTCGGACGCTTAACAAAGAATGTTTGTGAATTAATGAAAGTCATTTGTAAAATATACAATATACACAAATACAGTTAAACTTTGTTACCTCAAACTTGACAGGCAGAAGATTAAACTTCAAGATATCTAAGGATTCAAGATAACGAGGTTAAAAACATAAAGAAAAAGTGGTTGGAACTACCAATTTACATTGACATATCACTGGTATTCAAGAATTTGATGTTTGAGATCATGAAGTTCACTTTATCACAATTAAAATCTGGCTAGTCTTTAAGATAAAAGATCCACAAATTAAACCTGAGTCACTATGCTCTCAGAGTAAACACAAATAGAAGTTCTTACACCATCCAAATATTTATGTGAAAAAAAAAACAAAAACAAAGAAAAAATTATTGTTTAAATTAGCTTAAAAATGCAACATGAGTTGTTGATACTATCTACATAATTAAGCATACCTTTTTGTGCCATGCCTCCTGACTTTTTTGGAGTTCTAAACTGAAACACATCACTCCCAGCAACCTGACTTTCTCCTTCATTTTCTCCAAAAACTTCAAATGATAATTTAGGAATGAAAACAAAATGATACAAAGTTAGTGTCTACTTTTCATTCAATAGCATATTCTATATCATATCTCACTCAGTATTTGATAAATACCAAATCAAAGAAAGCACTTAGCTCTCCTTAATGAATGTCATGAATACATGAGAGAAATTCTCATACCAAATTAATTATTAATAGAGTTAACACACAAGAAAAATCTTATCATAATAGGAGTTATTCCAATTCATATGTAAAATATGGATAAAAGTAAGATTGCATTGTGCACTATACATCATTTTAACCCTTTGTCTGACTAATTAAATCTGATTCACTACCTGCTGAAGGAATATTTTCCTCATTACTATCACTACCACTTTCTTCAATGTGTTCTATATCTTCTGTGTATTTCAACTGGCTTCCCCTTTTATGTTGTAAAGACAATCTGTTTCTTGGTTTTGCTATAAAAAAATCACAAATTATTTAATTTCTTGTTTTAAACTAATAGAATATGTGTTGCTTGTTTTTACATTGAAAGTTTTGACATCTCTTCTAATGCCATGTTTACAATTTACTTATAGACTGAATGTTCTATGTTACGTTAAAATGGTATTGTCATATGTACCAGTTTAACAATAGAATTCATTCTATATGTTGTCAAAGTAGCAAAATGAATGATAATTCTTATCTATTCATTTTCTACAAATAATCCAAAGAGTACTGAATGTCAACATAGCATGCAAAGCAAGAAAAATTGTTGAGAAAATGAGTTGGATTTTTGTCTTAATTTATATAGATTATTTTTTGGGTAGAAGATATTTACAAATTCAAAATTGTGTTAAGATTGACTTGGTAGTTATTTTCAGTGTAACTCCTTTTGTATTCTTCAAAATCGTTCCAGAGCAGATCCGGACCAATATGCTACGTTGCAACAATATGGCCGGAACACATTCTAACTGTGGTGAAAGCTTGTCTGGAGACACAGTTAATATATTATTCTAACTACAATTTACTGTATTCCTGGTTCCCTGTACAATTAGATATAATTGTAGCACCAGGAATGTACATACTAGTTTATACGTCCCTGGTAGCACATACACTACTGCGCATTAATACCTTTGAGAATGTACATG
Organism: Saccostrea echinata; assembly: GCF_033153115.1. Lineage (NCBI taxonomy): Eukaryota > Metazoa > Mollusca > Bivalvia > Ostreida > Ostreidae > Saccostrea > Saccostrea echinata. The sequence continues at coordinate 40,204,784 of NW_026889803.1, forward strand.
GGACATCCAGCTGGAATATGTTGCTGAACACTCCATTTATGGAGTTCATTCAGGGACCTATATACTAGTATATAGGTCCCTGGTTCATTCTCATTATCAGATTATAGGGAGAGGAAACAAAAAAAATTTATGACCTTAAAACAAAAACTTCAGTTTTCAAAAGGCATAGAATCATGGGAATGCAATAGATTAAATTGAGGACATAAGTTATACCATATTGCAACAAGAAATTCTCAAAATCTGAAAGTGAGAAAATTCGAACTCTGTTTCATCTACTCCAGTACAGTAAAAAAAAAACGTGATTTTACTCGATGACATATTATCTAACAATACCTTTCTTTCCCTGATTTGTATCAAATATATGCCCTATTACATCGTCGTCGCCAACAAAAGAGACGGAAACACATTTTCGGCGTGGTCTTCCACTGCTTGTTGTCATTTTCAAGATTTTGCATTCCCCGCGAAAATCGCTCTTCTATGTTCGAAGGAAGAAATGTTATGGTTTGACAACAAATTGGAGGCGGAGTCTGGCGAAGAAACACACGTGCTATTTCTGTGTTATAGGGGTAAACCATTTCACCATGTTTGTCAGTTGTTTATACTGTCTCTTCAGACAGGAATGAGACGTATTTCTGGCTATCAGTTTGTATGTGGTTCTGTCATAAATCGGGTTTAAAAAAATACCGTGTCCTCTGGTCACCATCCCACTGTCAGACATCCTACTCCATCTGTTCTCTCCTTGTAACTGTTTGAGATTCATTCCTCTGTCTCTCTTAAAACAAACACTTTGTTTTATGTTTTCCTGATATTGAAAACTCCTTTAGTTTTTGCAACTATTATACAGTTGCTTGTTTTCCTCGTCTTAGCAACTGTTCCTTCGCCATGCGCTCGGCACTTTGAAGTGAAAGTTGCGGGTCCTTCGGATGAGACCTTAAAAACCGAGGCCCCGTGTCACGGTAGGCGTTGGCACGATAAAGATCCCTCACTGCTCAAAGGCCCTGAGTGCCGAGTAAAGGTCAAAATTTGAAGCCCTTCACCGGTATATGGTGACGTCTCTATATGAGTGAAAAATTCTCGAATGGGACGTAAAACAACATACAATCAATCAATCAATCCTCGTCTTCCTATACTGCAGTTCAGGGCCTTGTGGGCATTATCACACTTGTCTCTCTGATTGTCAGAATCATAAGATATAGCTGTACATAGCTGCCATGGGAAAATTTATTTTCAAATTGTATACTGAACCCCTGAGTGACAAATAAATATCTGATTTTGTATCAGAGATGCACAAATTTTTATGTAAAACTATATTTTATGATTAAAGTATTGTTTACGATCAAAACTCAATAGTTATAACAATAGTTTTGTCCGTAAATTAAAGATAGGTGAATTCTACATGTAGTTACAGTATGATAATTTTTTTCTTTGCAACGATTGTTTTCATTGGGTTTAAAAATATATTATTATATTTTTTTTTTTACTTTAAAAGTAATTTTTTATCAATCATTTTAAAGCAAATTTTCTTCATCAGCAACAAAATAAATCACTCACATTTATATAATCATGCCAATTGTCTTACCAACCTTTTGCGTTGATCAAATAAAATTGACTGAGCACTGCTGGTATCAAAAGATTTGCTGAAAGCTTGACATAAATTTAAGATTATCAAGAAGATGAATTACTCCAGTAATTCTGTTTAAATGAAGCAAGATTTGTTTTTTGTTTTTATATAGAACTTACAGAAATGACAAACATTTAGTATTGCCTCTCACGCTTTGTTCCATGAGATTTTGAATTGAAAACTATCGTTTGGATTCATAAGCTATGTTTAACAACTCTTAACTATAGTTCAAGAGTGTGAATTATAGTTTATGAGGATATACTATGATTGGCAAATGTGAATCATAGTCTGTCTCTCAAAACTATAGTTTACAATGGATAATTATAGTTTACATCTGTTAAATATAGTTAATGAGTATTAATGACAGTTAACTATAGTTTACAGCTAAAATCTTTAATTATCGAATGTAAAACATACTTTATCTGATAAACATAGTTACATAATTTGTGAAACTATGACTCTTAACTATGGTTAACAAGTGTAAATTATAGCTTACAAATGAGAATCTATATTTATCAGCAAAATCTATTTATCAGCAAAAACTTAGTTTACAACCATTAAATATAGTTTTATAGATGAAAACTATAGTTAATGAATATTAATGATAGTTTACAGTTCGTAAGGCCAAAAAAAAAAAAAATAATAGTCTTGTTTCCTGCTACCAGCCTGAAAAAAATAGGGTAGGTAGGTAGGAAAATTATTTTATTTTTTTTTATTTTATTTTATTTTTTCGACGGTATTTTTTGGATATGAACCAATACAAAACCAAATTAAACATGTCATAGGTCAATATTATCTTTTAAAATTAAATTTCATGTCTTTTGATGCACAACTCAAGTAGTATTTTATGAAAGTCCATATTTAAAACATAGAATTTCATGAAATACCAATTGAATATATATTTTTTTCAGTTTTGGAACATGAAATTCCTGAAATTCACAATTTTTTTTTCCAAAACTAAAAAAAACTTTAGGGTCGGGTGCAAAAAAATAGGGTAGGTCGGGTAGCAGGAAACAAGACTATTATTGTTTTTGGCTTAAACTATAGTTTACAGTCGATAAACCTAGTTTATCAACTGTGAAACTATGTTTATCTAGTTTATGTGATTTTGGTGTGCCATAATGTTCTTTTTTTTAATCATATGTACACTATACATATGTTGAGAAAGGGCTATATATTAATCATCTGATCATGCTCAAAATTAACATTGGTGATAACTCAGACATTAAAAACAATTGTAAAGTTACAGTGTGTGGATCAAGTCAGTCAAAACACACTGAATTTCTCAGAAAGTAACTGATAAATATAAGATCTAGACATAAAACTAAAAGTCAATTAGCATCATAAAGCATTGGAAGTTCAATTGCAAGTACTAAATTTACAGATATAAGGAATTAAGTTTAATTATTCCTGCAGGGTTATCAAATTATTTCTACATATTTCATTCATGTATTAAAATGTATTCTTGTTTATTTTAAGACTTTTGCAGTAAAGCAATATGATTACAGTATGGAAACCCTTGGACTGTTTTCAAGATAAGGCTGGTAAATACATGTATATAGGGATTTATGTAAATAAACTAAGATAATCAGAATTATGATAATACGTGTACTTATATGATATTGATCATTTCTGATATTATAAAACTACACAGAAATTTCTTACTGAAATGTTTCAAGAAATTGTGGATACCCTAAATGTGCAGATTTTTTAATGATGTTTAGTGGAAAATTATAAAATTATAGATTAATAAAATTATAATTCTTTCAAGAATTCTGCCTTTTTTAAGTCACCTGAGTCACTCAGGTGACCTGTTGCTATCCGTTTTTGTCCGTCGTCGTGCGTCGTCTGTTGTGCGTTAACTTTTGAACATTTTCAACTTCTTCTCTAGAACCGCTCAATCAATTTCAACCAATTTTGGCATATAGCATCTTTGGGTGAAGGGGAACAAAAATTATGAATTTCATGGTCCCTGCCCCCCTGGGGCCCCAGGGGTGGGGCTTAAAGCACCAAAATTGATGCAATCTTTAAAAATCTTCTTTACTCCTGCGTGGACATCAAGCAGTCAAACTGTTGACATGAATGTAATAAGCATTGGGCCCTCTACCTAATTGTGAAATTGATGGCCCCAGGGTAAGGGGTTCTGGTGCTAGGGCAGGACTATATAGATCATATAGTGAAAGTGCATTATTTCTTTGAAAATCTTCTCTTCTCCTTGGTATTATTTAAACAAACTAAGTGCATGGTTATGACAAGCAATGATGCCTTTTCCAAAATTGTGACATTCATGGCCCCTGGGTCAGGGGTTCTGGTGTTAGGGCAGGGCTCTATTGATTATATAGTGAAAATGCATTAATTCTTTGAAAATCTTCTTCTCTTCTCCTGGGTATTATTTAAACAAACTAAGTGCATGATAATGGTGCACAAGGATGATTTTTCCAAAATTGTGAAATTCATGGCCCCAGGGTCAGGGGTTCTGGTGTTAGGGTGGGGCTCTATTGATTATTAGGTCACCTGAGTCACTCAGGTGACCTATTGCAATCTGTTTTCGTCCGTCGTCATGTGTTGTGCGTCGTGTGTTAACATTTGAACATTTTCAGCTTCTTCTCTGAAACCGCTGAACCAATTTCAGCCAATTTTAGCATATGGCATATATGTGTGAAGGGGAACAAAAGTTGCGAATTTCATGGTCCCTGCCTCCCTTGGGCCTGAGGGGTGGGGCTAAAACCACCAAAATTAATGCAATCTTTAAAAATCTTCATCTTTACTCCTGGACCTCAAGCAGTCAAACTGTTGGCATGATTGTAATAAGCATTGAGCTGTCTACCAAAATTGTGAAATTGATGGCCCCAGGGTCAGGGGTTCTGGTGCTAGGGCGGTGCTATATAGATCATATAGTAAAAGTGCATTATTTCTTTGAAAATCTTCTTCTGTACCCTTGGGTATTATTGAAACAAATTGAATACATAGTTATGATAAGCAATAGTGACTCTACCAAAACTGTGAAATTGATGGCCCGAGGGTCAGGGGTTCTGGTGCTGGGGGGGGGGGGGGGGGGCTATATAGATCATATAGTGAAAGTGCATTATTTCTTTGAAAATCTTCTTCTCTACTCCAAGGTATCATTTAAACAAACTAAGTACATTGTTATGATAAGCAAGGATGCCTCTTCCAAAATTGTGAATTTCATGGCCCCAGGGACAGGGGTTCTGGTGCTAGGGTGGGGCTATATAGATCCTATACTGAAAGTGCATTATTTCTTTGAAAATCTTCTTCTCTACTCCTGGATATTATTGAAACAAATTAAATACAGTTATGATAAGCAAGAGTGACTCTACCAAATTGTGAAATTCATGGCCCCAGGGTCAGGGGTTCTGGTGCTAGGGCGGGGCTATATAGATCATATAGTAAAAGTGCATTATTTCTTTGAAAATCTTCTTCTACACTCCTGGGTATTGTCTAAACTAATTAAATACATAGTTATGATAAGTAAGGATGCCTCTTCCAAAATTGTGAATTTCATGGCCCCTGGATAAGGGATTCTGATGTTAGAGTGGGGCTTTATTTATTATATAGTGAAAATGCATTAATGCTTTAAAAATCTTCTTCTCTGCTCCTGGGTATTATTTAAACAAACTAAGTACATTGTTATGATAAGCAAGGATGCCTCTTCCAAAATTGTGAATTTCATGGCCTCAGGGTGAAGGGTTCTGGTGAAAAAGTGGGGGGCTCTATTGATTATATAATGAAAAAGCAAAATGTCTTTGAAAATATTCTTTTCTGCTTCTGGTTAAAAAGCAAAAAAGCTAAGTATATAGTTATGATGAGCAAGAGTGCTTCTTCCAGAGTAGTGAATTGCATGACCCCTGGGTCAGATGTGCTGGTGTAAGGGTGGGGCTGTTGATAATATAGTGAAAATGCATTAATTCTATTAAATAATCCTGTCTGCTCCTTAGTGTTAAGCAGATAAACAAAGTGATTACCTATGATGAGCAAACTTCTGATCCCAGGGTGAGAGGCTCTGGTGTTTCTCGGTGCAGAAGGGGGGGGGGGGGGGCTCTATTGATAATATAGTGAATCTGTGGTAAAAATGCATTATTTCTTTAAAAATCTTCTCTGCACCTGGGCATATCAGAGGCAAAAAGAGTAAAAGTTTTAATAAGGAAGGGGTTTTTTTAACCAGATTTTTAAACATCTGGACCATTTGGTCAAGTGTTCTGGTCCTGGCCAGGGCTCTATTAATTTGTATTCAACTGAGAGGAGTTATTCCCCTTTGCCATTTACTTTTGATAATTAATCACTTTAAATAATGTACTTGAAAGGTTAATAGAATAAGAGAATTATGCAAGAATTTTTATTGTATAATACAAAAAGTACTTTTTTAGTTTAAATGATCAGTAGACTTGTAAGTAATAGATAAATAAAAATGAGACAAAAATAACTTGTCTTATTCAATGTTCATCAAAGACCAAGAGAGTCCTATGCAAGAGATTTCATCAAGGAATTAAAAATAGTGCAGAATCACTGATCATTTGTTAATATACTGTATGGTGATAATGATAAATGGGGAACAGATTAGAACCTAATTTATGAACTAGCTGTTAATAAACAGTAGACTAATTATTTTGTTGATCCTGATCACCCTATTTTTCTTGCTTTTGGGCAACAAAGCTTCACATTTCAGTTTATTTTATACTCTATGGATCCTGTAAATTGTTGTATTATACTCAGGTGACCGTTAAGGCCCTTGGGCCTCTTGTATGTTATTAAAACTTAATTATCAGATAATGAACAATTTACATAATGAAAGAAAACTTTTTTATGCTGATAAATTTAAACAAATGGGTGATGAGATGTTTTCTTTTTCTTTTTCCCTTCTCAGAAACAAGGATATCCCTACTGCTATTGAATCAGCCGAATCCATATAACAAGTCATTTCTTACAGCTTTATGGAATAAAGGCAAGAATTATGCATATATTACATTTGACTAATGAGGATAAAAATTTAAGCAATTGACTTTATTTTTACAGATTACATGTTCCTCCCAGTTTCTGTAAAATATTTTTTTTGTTGAAATAATTATTTTGAACATTTTCAAATTTTTAAAATAATCATTTTGAAATTTTGCTACTTTTGCTTATAGACAAAGTAAGATGTTTCCTGAATTTAAATGTAAAATTAAGGAGTACATGTATCTGTGTTTTAGCCTTGTTTCGAGTGGCAGTAGATGGCGGCTGTAACCATCTACACAATGCGTTCAGGGATAATGCTCCAGCCTTTCTCCCCGATTTAATCACAGGAGATTTTGATTCTATCCAGGAATCTGTCAAGAAGTTTTATCAAGAGAAAGTAAGTGCACTGATAGATTTGTCAAATATTTATCTTGTTTTTGAATCATATGTTGAAATTTGCAGATAACCAAAGATCATTTTGTCCATCATCTGTCCCTTCATCTGTCTGTCCTGAGAGGGTCACACATAAAAATTTCAGGAGACACATGTTCTCTCTAAACTTCCAGCTAGGTATTACAAAATTTTTAAAAAGTATATTAAATTCATGAAATGGACAACAGTCTGATATAGATTCACTCCCCCCCCCCCCCCCCAACCCACACCTCTTCAATTGGGGAATATGTTTATTGAGTGAAGGTGCATATATAGACAATATAGTGTTCAACGTACATGTACGCAATAGTCATTTGTTGATTACAAAATCATGATGATTTTAATTATTTATCTACACAATAATGATTACATGTACATGTATCTGTATGACATGAAAGATACTATAGAAAGAATTGCTGAGATATATAACATGGTCATACAACCAATATTCTTGCCAAGAATCTGGGGGGATAAGACGAGCCATGTGCCCATGCCCATTTTTCGGCTATGCAAGAACGTTTATTGGAAAAAATATCTCAATTGTTTGAATTTACTTAATCATTTTAATGTTTACAGTAGTTTTCAAAATGATATTTATATTCTAACCAAGCTAAACAGTTGACTTTCATTTACTGTCACAAGTGTCTAACATGGGTAGGGACTTCTATTATTTAATCTGCATATTGAGTGTTAACACTTATTGTGGAGATATTATAAAAATGTTAACATTGTATATAATGATAGTGGTGATCTAGAAGTGCTTGTAGTAAAAATAAATAAAATATTCAAATATCTATTATAATTTTTATCCTGCATTTTAAATAATTTACTGTAAATGAATTCATTACTACATACATATATTTTATTTCCAGTGAAAAATATGTTATTCCTATAGACATTTTTATAAAGTAAAACAAAATTAAAACAAAAAAAAAAAAACAAAAAAAATTAAAAAATCAGAGCATGATTCGAACACTTTCCTCAATAAACGTTCCTTTAAAGAGCACTTCGCTAACCACTAGACCACGGAGTCACACATACATGCCCATTTAAATAGCATACAGTTCTCTACATTTAGCAAGCGTATATGGACTTAGAATTTTTTAAGACCAGGGTGAAAATTTAAGTATGTTAACTTAATTTTTTATGTAGAGTGGGTCTTCATACCAAATTTTTGCAAGTGTAAAAAGCAACATCTTTCCATTGCCTTTCATTAATCGTTCTCAAAAAAATGGTACGATGACCCACTCTATTTAAAAAATGTAGGTATATCATCCAATTTATGTCAGTTTTTGTGAAAATTGAGCGTGATGCCATTTTGTTGTGTTAATCAGAATCATTTTCGCTGTTACAGTATTCAGGTTTTGTGAAATTTGTATGCAAATGGTAATACGCATTACATTAATTCAACAAATAGTGAAATCTTTGTAAAATGAATTTATTGATTTTTTATCGATTGTTATGTAGGCATATGGCTCGGTTTATCCCCCCAGTTTCTTTAAGCATTAAAAAGTTCAGCATAGAACTTAAATCATAACATAAAAATGTGAAAATCAGCAAAATAGCTCTTATGTTTTTACATGTTGATAAAACTGGAAAATGATCATATATATATATATATATATATATATATATATATATATATATATATATATATATATATATATATATATCTGTGTGTGTGTGTTTATATATAATAAAGTTAACTATAAATTTAAATGATTCAACAGGGAGTAGAGATTGTGCCAACCCAAGATCAAAACTACACAGATTTCACAAAGGCCATAATGGAGATAGGCAAAAGAAACAAGGACAAACAAGTAAGAGAAATATATGACATTGAAACTGTTTATTCACCAAATAGATATTAAGAGAAAAAAAAGGAAAACCATTCATGTTCCAGAATTGTGAAAAGCTGTAACTAGACCTAGAAATTTACAGTATTGATGTATTCCTTCAATTCTTATGCATGCCGTATGGTTGTGTTTTAATTTAGGGCATAGTAAATTTGGGCTGTATATACAGATATATAGTTAACAGTTTAAAAGCTGTAGGTATGATCGATACCATAGAAAAAATTCAATTCTAGACCTATGTAACTATCTCAGAATGAAATTAAAAATACAGTACCAATATACAATTATATTTGCTGATAATGAGGAACATTAATGTTTATGGGTTTGAATGTTTTCACACCTTGTCCTTGTAGATGTAATCTTTTTTTTTTAACTTATTAAGGTGTTAAAAGAATTATTGTACAATTTGCAGATAGACAATATTTATGTGTATGGAACCTTTGGGGGCAGACTTGACCATGTGTTTGCCAATGTGAACACTTTGTTTGAAGCCAGTCAGTACACTAGTGCCAATGTGATGCATTTCTCAGAGGACACTGTAGCTTTCCTACTACAGACAGTAAGACATGCCATTGGCAGAGATGTATTAGGCATCTTTTTTGATTTAAAATATATTTTATTCAAGTATATCTTTTTTTCATAAAAGTCTTTTAAAATTTTATTTGCATATTGTTACATAAAAAAGTTTTCAAAACATCTAGTCTTTTGATTGGCCATTGGCAGATATGTAATAGACATCTTTTTTTCATGACTGCAACTCATTTAAAATTTTGTTTGCATATTGTTACATAAAAAAGTTTTCAAAACATCCAATATTTTAACTTCTATTTATAATTCACATACATTTACTTAATTCACAAACTATGCTTTCTTTTGTGTCAGATTCTGAACATGCAAAACAAGAACACAGCATGGAAAAAAAAACAAATACTCACCATGGTTAAACCAGAACACATATATTTAACATAAGAGTTCTTAATTTTACAGGGTAAACATAAGATATTGGTGGATCCAGCACTTTGTGGGGAGTGGTGTGGTTTGATCCCTATCGGTGAACCCTGTAGATGTGTCACCACTCAGGGACTCAAGTGGAATCTAGGTAGGTTAATATTCACCCAAAGCAATTCATCTAGATGGCTCAATATGCATATATGCTGTATTAGTACTTATTTTTGTTCCATCTTCACCTTGGCACATTTGGTGCAATGATTTATAAGATACAGCCAAAGTGTATTTTACAATGAAATACTGCTAGCTCTGATTCAAAATTGCAACACCCCATATATTTCTGATCTATGTACTTTACTTAAAATAATCCATGGACAGTAATTCTGCTGTTGATGACCATAAGCTATTGATGTCTGCATTAATGTATATTTTTTGTGACATTTGAAAAAATCCATTTATTCAGTGCAGTTAAGATGCAGAGTGATACGAGTGTGAGAGATGAGAGGTTGGTAAAACATCAGACAAACTGGATAATACAATAATCTGATTTGTGATGATTTGATTGAGGTTAACCAATTGCTTATGTTTGCTTCAGTCTTGTTTCTTAATTTTGATCACAGCTAATCACAATTAGTTGTGTGGTCATTCACCCCATCAATGTGAATTAAGACTTAAAATCATGCATTGGAATCAGTTGTGACCAAATTCTTCAGGAAAACCACTTTTGGAGCAGGAGCAGTTTTGTCTTTAAATGATCTTACATATGTTTAAGTTTCATTAGTGGTACCTGTACTCTGACCGAAGTGATAAAGTTTTTATGTACCTTCAAAGATTTTCCTTGTAAACTGGTTTCAAGAGGCTAAATCACCATTCAACATCTGAAATGTCCTACCACAAATGAGGACGTACAACAGGTGCCACCACTAGTTGTACCAACGATTTAGTTCTTTCAGTATGAATCAACATATTTTAAGATAAAAGTATGATTTTTTATACAGTTACAAATTCTCATCAGTGACAGCCATATTGCAGCACCAAACAATTGTGTCTCTAATTGTAGCAAATATTTTACAGTCAATATGTTAGTAATGCTACTGTTTGTGACAGCCAATGTACAGGCTCAAGAATGCAAGATTGTTACAAACAACTTTTTGGCCAGATACACATCCTTGCCATTATTGTTTCTGCCAGTCTTAAGCTCCCCAGCTTTTTGCTTTAAGTTAATTTTGACAAGAATACCAAAAGATTATATCTTTGTTGTGATTTTTTTTTTTTTGACCAAGGAGACTGCAACTTATGTTAGCTCATATATTGTGTATAGATGGAGTAACAGTAATAGTAAACTCCTAGAGAGCTACATTGTAAGCAACTATTGATGACCCTACATGTACTTGATAGCATTTTGCAGTTGAGTAATTGATTTTATGCCTGACCATGATGGGTGGTAAGTAATGGGAAGTGGGATCTGCAGCTGCCATCATGCATTTAAGGCCTATGATCATCAAACTTTGTCAGTTTATGTATCTTGAGTCCTCGGAGTATGTCAAATAAAAAGTAGGTCACCTTGACCTACTTTGAATTTTATGGCTAATCTTTTTCAAAACATTTAAGGTCATTAATTCGAATGCTGAGAGGTTTAGAATCATTAAATCTTGTAAGATGATGCATCTTGGAGCCATAAAACATATTTATTAAAAAGTAGGTCACAGTGACCTACATTTTGAACTTTGCAGGCATTCAATTTCAAAGCATTTTAGAGGAATATTTTGGACATTTTAAGGCCTATGATCATATAACTTTGTAAGTTGATGAATCTTGGGTCCTTGAAAAATGTCAACGGAAAAGTAGGTCACTGTGACCTACTTTTGAAATTTTATGGCTATATTTAAATATTTTGGGTACAATTTGGCTTAAATTCATCAAACTTTGTCAGTTGATGTATCTTGGGCCCTCAGAGTAGGTCAACTGAAAAGTAGGTCACCATGACCTACTTTTCAATTTATATGACTATAATTAAATATTTTGGGTACTAATTGGCTTAGAATCATCAAAGTTAGTTGATGCATCTTTGGTCTTCATAGTAATTTTAACTGAGAAGTAGGTCACCATGACCTACTTTTGAAATTTTATGGCTATATATAAATATTTCAGGTACTAATTGGCTTAGAATCATCAAACTTTATCAGTTGATGCATCTTGGCTCCTCGGAGAACGACAACTGAAAAATAGGTCACTATGACCTACTTTTGAAATTTCATGGCTGTATTTAAATATTTTCGGGTATTATTTGGCTTAGAATCATCAAAATTTGTCAGTTGATGCATCTTGGGTCCTCGGAGTATGTCTACTGAAAAGTAGGTCACAATGACCTACTTTTCAATTTATATGGCTATGGGTCCTCAGAGAATGCCAAGTGATAAGTAGGTTACCATGACCTACTCTCAGGTACTAATTTGCTAAGAGTCATCTTGGGTTCTCAGAGTGTTTTATCTAAAATGTAGGTCATGATGACCTACCTTTGGAATTTCAAGGATTTATCTAAATATACAGGATACTTAGAGGCTTCAAATAGAAGTGAAAGGTTGTACAGTTTATCAGAGGAGCGATTCAAGGCCCTTGGGCCTCTTGTTTCATTTCAAAGTTTGGTTTTTACTTTTGAAGCCTGTGACCTTAACCTTGTTCAAATGACTTTTGTATAGAGTCAAGATATAGCCCAGCTCATAAGCTACACTGTACCTTTTTATCAAGGATGAGCCTCATAAGTTTCTAGGTCCAGACTTGACATTCACTTTCCTTATTCCTACATGTACCACAGAAGTTATATATATTTCAATATTTAAAATGCTGCATGGCTGTAAATATTTGATGCACATTTTCATTTCTTCTAAGATCTATAGAAGAAAAACAATACACAGTTTTAAGGGTATTCTATTATATTTTATTATCCCCCTCCCCTAAATAAGGGGACATACTGTTTTACACCTGTCGGTTGGTTGATTGGTTAGTCGGTCAGTATATATGTATTTCAGTCGGTAGAACAAGTGTTATCTGCTCAGTATCTTGAGAACCCTTTGTTTGACTAATATTAAACTTGATACACTGATTCCATTAAGGAGTAGATAACCCTATTGATGTTGATGTCACAAGGTCAAAGGTTAAGGTTCAAACTACTCAAGACATAGGAAGATATTGTCCACTTAGTATCTTCAGAATTCTTTGCTTGACTGACATCAAACTTGTTACATTGGTTTCCCTTAAGAAGTAGATGAGCCCTTTTGATTTAGAAGTCACAAAGGCAAAGGTCAAGAGGTAAAATTGGACATATTAAGATGTTGACCGTTCAATACCTTGAGACCCTTTGCTTGACAGACATCAAACTTGGTACACTGGCTCCCTCTAAAGAGTAGATAACCCCTATTGATTTTGATCTCAAGAGGACAAGGTCAAAAAAGAAATAATAGATACTATCCAATTAATTTCTTCAGATCGCTTTGCTTGACTGACATCAAACTTGTTACATTGGTGCCCCTTAAATTTTGAGGTCACAAAATCAAAGGTCAGTGGTAAAACTGGACTTGCAGAGATACTGACTGCACAATGTCTTGAGAACCATTTGCTTGACAGTCATCAAACTTGGTACATTGGTACCCTTTAAGTAGTGATGTCAAGGTTTGATAGAGATCAAGCTATGAATTATGTTTGCCCCTGACTAGTAGGTTACCCATCTACTTCACTATCGTTATAGACATTCTAAATTTAAAGGTGACTCTTTTTAATATTGCCACAATGGGTGCATACATGTTTCTCAAACATTTTTTGTTTTTGTCATTAATTTGTCATTTTGTAAATATGTGATAAATACAGAATATTTTTATAGATACGTGTATAAGTAAACTGTTTCTACGTATAATTACGGATGAATTTTTTACTTTGTCCCAATATTTTTTTTTTTTTTTTGAAAAACGTCAGCAATAAGAATATAATACTTCTTTCAATCCCTATCTCTGAAAATTCACTGAGTTTACAGACCGCTGTGTGATAACCTGTCATATGTGACATTTTAAAGATTAACATGGTACAGGTTTGGTAGAATTTTTAATTGAGATAATAAAATGCAAACTGGTTCATTATTACATTTGTTGAATTATAAAGTTAAAAGAAAAAGGCAAAGTTCACTAAAAGCATTTTAGGTCATGTAAAATTCTGAAAAAAAATCCTGTTCAATTTCAGTTGACAAATATTATGAGGACTACATATATGTATATTAAAAATGACGTAATTTTGTTGCTCAATGTATTGTGGCGTCATTAATTATGTCATTATTCCCATTCCTTGTACGTCTTGAAATTGGACAATATTTTAAGCTGTTTTTAAGTATTCCTTAAAGAGCAAAACATGGATACAAAAAGTAAAAATATTTATAATGGAACTGTTCATGAAATTTTATTTTTTTGGATCAAGGAGTTTGTTCATATTTAAGGTCTTTGCTGAATGTGCCTCAAAAACCTATTTTTTCTGTAAAAATCAAGAATTCTGTGTCACAAAGCTATTGTAGTATTTTCCAATACAAGGACGCTCTTTGAAATATTTTAAAAGTTAATTAATTAAGGATGACGTTTAATCGGGTTTTAGTTGACAAAAACGGATTGATATAAATTTTAAAAAAATCTTAAATCAAGAATTAGAGTTCTCATCATTTAGTCTTGTAATATTAGATTAACCTGTTCAAAACATAGGGCTCAAGGCGGGTGTGACCGGTGTCGCATAATATTTGGTCCACCTCGTTTAAAGGTCCGGGGGACCTAATACGATAACATATAAGGTCCGCCTTTTATAAGAAAAGGTCCGGCTCGTATAAGAAAAGGTCCTCCTAAGTTTAAAGGTCCGGGTGGTGCAAAATGTTTTAATCTTGACTTAAACACATAAAATTAAAGAGAGTTTGTTTACATCATATGAAGAAAGATTAAGGATTTGCCCTAGCTGTTGTGTTTATTTTTTGTACTATATATCTCTTAGGGCAGGAATTGCTACTCCATGTTTAGTGTGCTTTTAGCAATACCGTTTAGGGCAATGATTTAAAAAAAAATGTCGCATTTATTGGGCTTGTGTTTGTTTTTCCCCAGCATTTGCTTTGTGTAAATTAGGACGATTAAAGGTGTGAAATCTGCCGGTGTGTATAGGCAATAAAACAATGGGGGTGTGAAGTATTCGTATACCTGACAGGTACCCGCAGGTAGAGCCCGCGGCAGAGAGCAATGACAATGTAATGGTCATGTGTTTGCTTTAAATCAATAGATATGAATTCTCTATTTTAATAAATTATGCTGAAGAACAAATTATAATACTATTATAATATTCATGCGTACACATCAAAATTGTGATATAATTATATAATTATATATAGTCTATTTTTATTACAATATTTAAAGAAATTTCTTATTCCAAGTGTAGAGTTTAATACTAAGACCGATAAAAAATAAAAGTATGTATATGTTTCCCTTTAGTTTTAACAATTAACTTGTTTTCAGTTTATAATAATATTTTGCCCTTTATTTGTGGATAGGGTAATATATAGCCTAATGTTGTATTCGATCTGTATCTACTGCAGAAACAAAATACATGTAATGTTAAAGCTTCAAACAGGTAATTCAATATTGAAAACATATACATCAGATTTAAAGTACATGTATAATCATGGTTGGGATTTAATTCTTTCTTATAAAAATATCACTCTTCCTCGTCATAATGAACTACATATGAAATAATATTTCATTTTTGTATTTTTTTTTTTTTTGCCAAAAGAAAAAGGAAGAAAAAGAAATTACACATTTTACTGTGACTATAATAGACAGACTGTGGGATAATCTAGCAGGCTGTATTGCATGACCGATTAAAATTTGAAATCATTATTGTAAAATATTTTCTTTTATTACCGACATGAAGCATTTTGGGCAAAGTTGAATGTCCAGTTCTATATACAAGTCATTTATGTATCTCACGTCTGTATGAACGGGGGAAGGGGGAGGGAACATCAGTTGATCCTCTTCCTTTTTTTTGCGTATCAAGGAATTTCTATTTTCTACATTAATTTGTGCTATAACCCCCCCCCCCCAAATGCACCCAGAAATATACTGACTGATTGTTTCTGGGGACGTTGTCAAGCGTGCGTCATATTTCCCATTTTAAGCTACATGATATGTACATTTTCGTGATGTCGACTAGAAGCGTTTCAGTCTAATTTTAAATCAAACATATATTTCTTTTATAAAACGCTGATTATTTATGATTATTTATTTTATTCATTTATGGAAAGTGGCAACTCACGGTTATCCGGAGAAAAAAGGCAATTCATGGGGTTTCCATCATGAGAGTCCAAGCTGCAGACAGCTCAGTATTACGTTACGCTACAACTCCATACCAAGTAGTCCCGGAGAATTGACACTGTATGGAGTATGACTGAGAGTCATACTCCATACTCTCCGGGACTTCTTTCCCTACGAATAATGATATGGTGTAATACTGAGCTGTCTGGAGCTTGATTTAGAGTGATCTCCCGTGTAGAATTTTCTACGCGGTGAAAACCAATAAAGTGTATTGTTTAGTACCACTACACCTGCTCAAGAGTTTTTGAAAAATTCTTTGCAAAAGCTAGGAACTTTGCCAATCTCCTTAAATTATCCTTTTCGAAGTCCTCAGTCATTCTCCGTGGTAACCATGGAGGAAAAAATACAATCGGTCTCATGTAGTCATGACAGAATTTTTGAAGTTCGATTTTCATAAATGCTATCCATTGCACATATGTTGTTTCGGATATTACATAACAATATACAGGCGCGGATCAAGAATTTTTCCAGGGGGGGGGGATCCCAGTCAAGAAAATTTCTAACCCAAAAATTTCTTGTCAAGGAAGAAAAAAAAAACGTAAAATCCAATTCCATTTCAAAAACTTAAAAATCACCTATTTCGTGGTGGTGATGGTAGGGTCCACGTTTTCTAAGGGGACCCAAAGTCATTTTTTATTTACTTCAGTATATACTTTTAGTAACTCTGCAAATTCCAGATGGGGGGAGGGGTTCCCCCCGACTCCCCCCCCCCCCCGATCTGCGCATGTTATATGAATAATTTCGGTAGTGGCTGGAGAAATTTCCGGTAATACATTGCATCTCAGGTGAGGAAGAGGGGGAGGGGTGGCAATAACACCTTCTTTAAATTTCCATCTGCTCCTTGCGTATCAAGTACGTAGAAAATAAACACCATCTGGTGTATTACAGATTTCTTTTTACTTGTCACACAAGGCATTTACCACATACATTATGTACGTAGTGTTGATGAACCCCTTTCTTATTTTTAAGGTGATTATTTTCCCAATTCATTGTATGAATACAGAAACAAATAGTCCCTCTTTTTCATGCTATATGAATCAAAGTCTATAGATACGGATACAGTACAACTAATGATCATTCTAACATAACATTTTTGTGATATACATGGATAATAAATCTGAACGTATCTTTTGATTGTATGTGGTGAATATATTCTAGATAAATATACATTGTACTACCATTATACATTCAGATTCGTCACTGCCTTTTATAAAAGAATCGTCCTACGATTTTCCAAGACCTTGACATAAAATAAGAGGCCCATGGGCCACAACGCTCACCTGAGTCAATAAGGCCCTGCTGTTTTTCATCAGCAAATTTATTCTAACATATCTTCCAATGTAAAACATTAATCACTATTGTGACCCCACCCTACCCCAGGTGTCATGATTTTTATAGATATAGCGCTAGCCCCACCCTACCCCTCGGGGTCATGATTTAAACAAACTTGAATTTACACTACCTCAAGATACTTCTACATCAATGTGACTAAACATGGCTTTGTTGTTCCTGAAAAAAAGGTTTTAGAATTTTTTTCCTATACATTCACATGCTAAACCCTGATAGTGCATTGTGGCCCATCCTACCCCTAGGGGGTCATGGTTTGATTAATTGATTGATTAGGGTTTAACGCCAAGTCGGCTATATTTCAGCCATATTCCGGCGGAAAATTAATTTTATATGACCTGTTATCATGGTTTAAACAAATTTGAATCTACAATACCTGAGGATGTTTCCATATCAATCTGACTAAAGATAGCTTTGCTGTTCTTGTGGAGAAGATTTTTCGATATATATATCCTATGTAAAACTTTGATCCCCCATTGTGACCCCACCCTACCCCGGGGGTCATGATTTGAACAAACGTACATCTACACTAACTGATGATGCTTCCATATTAATATGACTAATCATGACATTGTTGTTCTTAAGAAGAAGATTTTTGAAGATTTTTTCCTAGATATTCCTATGTAAAACCTTAATCCCCCGTTTTGATCTATCTATTACAAAGAGAAAATTATAGACAGGTTTTTTTCTGTAGCATGAAAAATAGAGAAAGGGGCAGGGCGGACCTTAAAACGCAATATAATAAAAGCCCCGCCTTCTGTATTTCAGATATCGTACTATTACAAGGCGAAAACTTTGAACAGGTTAATTTTCATAGCATAAAAACTAAAGAAAGAGGCAGGGCGGACCTTAAAACGCAGTAAAATAAAAGGTCCGCCCTCTGTGTTTCAGATATTTTACCATTAGAAAGCAAACATTTTGGACAGGGTATATTTCTGTAACATAAAAACTAGTCAAAATGACAGGGCGGACCTTAAAACGCAGTATAATAAAAGTTCAGATATCTTACTATTACAAGACGAAAATTTTGAACAGGGTTTATTTTCGTAGCATAAAAACTAGAGAAAGAAGCAGGGCGGACCTTAAAACGCAGTATATTTAAAGGTCCGCCCTATATAATTTAGATGTCTTACTGTTAGAAAGCAAACATTTTGGACAAGGTTTTATTTCCGTAACATATAAACTAGTCAAAACGGCAGGGTGGACCTTAAAACGCAGTATATTTAAAGGTCCGCCTTCTATAATTCAGATGTCTTACTGTTAGAAAGAAAACATTTTGGACAAGGTTTATTTCCGTAACATAAAAACTAGTCAAAATGGCAGGGCGGACCTTAAAACTATAATAAAAGGTCTGCCCTCAGTTTTTCAGATATCTTACTATTACAAGGCGAAAATTTTGAACAAGGTTTATTTTCGTAGCATAAAAATTAGAGAAAGAGACAGGGCGGACCTTAAAACGCAATAAAATAAAAGGTCCGCCCTCTATATTTCAGACATCTTACTATTACAAGGCGAAAATTTTGAACAGGGTTTATTTTCTTAGCATACAAACTAGAGAAAGAGACAGGGCGGACCTTAAAACGCAGTATAATAAAAGGTCCGCCCTCTATATTTCAGATGTCTTACTATTACAAGGCGAAAATTGTGAACAGGGTTTATTTTCGTAGCATAAAAATTAGAGAAAGAGACAGGGCGGACCTTAAAACGCAATATAATAAAAGGTCCGCCCTCTATATTTCAGATATCTTACTATTACAAGGCGAAAATTTTGAACAGGGTTTATTTTCGTAGCATGAAAATTAGAGAAAGAGACAGGGCGGACCTTAAAACGCAATATAATAAAAGGTCCGCCCTCTATATTTCAGACATCTTACTATTACAAGGCGAAAATTTTGAACAGGGTTTATTTTCGTAGCATACAAACTAGAGAAAGAGACAGGGCGGACCTTAAAACGCAGTATATTTAAAGGTCCGCCTTCTATAATTCAGATGTCTTACTGTTAGAAAGAAAACATTTTGGACAAGGATTATTTCCGTAACATAAAAACTAGTCAAAATGGCAGGGCGGACCTTAAAACGCAGTATAATAAAAGGTCTGCCCTCTGTTTTTCAGATATCGTACTATTACAAGGCGAAAATTTTGAACAGGGTTTATTTTCGTAGCATACAAACTAGAGATAGGGCGGACCTTAAAACGCAGTATAATAAAAGGTCCGCCCTCTATATTTCAGATGTCTTACTATTACAAGGCGAAAATTGTGAACAGGGTTTATTTTCGTAGCATAAAAATTAGAGAAAGAGACAGGGCGGACCTTAAAACGCAATATAATAAAAGGTCCGCCCTCTATATTTCAGATATCTTACTATTACAAGGCGAAAATTTTGAACAGGGTTTATTTTCGTAGCATAAAAACTAGAGAAAGAGGCAGGGCGGACCTTAAAACGCAGTATATTTAAAGGTCCGCCTTCTATAATTCAGATGTCTTACTGTTAGAAAGAAAACATTTTGGACAAGGATTATTTCCGTAACATAAAAACTAGTCAAAATGGCAGGGCGGACCTTAAAACGCAGTATAATAAAAGGTCTGCCCTCTGTTTTTCAGATATCGTACTATTACAAGGCGAAAATTTTGAACAGGGTTTATTTTCGTAGCATACAAACTAGAGATAGGGCGGACCTTAAAACGCAGTATAATAAAAGGTCCGCCCTCTGTATTTCAGATATCTTACTATTACAAGGCGAATATTTTGAACAGAGTTTATTAAAAGTTACCGTAGCTTAAAAAAAATGGCAGGGCGGACCTTAAAACGCAGTATAATAAAAGGTCCGCCCTCTGTTTTTCTTTTTTCCCACATACATGTATCTCACTTACAAAGCAAAAATTATGAAAATGCTGTAAGTTCCTATTGTTTTTTTTTTCTTTGTTGGTTCGTGTGTTTTTCCAGGGTAAAAAGATAATTAGGTTTTTAATTTTAGGATGGACGCTAAATTAACTTAGAAAACTCTTGGAATGGCCTAATTGTGCATAAGAATTGCATATATACTACATGTAGTAGTGTACTTTTTTTCATTTAATATGCTGACAAAAAGACAAAGCTTTAATGTCAATTAATTATCCACTCTATGTACGTTTGCAGGAGAAGTGTCTACTGTATTGTATATCTATATGCAACCATAAACATCTGTCTGAAGGGACCAAGGATATATATTATTATTGAATTAGTAATGTTGATGACGTGCAACAACAGAACTATAACCACCCCCACCCCCCATCACACACACATAAATAAAAAAGAAATAGCCGCTTAAAGTCGTAGAAAATCTAATTTAAACCAAAATCAAAATAAACATAAAAAATATTAACAAAAGAACACGACTTGGTGGTGTTTTATGAATTTTTATATCAGTCACGATCTCAACAGACACTTTCCTTTTTATTTTAGGGGGAAATACATGTCAAGTTGCTCTGTAAAACCCCTCTGTAAATAGTATGGGTGGATAAGATTCTCACTAGTAAGAAGGTGGAAAAGGAGAAAATTCTGTACTGAAGCGTACTGAGTATTTCCTATGGTGGATAATAAAGCCGGGGTTGTTTCTTCCAAGCTCGCTGCATGTCATTTCCGAAATTTTGCATTGCATTTCCGACATTTTTTGTTTTCATTTTACAATACAATCAACACTAAGTCTAGTAAAAATACAAAGTTTAGTAATAAAACGCAATAATTTCAATAATAAAACATGCAATTTTTGATCACCAAATTTTAATGCCCACTGAATTATATGTGTTTGAAAGCACCGAAAAACAGAATCTCCTCAACTTTGATTACTTTATTCCGTCAAACATAGTTTCTGTATGTCATAAATTCTATCTAAACCTTTCTGATCTCAAATTCAGTCTGATTATCTTGATTTGAAAAGATGAACAAAAATTCACAACTTACACTTACATGTGTCCGAGGATAAAATCGTCATAAGATTCTTTTAAATATAAGCAGAACTTATTATTTGGAAATCAATGAATTATTCTTGATTTATTCTTTAATTTTTTTATAAGGGAAATTTCAATTTTGTTTTCATTGCCGGAAAAGTACTTTATGATGATAAATGTCAGAGATGAAAATTTTAAAACGTCAGAAATGAAAACTACAAAATGTAGGGAATGAAATAAACAATATTTAAAAAAAAACCCGAAATAAAATCCTATGCTAGGCTCATTTTCCAAAAGGGGAGAGGTCTTTAAACCCAAGCTCGTTTTTCCGGAAAAAAATATTAATGCGGGAGGAAAGTCTACAACATCAAAACTTTTTAAACTATTTGACATGTATCAGCATAATTTTGCTATACCCCACTCACCAAAAATACAACAACACCATTTATAATCTTTTCCTTTTTGGGGGAGGGGGTGTTTTATTGCTTAAAATGTTCAACTCGATTGACTTTGGTTTGATTTTGCCAATTAATGCACATCTTCCTTAACCAGTGTTAACCCCGGGGTAATATCAAGTAGAATGAAATAATCGTTAATCTTTAACTGGATAAGAAACGATGGTTATAAAAACACGGGGGATATGCGACTTCAAGTTTCATCAGGTGAGACAATAGGCCTACCCCCCAAAGCACAGACATGTTGTTTTAACAACAACGGGATAGGCTAGTACACCTTAACACAAGTCCCTGTCAAAGTGACCCTCCAATGATTTTATAGTTACATGTAGGTACAGTATGAATCGTAAAAATTATGCATAATTATTATTAATGATATAATGAAATATCTTTCGAAAGATATGAAAATTCTTTTTGGGAAGTGGAAGTCGAACGTTGTTAGGAAAGAGACTGTAATGAATTGATCATTGTTGGACTTACGAACACCATATACTGAACAATGTGCCAGTGAAGGTATGCGTATTATATATATGTATTTTTTTTTTTATTTTGTAATGATAATATTGATATCACTCAAACTATAAAAGACACATTTCGTACATGATTTTCCCATAAGGTAACTCGATCAACAGATCTTTGCATCTTTATATTTTTTGTTTTGTGCACTACCTGGAAGGTATGTACTACGATAAGGAGCTAACAGTTAATCAGTGCTAACATCAAATTTTGAATAATTTTTTGATAGATAATTTGAGGTTTTGTACTGAGATATATCATAGTATTAGAAATATAATTAAATAATTTAATTTTGTTTGTATTCTAGCCTCTGATTGGTTAATATCCAAAAAGGAACACAAATTCTTTCTGTATAACCTGGTTTGGTATGGGGACACACCCCCTTGACAACCAGCTGAATCATCTGTATCCATACAGTCCTCTCATTTCCAGTCCTCGGGATTGATGGAAAATTCCAGATTTAATAAATGTACCTTTAATTTCAAACGATAATTCGATCTTACCACATGTAACCAAACAACATGGCTGCTAGGCCTATGTATCAGTTTTTACCTCCCCTCGCTTCCCATCACTTCCGTTACTTCCGTTACTACGGTTGTATTATTGAGCGGCAAATTTGAACTAATAAAAAGTAACGAAATTTTACACCCATAGTTATTTAATGATTTTAAAATTAAATTATAAGGAATGACTCTAATTCTTGGCCAAATTATTCGAGTATAACCTGGTTTGGGCCAGTTTACGCTGTTTTATAATCCGCTTCGCGGATTATAAAGCGTAAACTGACCCAAACCAGGTTATACTCGAATAATTTGGCCAAGAATTAGAGTCATTCCTTAATTAAAATTGGCTAACAAAATCCAGCAACTAGCGAGATATCGCAAGACTTGCTCCTTTTAGTATATATACAATGTACATACATGTACGTCCCTGGAACTCCATTTTGCTGGGAGGGACACTTTATAACAACTATACCTTAAATAATTTAAAAAGATTAATAAAGCAAATTAATTTCGAATCAATAAAGGAGAAAAATCTGCATATTAAACCGAAGGCGGACCTTTTATTATAGAGGCAGGCCGGACCTTATATGTTATCGTATTAGGTCCCCCCGGACCTTTAAACGAGGCGGACCAAATATTATGCGACACCGGTCAACAGGGGATGCTTACTCCTCCTACGCACCTGATCCCACATCTGGTATTTCCAGGAGTTCGTGTTTTATACCATCTTCACAGATTTGTATTGTTTATGGATATTTTTAGATCGATCATTATTCGTTATCTTCACCTTTTTCATTAAAAAATGGTATAATAAATTAGAAAACTGACAGAGGACATTCGGACTAGAATATATTAACAAGTTTATTGTCCAAAATCTAATTGTTTATTTTATTAAGTAACAATATCCTTTATTTCATTATAATTCATTATCCAGAGTGTTCCATTTGTTTTATATTTTGCTGAAAACGAAAGTCTTGATCATAGTGCAGATTTTTAGCATGTTAATCATGTTAATGGGGATTTTTCGTGAAATACTCAAGAGGCCTTCAGCATGGAAAGTAGGTCATTGATCTACTTATTTGAAAGTGGAAAACAGCTTCAATAATCATAGGTCTGCAATGTTCAGTAGCTTGTTTTCATTGCCCTCAGTGGAATTCTTTTGCCATCTGAGTAATTGTCATTCTTAAGCACTCGTCTTCACTTTATATTGATCTTTGTAAGGAATTTAGTATAAAGCATGAACATAGCGAACAGTAATCAAGCTCAAAATTCCTTTGAAGCAATACAAACTTGGAGCAGAGTAAAGACGGGCCTCTCAAACATCAGAGGTGGGATCAGGTGCCATGGAGGAGTAAGCATCCCCTGTCGACCGGTCACACCCACCATGTGCACCTTGTCACAATCGGGCAAACGATAAAATCAGTGTGAAAATAACCGCCTAACAATTTGTATGAAAAACGTCAGTCAACATTGGACTTAATGATAGATTGTATTTAATGACAGTCTATATACCTGGTAATTTTATGCAAAAAAAAAAGAACATACATTGTAGCTCTTTAATGTTGTGAGCGTGGTAATTTTTGCAGGGAGTTAATCTTTGTGATGTATCACTTCACAAAACTACGTCTAGGGAATATTTACACTACCTAAAATGATTCAATTATACTAGTATATATTTATGTCTTACCGATAAATATTTTTTAGTTGATTAAATCATTTGAAAAATTATTGTAGAAACATATTCTTCATAATAAAAGACTTTTTTCTTTTCTAAAATATGTTTTTATGTTTTGAATGTCTGACTTTAATCAGGGTATGTTTTACTATTTGTGACATCGAAAGTAAATGCAGCTGGATAAAGAAAATTTTGTTGATTCAATAATTATCTTAAATATAATATATAAACAGTAAAATAAAAAAAACTGAAAATGTGAATGCATTTTAAATTTTATCATGGAAACTTATTCTTATTTAGTTTAAATCGAATTATAATAAGATAGGACAATTAAGGTTTGATTTTTTTCATGTTATTTTCCCTTGCGTGTTCATATGCATTACATTGGGTTAAAATATCAATCATTTTAACCCCAGAGTAAGCAGGCAATATACAACATTGATCTTGCATCCTTATCTGGCCAGGATCACGTTTGCATCATTATATTTAGATCACGTTCGTATGACTATATATGTATATTCAAGTTTTCACACACTGAGTAAATGAGATGCGATAAACAATAAGTAGAAAATCGTCATGTATTTTAAGTATATCTAAAATAATTATATAAGAGTTTTCCCTACACTTGTGGATAATAAGGATCTCTTCCCTCTTATAAGTGGCATGTTAAGTGATTTTTTTGTGATATTTTAAAAGATATTGAGAATTATTATAAATTTTCCGTCATTGTCAATGAAGGGAATACACAAAACAATGAGTGGAGCAGAACAATTTTATTTTTTCCTGTCAAAAAACACTTTTTTATAAGAGTCCACTTAATGCCTATTATTGTTGTGTCTATATGCAAAAAGGTTATATTAAAAATAATTCATAGCTTATCACTTCTACAGATTTTTTTCTTATACATGGCTGAAATTTTTTTTGGAAAAATCATATGTTTTATGAAGCATGTACAGTTATTGTTCTATTCCTTTGTCAAAGAGTTTGGCGGATGATTTTTGTGATTAGGTTTCTTTTAACTCAAGTCTTTTGAACAGTGATAAAATGAAATTAATAGTTTTTAGCAAGACCTATAAATTGAAAGTTTATATACATAACCAAGTTACTGTAACATTTTTTTTTCTTTTTATTTTAACAATAAAGCGAGCACACACAGACACACATACACACCAATACATATACATGTGTATTATTGTGCAGCTTTTATTGTTTTGGATGGATATAATAGAACTGTTGATAAAAATAATTAAGTCTTATTTATTAGGAAAGGTTAAAGTACCCCTATCCTTTTTTTACACTGTAGATTACGTGTTAAAATTATGCCATATAAAGATTTATAACTTAAATAGAAATTTGTATGTGAAATCATTTACTTAGATCGAAGATGGGATGTGATAATGTGCAGCATGTGTTTCGTCGAACCCAAGAACTAAACTGTTTTCCTTAAGCTGTAAGACTTTTTTAGTATAGGTTCATACAAGAAACAATTTTTAAAGGTACAACAATATATAGTGTTCATTGTATAGATATTGGAAATTTTTTTTAGGAAAAGATATCTGTTCATCCACATAGAAATCATTTGATAAAACACATATTCAGGTCAAAATATCAAATATGGAATGTCTGTAATATGAACTTTTTCTCCCTTAGCCTTCTCTCTTTATTCTTTTCAAATCATAGATTATTTTTATATACAACATGACAAATATACGGACAACTATATGTAAGTTCTGGCCAATTGTTTCTCGATTATGTTGATCTAAAAGGCTTCTTACTTGAAGTGGAACTTTTCAGTGTAGACAAATCCAAGTGTTGTTAAAATATTAATATAAATATAACCATTAAACAGGAACAAGCCTAAAGATACATATAGAAAAAAATCTTTTACTTGATCGGATTTTTCAAGTATTGTCTGTAAAAGACGTATATTCAGACTTGACGTTGAGGATATTGTGATTGTTTAGGGGGTAATATCACATATCTATTTTAATCTAGCTAGTACTTACATTACTTGAGCAGGTGTCATTCTTCTACACTTATGTTTTAATAATTTATCTTAAGCACCATTCCTGTGATCATTTATTTGAACGTCGTTATAGAAAAAGAGGTCATGCAATTTGGAGGGCTTATAAGTACGTCCAACACACTGAGCGATGATACAGTAGATAGTGTGACTATTGAGACGGACAAACCTTTGCTATGGACCATGGGAATTTCCGTATCAAAGGTAAATTGGAAGACTGTTACATAGAAATTTGTTAAATCATTTTTTTTAAACAAACATGCTGTTGTGAACAAATGCACATATTAGAAAGAAATGTATTGCTACTAAACAAAAATACAAACAAAAAATATGATTTCTTTTTTATTTTATTATAATTTGTATATTCATAATTTACATTTTACTTTGTAGTATTTAGTAACTCTCCCTTTTGCGGGAAGGACAGCCTTAATACTACTAGGTGTGCTATGAATTAAATTTTCAAATTTAGGAATTGAGCACAATTCAAACTTGAGTGTCTTGAACATATATTTTTTAGTCGTTGGCATGTTTTGACCAAATGTCTTCTTTCAGACCTCAGATTTTTCATCTAGGTATAAAATCTTGACTGTTTCCTGTCACGAAAACGTCGAAACCGCACTCTTTGAGAAATTTGTGCTCACAAGTCTAGAGATACTGAATGATGTACCATGTAGTGCTTGTGTAGTATTTCCTATAAAAAATATTTTTATCTTAGTATTTAGCATCGTGCCAAAAGCACGAGTTTCTCAAAGGCAATTCAATGCAGCTTTTACACTTCCGTTGCCGGGAAACAGTTTTGATTTAAAGACAACTGAAAACATCTAGAGTTGATAAAGAAGATCGACCTTTGTTCAAAACATTTCAACGACTTAAAAAAATATATATGGAAGTCACTCTAGAGGAAATGGTGCTCAATTCCATGAACGTTCTGTGAAAACTTACCTCGCAGCATACCAAGGAGTATTAACTAAAGGCTGTTATTCATGAAAAACAGGAGCAACGAAGGGCTAGAACGTAAAAAGGAACAATCGTGAATTCAAGAATTGTAAATTTGAAAAACTCTTCTGTTTGTTTCTCCTTTTTTATAGCAATACATTTATTTTCAAAATATACATTAAATTAAAACATTTTAGGTTGAAAAATTCTTTTTAGCTGCATATTTGATATTTAAACAGCTGAAAGAATTTAATAAATAAAAGATGGTTGTAAAATTTTCATTGGACAATGAAACGAAAATTTTTTTGTTTCCATACAAGGGAGCAATTACTTGATATTTCTTAAAAATATCATTTTAAGTAAATTTTTAATTCAATGAATATTTGACAATATAAAATTTTCATTATCCACAATAAAAATCAACACTTTGTACTATGCTGCGTAAAATTCACAATGTTAAAGACTAGATTGTTTTGGCATACCTGAGCAGAAAGCTCAAGTGAGCTTTTCTGATCGAGAAGTGTCCTGCGTCTGTCTGTCGTGTGTTGTGCATTGTCTGTAAACATTTTTTTTTCTTTTTTTTTTACCTATTCTCCTTTGGGCAAAGTATTCTTTTATGAAGGGGATCCAACTTTGTTGAACTGAAGAACTACTCCCTTTTTTTAATGAGAGATAATTAAGAATTTGTGCAAATTTTGGTGGCATCTTTCAAAAATCCTCTACTCAAGACCCAATGGGCCAAACTAAGATGAAACATATGTGAAAGCTTCACTTTATAGAGTAGATTCAAGTTTATTCAAATCATGACCGCGGTGATAGGGTAAGGCGGCAATAAAGGATCATGGGAAATATGGAAGCATCCTCAGATAATATAGTTTCAAATGTGTTCAAATCATGGCCCCAGGGGTAGGGTGGGGCCACAATAGGCCGTCAACTTTTTGCATACGAATATATATAGGAAAAAATCTTCAAAAGAACAGCAAAGCCATGATTAGATATATTTATATGAAAGCATCCTCGTATTATATGGAAGCATCCTCAGTTAGTGTAGATTTTAGTTTCTTCAAATCATAACCCCCGGGTTAGGGTGGGGGCACAATAGGGGATCAAAGTTTAACATAGGAATATTTAGGAAAAATCTTTATAAATCTTCTCAAGAACAGCAAAGCTATGATTAGTCATATTTATATGGAAGCATTCTCAGATAGTGTAGAATCAAGTCTGTTCAATTCATAACCCACAGGTTTAGGTGGGACCATAAGGGGCAATCAAATTAAAAACTATCTAGGACAGAAATAGTTCAAAGGTCTTACAAGATCTCTGTTGTGAAGGTCTACCTCAGAATTCATTGGATTGATTATTAACGACCAAAAATTGGCGAATAGAAAAGTTGTCATTAATATAAATTCAATTGTTATGTGTACTTATATGTATATTTATTTATATATATTCAAAATATAGTGGTCGTTTTATCCATTTTGCATTATTATCACTTAATATGCCTTCGACTTAATTCTATATATATTCAAAATATAGTGGTCGTTTTATCCATTTTGCATTATTATCACTTAATATGCCTTCGACTTAATTCTATTAATATGATTCTTGAAAATTCACCGATGCTTCGACATTAATGCATCCAATAACAAGCAAAGCGTAAGCAAAAAAAAAAAAAAAAAAAAAAAAAAAAAAAAAAAAAAAAAAAAAATCAGACAATTCAGTATTCAGACATATTTTAGAGTCAGTAATATTATGGAATTAAGCAACCTTTAGAGGTTTATAGCCTTAATGATCAGTATTGCCAATTTGATACAGGTGATAAACTGTAATTAAAGGTAAATATTTTTTTATTGTTAATATTATCAATGCCATTAACTTTACCATCATAACCTTTATCCTAAATTTCATCAAATATTCATTTTATTGTTAATAATATCAATGCCGTTAATTTTACCATCATAACCTTTATCCTATATTTCATCGACTTTAAAATGGCTTATAATCCACAAATGACTGCTCTGTGCTTCTTTCTCCACTGGTTGCAATAAATTACATAACTGTATTTTTAAAAAATTTGCAGGTCTTTCCAACATGAAACATCCACAATATATATTCAACATCTCCTTTGCTTTCTTCTCTGCAATACATAGGCAGATCAAAAGTGCTGAAACAGGTATCAGTTTGCTTTCCCCTCTTCACATGCTTTACTCTCTATTGCATATGCTATGTCTTTATATTCTATTTTATATAAGATTGTCGTAAGTAAGAATCATGTGCCACTGAATCAATACCTTAATGCTATGAACGCAAGGAATAGTTTTGTTTTTAATATATTTATATTTTTACTTTACAGGCTTAGTTTTAACACTTTCCTTAGAAACGACTGTTGATTAAGAGAGAGAGAGAGAGAGAGAGAGAGTTTATGTTATAATACTGTTAAAATTGTTTAAGTATGTTGAAATTTACGACCGGAATATGAATCACACATGTATTTTGTTTCATTACATTTTCAACGGTGAAATACCAAAGTGATATTTTGTCACAGTGTGAAAGAATTTCAGAAATTTGGCAAAACTCGCGATTTCCCTTCCCTTCATAAAGAGTGTTTTAAAAAATACCCCCAGGCCTGTTTTAAGATAAGAGTGAATTAATAATCCTGATAAATATTAAACTGCCAAAATTTCTCCAATGTGTTGTTGAAATTAATGTATACAATGTTTATCAATCTCAAAATCCATAAGTTTTGACGTCCCAACCTCTCATTTACTATGACGTCACAGCCTATGACACTGTGGTACGAAAAGACAGAGGCAAAATGAAAATCAAAGAAAATGCAATAAACAGAAATTCTAATATTTTGTAGGTTGAATGTGGAATTTATTTCATTCGTGAGACCGATTTTTTTTATATTTTCACTCGTGCTTCGCAATCGGAAAAATCTCAAAGAATCCTGCCCCACTTGCGAAATAAATTCCATATCCAACTTCAAAACATTGAATATCCTCTATATTACTGTTTTGAAATTGATTATTTTTGAATGAAGTTTTGTTTCATATAATTTCTATATCCATATTTTAAAAACAATTTTACTATCTATCATTTCTGTCCTTTATATGAATCTATTATTATGTTAATTTTTATTGAGATGAAAACTTGTTTAAGTTTGGTTTTCTAATTATTGAGACCTTAATAAATAAATAATGAAGTCAGTGCTTATCATGATACAAATAAATACATCTATGTTTTCATTTTCATGTATTCAATTATTATTTTAAAAAGATAGTATGGAGTGGGTTTTTTTCGGCATATGTTATATTTGTTATATGTTAACTGTGTCAGTGTCATAAATTTTCACAAATAATTTCCATGAATTTAGTATGCATAATATCTGTTGTTAGTTAATTTAAATTACTTGTGAAATTGTTTATTATTTCCATGTATAAATATTAAACAATATTTAAACATTTAATAACATTTTTTTGAAAACAGTTTTATTATTATTTTTTCCATTTTTACTTACCTCCCACGCTGATGTTATCGCAACCATCGCTGCAAATTCCATCGCCAGTAATATGTCAGCGAAAACTGCCGATGAAGTTTGCAACGACTATTACAATTCTAAAGGGATCTTTTTGATGAGAAGCTTTGAATACCAGTGTGAAATGAATTTTACATGAAATGATCTGCAATTTAAAGTAAAAATATGCTATCAATTTCCTGTATTCATTTTACTTTTCACATGTTTGTTTAATATTGAGTGGATTTTAAGTAGTTATAATTTATGACAAGGGTAGAGTCTACACACGACTCTATTATTATATGTATATTATATAAACCTTGAATCAAAATAATTTGCAAACTATTGGACAAAAATCAAAACTCTGTGTTTAATGACCACAATTTTGAGGACATTAGCTAATTTACTGAGGCACATTTTAATTTCAAGTGATTGAACAAGTCTATCAATTGCGATCTTAATATTTGGTATGGACACCTGTCTGTTCTTCCCGATCATTTATTTACTGACCCAATATAAAATATCGAAAAGGAAAACAAATAAGTAGGTCTGAAATAACACCAGCTGAATGCAAAATCAGCAAATACAAAAATCAAGGAAATTCATTGGAGAAAAAATGTCCATAATTTTAGTCACATCATCAAGAAAAAAATGTCAGGTTTGTTTTTGCCTGATTTTTTAGTTGGAAATAATTTGAAAAAATATTTTTATTGAATTTTTTTTATTATGCATTTTGGTTGCACATGTACATGTACCTACCTGTGTCATTTGGTGAATCCTGCACCGTAACTAATTCAAAATATTGATTCATGCTTTCAAATACTTTTGAAAACTTTTTTTTTTTAAAATTTGAGAAATGTTTCTCAAGTTACAAAATAGAACTTTCCTTGTTTCACTATTTCTTTCACTTTTGCAATGAAGCATTTTTTGAAAAACAAAAATTATTAATACTCTTCTTTTTAACGTTAGATATTTATAGGAAACAGTTTGTTAAATATTTATATCCGTTACAGGAAGACTGTAAGTGGTAACCCTGCTTTCATATCGTTATACATGTAGTATTTAAGAATGCGCTATTTAAGATAACTTACAATATGTTTCGATGATAAACTGTTTTAAAAATATTTTTTTCCTGAGTGTATCGTATATATATATATATATATATATATATATATATATATATATATATATATATATATATATATATATATATATATATAAAATTTATTTGAATGATTTTTAATCATACAATATACTTTAGAACTTTAAACATATTGTTCATTATTGATTTTCCGTAATTTCATTTTAATTTTTTCTGTTTTGTGTTACAAATTTTAAAGTTGGTATGTTAAATACTCAGTAACTCAAGAAGGTATTTTGCAAATCAAATGCGGCATAGAAAAGATTACCACTATGTAAACAATGTTGTTATATAACAAGTTGATCATAAATCTGTGTGTATCATAATTAAAATCATTTTTATGATTTATATAGTTTGTTTTTTTTTTACCGCCAATCATTGTATTGTTATTTTTTTTTATTTTTATTTTTTATTATTATTAGCTCACCTGAGCCGAAGGCTCAAGTGAGCTTTTCTGATCACATTTTGTCTGTAGTCCGTCTGTCCGTCTGTCTGTCCGTCTGTCCGTCTGTAAACTTTTCACATTTTCGACTTCTTCTCAAGAACCACTGGGCCAATTTCAACCAAACTTGCCACAAAGTATCCTTGGGTTAAGGGGATTCAAGTTTGTTCAAATGAAGGGCCACGCCCTCTTCCAAGGGGAGATAATTAAGAATTCGTGAAAAATTAATGGCATCATTAAAAAATCTTCTTCTCAAGAACCACTGTGCTTGAAAACATGAAACTTATGTGGAAGCATCCTCAGGTAGTGTAGATTCAAGTTTGTTCAAATCATGACCCCCGGGGCTAGGGTGGGGCCGCAATGGGCGATCGAAGTTTTACATAGGAAATATACAGGAAAAATCTTTAAAAATCTTCTTCTCAAGAACAGCAAAGCCATGATTGGTCATATTTATATGGTAGCATCCTCAGATAGTGTACATTCAAGTTTGTTCAAATCATGACCCCCGGGGGTCGGGTGGGGCCACAATGGGAGATCAAAGTTTTACATAGGAATATATAGGAAAAATCTTCAAAAATCTTCTTCTCAAGAACAGCAAAGCCATGATTGGTCATATTTACTTGGAAGCATCCTCAGGTAGTGTAGATTCAAGTTTGTTCAAATCATGACCCCCGGGGGTAGGGTGGGGCCACAATGGGCGATCAAAGTTTTACATAGGAATATATAGGAAAAATCTTTAAAAATCTTCTTCTCAAGAACAACAAAGCCATAATTGGTCATATTTATATGGAAGCATCCTCAGGTAGTGTAGATTCAAATTTCTTCAAATCATGACCCCCGGGGGTCGGGTGGGACCACAATGGGCGATCAAAGTTTTACATAGGAATATATAGGAAAAATCTTTAAAAATGTTCTTCTCAAGAACAGCAAAGCCATGATTGGTCATATTTATATGGTAGCATCCTCAGATAGTGTACATTCAAATTTGTTCAAATCATGACCCCCGGGGATCGGGTGGGGCCACAATGGGCGATCAAAGTTTTACATAGGAACACATAGTAAAAATCTTCTTCTCAAGAACAGCAAAGCCATGATTGGTCATATTTATATGGAAGCATCCTCAGATAGTGTACATTCAAATTTGTTCAAATCATGACCCCCGGGGGTCGGGTGGGGCCACAATGGGCGATCAAAGTTTTACATAGGAACACATAGTAAAAATTCTAAAAAAAAAAAAAAAAAAAATAATTTGTTAAGAATAGCAAAGCCATGATTGGTCATATTTATATGGTAGCATCCTCAGATAGTGTACATACAAATTTGTTCGAATCATGACCCCCGGGGGTAGGGTGGGGCCACAATGGGCGATCAAAGTTTTACATTGGAACACATAGTAAAAATCTTTTAAAAAAAACAATTTGTTAAGAATAGCAAAGCCATGATTGGTCATATTTATATGGAAGCATTCTTAGATAGTGTACATTCAAGTTTGTTCAAACATGACCCCTGGGGATCGGGTGGGGCCACAATGGGTGATCAAAGTTTTACATAGGAATACATAGGTTAAATCTTTAAAAATCTTCTACTCGAGAACAGCAAAGCCATGATTGGTCATATTTAAATGGAAGCATCCTCAGATAATGTAGATTCAAATTTGTTCAATTCCTGACACCCCCCCCCCCCAACCACTTTTATATTTAAACTTTTCAACCTTTCAAGATTGAAATGATTTCTGCTTTTTCCAAGCCATAGTGCTCAGGTGAGCGATGTGGCCCCTGGGCCTCTTGTTTTTTTTTTTGGATTGTTTTAGATCACGATGGATCTGTTTTGGTATGTGTCAAAAACATTCTGATTGTACACACAAGTACTCTGAAGTATATATAAAAAAGATGCTAGAGTTTCTGATTGACAATATTTATGTGGTTTTGGAGACCAGGTCTTCCAACCATCTGTTGGAATTCCCGTGAGTACCAATGGCGCCCCATTATTATAATATTTCTGTATTCATATGAAGCAGAATTTATTCAAAATCTGATACATGAGAAGAAGAAAACACTTGTTGAAGCCTTCAACTCGACATTTAGATATATTGACGACGTATTATCAATTAACGATAGTTATTTCCATTCATATATTGACACGATACATCCCAGTGAGCTTGAAATAAAAGATACCACATAGTCTGATACATATTTTTTATATATGGATACTTTGCTAGAAAAAGACGTTAATGGTAACCAAACAACAAGGCTTTATGATAAACGTGATTACTTTCACTTTTCAGTCGTCAACTTCCCTTACCTATCTAACAAAATACCATTATAACCTGCATATTGGGTTTATATCTCTCAGTTGATTCGATACGCAAGAGTATGCTCTACGTAGGAACAATTTCTAAAGCGAGGTAAGTTATTGACAAAGAAGTTGATGAAACAAGAATATCAACAGTCGCGTTTAAAGTCATCATTTCGTAAGTTCTCTGGCCGATACAATGACCTTTCAGCAAATACGATCTATTATTAAGTCAAATGCTGACTGACGTTTTTCATACTGTCTATTAATTGTTAGGCCATTTTTACACACTGAATTGTCTACAGATTTTTCCGTTATATACCGATCATGGTGAATATTTTTAATATCCAAGAAATAAACTCAAGCTGTTCATCGAAGGGTTTCTGGGTTAATTGAATGTATAGAATGATAAATTCCACATTAATATCAGGATATTGAATAGCATATTCATAAATTAAAAATCGCAATTGAAATAGAATTTGGAAAATAAACAGGATTTTGTTGTATAGTAAAGCTAAATTTTCATTATTTCAAATGAGAAGTTATAAGACTGGAAAATACATGTACTTATGTTGGAGAAATTGTCAAAAGTATTTCCCTCCCGGAAAATAACTGCATTAATCTCCGCTTGTATCCGGGTTCATATTATCAGTTTATGGTACCATGCAAGGAAAAGCGTTTTGTCCTTCATGTATGACTGTGTATTGTTGACTTTGAATGTTGTCTAAATTCATTTTCAAGGTAATTTTGTAGAGAAATGGCTAACTCTTATTGGAGAAAAATTTTAGTGTAAAGATATTTGTCATCCCTCTCATGAACAGTATTTGTGTTTATTTATATGAAGAATGTTTATCAAATTAAAACTTTTTAGGGTTTGCACTCATACGATTGGGAAGAAAATAAAGTGAACATCTACTAATTTAATAAATAATCGTCTTTAGGATTATTTTTCACTTAAATTAAAATTATAAAGATTAAAAGTTTATTTGAGTATTTAAAAAAAATGCAATAATTTTTCTAAACCATTAATATATATCCATGAAACTGTACAGGCTTGTACACAATTCTCATTAAATTTTAACAAAGAAAGTAAAATTATAGATAAATGTAACTAGGTATCCATAAAATTATTTTAAATTTCAAGAAATATTTTCTGATTTATTTATGTTTGAAGTTCAAAAATACAGGATTTGTAAGTTGCACGTGGTATCTTTTTATTACAAGAGAGTATCATTCCACACAATGATGCTTTTTTTTTCAAGTACCCATTTAAAAATCATATGCACTGATGTTGAGCAATGTATATTAAGAAGCTTGTTAAAGCGTTCTTAATATAAAAGATTTAACTGCAAATTCAATTTTATTTTCATTTGAGAAAGGAATTAATATATTTTTAAAGTTTAGTCAATTTGGAATCAAATTTAAATGTTAGAATGGTTTTAGACTGTGACACAATAAAATAATTTCTATGTTTTTTGTCATTACTTCTTTCCAAATTTGCAGGTAATTTACATCTACCTTGATTGAACGAACAATTGTTTAAAAAAAATACATGATTGTAAGAATTGGTCTAAAATTAGACATGTATAAAAAAAAAAAAATACGTGATCACTCTTTCCCCATCTCCCTCTATATTCTCTATGGCACAAGTACATTATTTACAAAGGTTTGAAAACGAAATAAATAATATGGCACGCTCATGTAAGTTCAGAAGATTGTCAATTATTGCCCGACAATTTAACTTGTTCTAACACAATGTTCTCACATAACATGCTATCTTTCAAGTCATGTGAAGGAATTTAGTATTCACAAAGTTACCTCAGGTAAAAAATCACGTGGTGCATTATAATATTCAACATGTTACAACCCTTGGTTACAACAGGGAGAGAAAATATAAGAAGAAGCAGTTTTCTCTTTAAAACCATGAGCGCATTTTTGTCTACTAATCTCCTTTTGACACAAATATACAACTACTGTCAAACGGAGAACAATAGAAAAACACGCGCTATGTACAAAGTCAGTTAAAAAAAGAGGGCGTCCTCATTATCGTATAGAGATTCAATCGTGATGTTTCCCGCCTATGAAAACGGATTCATACTTCGTAAATACATATTCGTACTTCTATTTAATGTGATTACGTAAAGTTGCAGATTGGATGTTGACATTCCTGCAACTGAAAGAAAAATGCTCGTTTTGAAAAGTTTACTTTTTTGCAAATGTCCTTATGTGCAGTCATCCTTTATACAAAAAATAGACTGCATTACCTATAACCTTGAATCATGTAAAATAATGTGTTTTAAAGCTATTAAAATTCATATTTCAATCAATTTACCAACGAATGCTTTGTTGCCTTTGCAGTGTTACCTTTTGAAAATGTATATTTTGTCTCAGTTTGTTCAGATTTCTGTTTCCTGTTATGCATAATAAGTATTTTCAGGCAATCCAATCAAATTGTACGTTTATTTCATGTGTTTATTCGTCACAAAGTACTATGAGTAAAATTAGCCAGTCTGGAGTACGATTTCATTTCCTGTTGGGCTTTATAATCGTAATATATATGTCTTAAGCCCTGAAATGCAGAACTATAATTATGAAAAATGTTTTATTTTATGGATATCGTTTATCACCCGAGTAATACTATACCACTTATTCTGTAATGTTCTTATCGTTATTATTTAAAAATCATTCATCTGAGTTAAAACTTTAAATCATCTTTCCTTCAAGTATAGACATATTACTTTAATCATATCTATTTTTAATAAATAGAGGGACAAAATCCGCCCTTTTCAATCCAATTCAAGGGACATGGACATCGATTTAAAGCTTGTATGTTTCAAAATCAGATTATAAATTATTATAAATTATAAAAGCCTTTAGATACTTTAGCCCTTTTTCTGAAAATTATCAAAACTACGATTTGATTGCCATACATCCTTACACTTTCACGAAATCAAATTTATCCTTTAAAACAAGTATTTGTCAGTGATGTGTGATATAAATAATAACAGAACTAGAGTCGATGCTTACAAACAGATGTTTGGTGTAAGGTTAACAAGAATGCTGTTGTCAGTGGATACTGAGAATTTTCACGAAAGTTCAATTCATTTAAACTTAGGTTGTTTTTTAAATAAATAGAAAAATTTAAAATTGGAAACAAAACGGCAATGGAATTTTGTTTATAGCTTAATATTCACATTTTTTTTTAATTTTGTCCGAGGTAAAACTAAAAATAGTAAAAATACTTGATTTCTACATAAAGCTATTGGTTCATCGATAGGCGTGGTTAAAAAAATCACGTGCGGTGCGGGACAGAGAGAGACAGAAATAGGTGGGGCTTGTGGCACGCTAATTAATGGAATCAAGTGCATGTGAATATAACGAAAAACTGTCAGACTTTTTGGTTTCATGACGATGATGAAGCAATTGGCTTGCGTGATAATTAAATTGCAAATTATCACCCAAGCCAATTGCTTGATCACATCATGAAAACAAAAAATTAGTTATTCCTTAATTCAATTCAATTTATTGGCATCATCAATGGCATATTGTCAAGATAACAAATCAATTGACAAACGTTAGAATATTGATTTTTTACATTATCATTATTGCATGTAAGACAAAAGTTCCTGAATCACTCGATAAATCCATCGATGTGCTTTTTCTTCATAAAACATCAATCTTACAAATACATAAGTAAACGATTTATAGTATATAATAATCACACCAGAGACGGGGTCAATTTCATTGAAAAGTAATTAATCATATTACAATTATTGTAATTAACTTTTTCTTCTATTAAATTACAATTAAATAACAAAGCTTGTACGGCATTAATTAATTAAAATACAATTACCTTGCAAAAGTAATTAATAAAATTACATTTACATTAATTTTTTCATTTTTTTTTTGCCCCCCCCCCCATATATATATATATATATATATATATATATATATATATATATATATATATATATATATATATATATATATATATATATATATATATATATATATATATATATATATATAACAATTTTCAAAAATTTTATTCCTTCTTTTCAGTGGTATATTTATGTATCAATGGTAGGGGAACATGGCGAAATCAGATATTGAAAATATGTAACACCGGTGGACCTATAGTAAGAGCGAAAATAATTCAAATTATATATGTAATTTTTCAATATTATTTTGACTTGATTTTGTGCAAGTTTGTTGACTAAATAACGTTGACCTGGGATGCAAAAATCGCTACTGTATGATGCTAAGTCAACCTGTATATGGCATTTATGTAATTTTACAATGGGGTAGCAACAACACATTTTATTTCATTTTTTTAAGAATCGTTTAAGAATTTTTCACTCATATAGAGACGTCAGCATATACCGGTGAAGGGCCTTTACTCGATACTCAGGACCATTTAGCAGAGAGGGATCTTTATCGTGCCAACGCCTACCGTGACAGGGGGCCTCAGTTTTTAAGGTCTTATCCGAAGGATCCGCAACTTTTACTCCAAACTGCTACTGCTTGGCGAAGAAACATTTGCTACCTTTTTTATCGACTTAGGTCAGTCGCTGCCGTGATATTGATGTTAAATTACATTCCAATTTTTACACATTACGTCCAACTGTTAAGATATGATTTAAACATCTTTTTAGCTGTATGATCAAAATTTGTAATGGGTTAATTTCTCTAGAAGAATATCATGATTCACTAAATCAAATGCTGTTGTAAAATCTATAAATGTAATACCAAGTAATTCACCACTATCCGTTGTATTAAGCCAAGTTGAACTTTCTGTTAGTTTTGTAAGTTTAACAAGAATGGAGTTCTCTAAATCCTGATTTGGATTGTGTTAATAGGTCAAATTCATTAATGATTTGCTTAGCTACATGTTTTTCAATCGTTGGTAAAATAAAATTGGACGATAATTATTCAGGTGTGCTTTGTCACCTTTCTTAAAAATTGGTATTGTTTAAATTTTCTTAAAAATTCAGCTTGTTTTAAATATGTTGGGAAAATACCATTAACGATGCTAACATTAATAAGATGAGTTGCAGTTTGACAAATACATTTAGACTCGATTTTCAAATGACGTGGTCCATTTTAGTCAATTCCAGCTGATTTATTGATATTAAGAGTATATATATGTTAAGAACTTCACTTTTTTCAATTTGCTGAATTCTGAAAACGGTTTCATCTCTAAGCTTAGACATAACAAAATAATGTAATATATTAGGGTAATATTGATATTTTGGCATTTCCAAAAGAAGCTTGTTGGAGACATTTGTAAAGTGGGTATTAAAAGTATTCACTATATCTTGTAAATCTTCAACAATTGCCCCATTAGAAAGCACATGAGAAGGAGTCATGTTCTTTGAATTACATTATAATTAAGATAGTTCCACACTTCTCTGGGATTTGAACTCTCTTCAATCGCTCCTCTGTAGTATGACAATTTTGATTTTTCTATCAGAAGACTAACTTTGTTCCGATAAAGTCTTTATATTTCTATATCTCCTTCTTTATGGTAAGGTCACAGCAGGAGGCACAGCTTATCTTTCTGGCCCGGTCTTCTGCCAAGCAGGAGGAAGTAGCTGGTGGACGGTATGCTGAACAGTAATAAACTAGTTTTTAATTCCAGCCAGATTGTTTCAATAAAACCGATTTAAAAATCAGACCTATGTTTGTATTTTACATGGTAAGAAATATATACTACAATTCCACCACCTGTACTCAAAGTGCGATCCTTTCTTTCCATATTAAAACCCTCAATATACAACTCAGAATCACTAATTTGATCATTCAAAAAGGTTCCAAAGTCTTAGAATATTAAGAGTTTGCCCTTTTCTTGAGCAGCATTTTAATTTCTTTAATTTCGTACATTAGATGGTATACCTTAAGATGTCCAAATTTTATTTAAGCCTTTTTTTTCATCACACCATATTCATTATTGCGTGGTACAGTGTCATTATTAGTTAAAGTAGAATAATCAGATTGTGAAACCTTCTAGGTGGTAAGAGTACTATGAAGATTCCTGTTAGTATTTATGAATTTAGAAATACTGGATGAAGTACATGTATTTAAATTAAGAATAGAATTTTGTACAAATGCAAAAGAACACCATAGCCATGACATGAATAATAGACCTTATTGCATTCTGAACATAAGCTAATAAGAAAAAAAATATTATTATTAATAATTGCTCGGGAACTAGTTACGGCTACACATTCATTGCCTGTCTCCTAATGGACATGCGGAGGGAGCTTGGTTATTTTGTGTCCTAGCTCCCCACAGTTCCAACAGTCCAGCTTTCTTCCATGTCTGCAATGCCGTGATATATGTCCACTTTCTTCACAGAAGTAGCAAAAGGTTGAACGGAAGGAATCTTTGACATTTGTTCGAAAATTACCGATTTTCAGAATATTCGCATTTCAGTGTGAATATTCTAAAATTTCAGTCGTGCTGTCGTGCCTCTGACGGATAGATCCCATCTTACCAGTAGTATCCCTGCCTGGGCCTTCCATGTCCAAAGAATTTTGAAGCTGGGATTACTGTACCATACATTTCACGCATATTTTAAATAATTCCATTAATATCACTGATACCTGTATCACGTCTTGCTAACACTTCTGAAATAAACACACGGGCATTTGGGATTCCGATTTTGGAGATCTGCAATTACTTCTGCGAAATCATGTACTATCGCTTATGCGTCTCATCGTCTTGATGCATCATTTCCTACAGCCAGGATGATAATACTGTGATATGATGATACATCCATTTTTGATAGTTTCGTTCTTATATTGGAGATGGTCGCCTCCATTAGTGCTGATCTGTACAGTTGGATGCAATCCTCTAGTAAGGATCTTTTGTAATATCGATTTTCAAATGACAGGACAGATTTATCCCTTGGTTTCCTTCCAAGCTG
Source organism: Saccostrea echinata (assembly GCF_033153115.1). Classification (NCBI taxonomy): domain Eukaryota; kingdom Metazoa; phylum Mollusca; class Bivalvia; order Ostreida; family Ostreidae; genus Saccostrea; species Saccostrea echinata. The sequence goes on from NW_026889803.1 coordinate 40,246,681, forward strand.
ATTTTTCCCACGTGAAATTTGTGTGATCAGCTTACATTGGAAAAATCTTGGTATCTGAAGCCTCGCTGGTATATGGCATAGTACTGCTAAAAATTGTGGAACTTTAAGGTCAAACTGACTATGGCCTGGTACACCAATTTTAATGATTTTGAAATGGAATTTATAGAAAATATGTGTATCCCCGTAGAAATAAGAGATATTGCTATGTTTTTGATAATGTATGCAGATGACACTGTACTTTTCTCAGAGACAGAACAAGGTTTACAAGATATGCTTAATTGTTTACAGCAATATACAACAAAGTTGAAACTTAAGGTTAATGTGGATAAAACTAAAATTGTGGTATTTAGAAAAGGTGGTAGATTGAAGAAAAATTACTGTTGGAAATATGACAACAAATTGATTGATATTGTTGAAAATTTTAATTACTTAGGAATTACTTTGAATTATAAAGGTAAATTTCATAAAACACAAAGTGTATTAGCAGCACAATGTAGAAAGAGTTTAAGTATTTTGATAACAAAAATGAAACCAATGCATTTGAATGTAAGCACTAAATTGTCATTGTTTGATACATATATTAGTAGTATAGCAAATTATGGTTGTGAAGTTTGGGGGTTTCACCCAGCAGGAGAATTAGAAAGTATCCACTCAGATTTTTGTAAGAAAGTACTAAGTGTTAAAAAAAAGCACTGTCTCTATGATGGTTTATTTTGAACTAGGTCGGAAACCATTACAATGGAACAGAAAAATTAGAATGCTGAAGTATTGGTTAAAGTTAAAAAATAGTGATAATTGCATTTTTAAAAATATATACCAAGAAATGTTAGATGTGTGTGAATCAAATACTTTTCCTTGTTGGCTGTCACATATAAAAGATTTTGTTGATACTTTAGGCTTTGGTTATATATGGAACTGTAAAGACTACCTAAATGAAAAACTTTTTTTGTTTGAGGTGAAACAAAGATTGGATGACATGTTCATACAAGAAGCACGAAGTAATTTTGAAGCTTCCCCTAAGTGTATTTTGTATAGGTATTTAAGCGATAGTTTTAATTTACAATTATATTTAACAAAATCAATATCACAAAAATATGTACAACATATCAGTCAATATCGTCTATCTTCTCACCAACTAGAGATAGAACGAGGGAGATTTTTTAATATTCCTAGAATAGAAAGATTGTGCAAATTTTGTTCAATGTCACAAGTTGAAGACGAGTATCATTTTATTCTGGTTTGTCCGTTTTTTTCCGATGTTAGAAAAGAGTATATTAAGAAATATTATCACCAAAAACCATCTACTTTAAACTTGTTCAATTGTTGTCGACAAAAAATGTAACAGAGTTATGTAAACTAGGAAAATATCTTTATAAATGTACAAGTTAACTCACATTGATATAACGAGATTATCCTCACTATTACTACATGTATTACCAACTTTTATTATGGTGCTTTTGTCTGCTTTATGGACTAATATATATTATTGTGCTTTTGTCTGCTTTGTGAACTAAGAATGAATAGTATGTAAGATCCTTTACTATGATCCTGCTTTACTTAATGTACAAATGATAATGAAATGTTATATATATATAATGTACAAATTGATTTATGTATATACTTTAAACCTATGAACTGTATGGTTCTTGGTAATAAACAATACAATACAATACAGCAGAGCTCCAGATAAGGTGCGTATTTACAGAAATATGCATTGAATTTTTCAAAATACACATTAAAAATTAAAACAGGGCGTACAATTATGCATTAGACATCATAAATAAGCATTACACTGATTAAATGATACAAGTACGATTTAACTAATTACGTGAATTGAGGTCAGCTCAGGAAATTCTGATTTATAAACGAATAACCTATGCCGATTTCCAGTTCGGGAGAAAGATTTGAATATTAAATACTCGAATTTTGTCTGAAAATATCACAGATTTCTACTGTTCATATAACATCCAAATTTTGGTTCTTGACACGCACATGTACACGTCGATATTCTCAAAATTCCGCAAAACACGCATGGGGTCTGGTTTATCCTTTATCACTGTTTATTAAACAGTTCTTATATATTTACCATTTTCTGTAGCAATAATATCATCTAAAGTCCGCCGACAACCTTTATTAATTGTATGAAAATAATGGCTTATTTGCTTTCCATATGGCTCCTTTGCTATAAATAGCGCCACACGAACTTTTAATGCAAACGGGGAGTAACTCTAAAACTTTTACCTCGATCGATGCCAACAATTTATATACCAAAACCTAAGATATATTTCATTAACTTAATTAATAAATTTCAAAAAAAAAATTGCATTAGATGTCAAAATAGCAATAGATTTACAGAATACTTTTTAATTATTTTGCTGAAAAGCAAAATCTGCATTGATTTGAAAATCAGGGAGTAAATACACGTTGAGGCAAAAAAATATCTGGAGCCCTGATACGAAATATGAAGTCCCTCTGTTGATGTTTCCTTTGGCTTTGTCCTGTTTGGAATTATTTGGGTACCTGTCTCCAAGTATCCATTCGAGTTGTTCAAATCCCTAAGTAACTCTTGATACCACGAGTAATACGAGTCTCCTTGGATGTGTAGGGTATTTTTTGTCTCATAAATGGTAACTGTGACAGATTTATCCTGAGATTTATAAAAAGATCCTTGTCTTTTTTCATCGCGGTTTTTAAAGAGTAGAAGTTTCCTCTCTAGCAGATCCAAGATGATAGGGTACTTGTCCCCAATGATTGAAAATTATTGTGAAACTCTTCTGATTTTCCTTAACTTGCAATAAATTTGGTACATTTAAACTTAGTCTCACAGATTCAGTTGATAGATCATTATTTACAATAAATGATCTTGAAAATCCAGTAAATGAGTTCAAAAGTGACCTGAAAAGATTGAATCATCAATTATTTATTATTCCATAGTAAAAGCTAAGTATAGATAAGAGATTCAGGAGCTGTAAAAAACACGTCTTACCCTGACTGCTTGTCTCCCTCTCACTCTCTCTATAGAAGGGTAGCACACATTTTAGATAAACATTAAACTTGTATTCATTCTAAATGTACGCGTTATGATTATAAAGCAAAAATATTATTATAAACAAGCCAATTTATGAAAATCATATATTAGCATGTAAACATAAGATTTTGAAAAACACAAGGACGAAGGATGTTTTTAATGAATAAAAGAACTGTAAAATATGACTGTGATGGAAATATTTTTCTGTTATAACATGTATATGTTTAATGTAAAGTAACTGAAATGTAATTGAAAAGAAATTGGAATTACATGGTATTTTTTCAGTGTTATTAATTAAATTACAATTATAAGTAATTTAAAAATTGTTCATTATAAATAACTTCCAATTACTTTGAATTGATTACTCTCAATTACAATTATTTTTTTCAATTATCCCATCCTTGGTTTATAATAGATTCCAGCCTATTCCACCTTTAACCCTCAGTCTTAACCCCCCCCTTTTTTTTTTTACATGTATGTGTACATTTTATAGGTTTATGTTAAAATTGTAATGATTTCTTTTTATCGGATCAGTACCACAGTATGATTAATCGATAAAAAATTAAAAATATCATTATATTGAACAAGAAGATTTTGTCTCTTTTTATATGCGTTTTTATTTTAAATGTATACAATACAAGCGTACTACCAGCATTTCTTGCAAAACATTTTGTAGACTATGATGAATGAAAAGGTAAAGTGTGTTAAGAACATAATTCTCAAGCTTTTAAGTTCGCGTAAGTTTCAGTTTACACCATCTAGCAAAGTGACTGGAATCGTTTGAAAAGAAAACAAACATTTGTTCCCCCAATCTTGTTCGCGCACGTTTCACAACTTTGTCTGGGTTATATACATGATAGGAAGGCTCTGTGTACTCCAGTTTGCTGCATTTCCCGTCATAACAAATTTCCAACTCCTCCTCCTTGATTGTTCGATGGGAGAAGATTCCACAGAAGGCGTAATGAGCAATGGTGCACACTACTGACTTCTCTGTCGTTCTTTTCTTTTCTAAAACCACTGCCTCATGCCACAGATTATAGTAGGAGTATCGGATGATATCTCCCATTTCCACATCCTGTTCTCCAACAACAGGCCTCAATGTGACAGCAAGCAGTTTTTTATTCATCTCATAACAGTCTTTGCAAATGATCTTGTTTTCAAACTCTTTTTCGTTTCTTGTTAGTTCATTGCTTATCCCAACAAAACCTCTAGACCAAAACAATTTCCACGTCAATCTGAACTTGGTTACTTGTACGCTGAAATTTTGTCCTGTAACACAGTGCGTAGCAAAATGTTCACAATTGTTATCAAAGAGATCATATTTATATTTTACGCTCTCTTCCTTATCATTATATATATTTATGGCACGTTGGATGGTTTCTTTCTTCGAATATCTTCTATATCTGTATTCTACCACACATATCTTTTCTTTTTCAAAATCAAATTTTTTGAAAGTGGATTGGATTTTGGCTTTTCCACCAAACAGTTTTGAAAGCCCAACGACAACTCCAGAGAATGTATTTGTTGCTTCTATGATTTCAAAAGTTACTCCATCGTCTAATCTTGATATAATTATCCCATGATGGTCGTATACTGCCCCACTAAAGATCACGTGATCACCAGCTTCAATTCCATCCGATGAAAATACTGGGATGGCCTTCACACATTCAATGCATTTGCCTATTTCAGAATTTTCTTGTGCTGATTCTTGTGATGTATCATTGTCCTTCTCGTCGAGATCAGGGTTTTCCATCATGGATTCCTCTTTCACAGTTTGCTCGGTTTTGCTATTTGTCTTGCTTTCTTCTGATTCTTTGACCCTTTCTTTAAATTCTGTTATTGTCTGGAAAGATGGTGCTCTCTGCAAACATTTTGGATCAAGAGAATTGCTCCTCTCTAACTCTGGTCGTTGTGTTCTCTACAGAAGAAATTGTAGATTTTTTTTTAAATTATGTATTTGGGAAACACTGATGCCCCCGTATGGCAGCTCAAGGCCAAGGTTAAGGGTTATCAAATGTGGGTCAAACTCTAAGGTCAATGTCAAGAGTTTAAAAAAAATTGGTACTCAAAAAAGTTCTTGTCACAAGGAATACATAATTGAAATATGAAAGCTCTAACACCGATCGTTCAAAAAATATAGAGAAGGATAAAGATTTTACTTATGTAGGTCAAACTCACAAGTAAAGGTCGAGAGGTCAAAAATGTTTTATCCAAATAAAGGTCTTGTCACAAGGAATACACAAGTGTTAAATGAAAGCCCTGGCACAAGCCTAACAAACGTTTTAACAAAAGTTAAGTTTTTCAAAGTAGGTCAAACTCCAAGGTCAAAGTAAAATGGAAAAAAAATGTTGGTACCCAAAGAAAGGTCTGACCACATGAAATACACGTGAAATTTAAAAGCTCTAGCATCAACCGTTCAAAAGTTATGTCCAAAGTTTGGTAAAATTCGTAAAAGTCTTATGATTTATTATAACGATAACATGGTTCTCGTATAAACTTTTCAAATGACTCTTAAACTACTTCTTAACCACTTTCAATCTCCGAAAGAAATACACAATATAAAAGACTGAAAACTTCAAGAAGAAACAAGCGATTGAATTGTACAATAGTTCATGTACATGCACACTCGTTTAAGTGCATGTTAAATTTAGCCAAGTTCCTCTGTGTTGAGTTTCTGTCCTTTAAAAAGTTTAGAAATGTTTTTTACTCATTAAAGAAGTAATACGAAATAATTCTTACGTATCCATGCACTGTAGTTATTCATTAAAAAGTAAAACTAATTATTTTAAATGTCTATCAAACGGTAATGGAAACAAAAGTAATCAACAACACAGAAGGTTTTCGAGGAGGCCATTGCTGGGTTATTTATAAAAGACATAATTTGTCGAAATGCGCATCTGGTGCATCTAAATTGGTACCGTATATGATTTACATAAAAGAAACTCAGCAATAAAGCAAAACCTACTCTGTTGTCAGAATCGTCAACAGTAGTCGTAGATTTAGAGGCCATTGCAAACGATTTCACACAACCATGTTGTAAAGGGAATAGAAAATAATCCAAACAGTAACATGCACTCGATGTGCTTATCTGTGGTTGACTTCCTATTAGCTCATACGTACGAAAGCCTAGTAAGGTTAACGTTATTATGAAATATGAACTCTCTTCATAGTTAAGTAAACAAACAATAGTACATGTAAATACCAAGGAAAATCATGTTCTAATATGATTTTTAATATATTTTATGTTTAAATACAATGTCTTTTATAAAATTTAAAAGCTACAAAATATAAAAATTGTATTTTCAGGGGCATGAAGTTTGATTTCGTAGATCAAAAATGTGAACCAAACTCGTATATAAAGAACATTATACATAGTCCTGTCCATTGTTATATATAGAGGTAATCATGATGATAATGTGTTTATAGAAATGCTTTTTCCTTATACGTGTATTAATGTTTGTGCCAAGTGGGAGAAATTCGCTTCATAGATATGTACAAGTAGTTTTTGTTATATATTCATCACTCTTTCCAGGGAAACCGTGTACAGAATTATCAAATTTTCCTCTCTCTTTTTGACCAGCCATTCTAAGTAATGCTGTCATGCGTTCTTTTAATAAGAATTTCATAGACATCTTCAAGAGAGGCAAAATTTTCGCTTTGCATGTAATTAGTCATGTAGATGTGAGTAAATTTTATTTTGACGAAGGGTCCGCCTTATTTTTGATATATGTAAATAAACAGTGTGTTTTAAACTGAATACAGGAACACCTTTCTGTGGTTGCAAATAAAAATTGTTCATATGAATTGTGATATAATATACATGTAAAAATGTAATAAGGGCTTGGAAATTTCACCCGTCACAAGGCTTTGACAGAGTCCAAAAGGACACGGTACCTTGTGACTATTTGCTATTTAAATTATGTTTATAAGATGAAAGAATTTTGTTTTGTTACGTATATGGATTAACTGGGTTTAGGTTACAGATGTACAAAAAACGTTTTGAATGTTTAATTTATGTTTAATTCGAATTAAATTCTCTGTGTGAACAGGGCATTTTTCTCAATGTCCAAAAACATTTGGCACAAGCGTATAGAGGGTCCTTAATCCCTATCTTAAAAAATACATGTTATGTAATTAGATGCATATAAGTAGTTATGCTTAGAATACTGCATGAAACCAAGATGTCCCTGATTAAACATCAAATAAGCACCTTAAGGACAGTACAACTCCTTAGTTTATAAATAGTTGTGCGTTGAATAATCTTGCATGAATGAAAGCATGAAGTGTGTACTTTGCAAAAGAAGCTGCGTTTAATTGGAATGAAATATGGAGATATAACGTACAGTAATCAAGCTCAAAAGACCACTAAAACAATACAAATCGGGAGCAAAGCAAACACGGACCTCTAAAAAACATCAGAGGTGGGATCAGGTGCCACTGAGGAGTAAGCATCCCCTGTCGACCGGTCACACCCACCGTGTGCTCAATCATGCGTGTCATGATCAGGCAAACGGAGAAATCCACAGACAATTCAGTGTTTAAATAATGGCCTAACAATTAGTATGAAAAACCTCGGTCACCATTCGACTTAATGATAGATTATATTTGCTGACAAGGTCATTGTATCCACTATAGAGAACTTGCGAAATGACGACTTTAAACGAGACTGTTGGCATTTTGTTTCATCAACTTATTTGTCAAAATCTTGCCTCGTTTTAAAAATTGTTCGTACGTAGAGCATGCTCTTGCGACAAGGGATGCTTACTCCTCCATGGTATCTGATCTCACCTCTGATATTTTTAGAGGTCCGTCTTTGCTCTGCTCCAAATTTGTATTGCTTCAATGGACTTTTGAGCTTGATTACTGTCCGCTATCTTCATATTCCATGCAAATTTGTGGAGCATTTAACTAATAAGACATACATAATAATTTTGCATACTTTGGCATGATTGAAGGTAAAATAAGATTTAAGTACTTAAAAAAATAACTTTCTCTAGAACAGTTATATAAACACATACACTGAAATAGTATGCATTGAAGGATTATATCAATTATTTAAATAAACTTGTCAAAAATAATGAATTAGGCTATTCAAGTTAAAAAGTTTTTCTCATTTAATATTAAAAAGTGCACTGGAGACGACCGTGTAGCTTACATGTTTCACGAATTAAAGAAAGTATTCCTTTTAAAGAAAATCTAGTTTCTCCTTCTCAACTGTACATGGTATAAATTCACAAAAACTAAGAAAATCTCAGGATATATTTACTTTTCTCCTAGCATTGATGTTTGTATGAGTTATTCTCCCTGATACAATTACAAAAACTTAGCTTTTCAAAATAAACAAAAAAGTAGGCTACATGTACTCCAGAAGTGAAAAAATCTTCCTCATATCTGTCTCTGCTACTCAAAATTCAGGAGAAGAAAAATAAAATTAAAAAAAATATTACTTCCTTTGCAGAACTGGAAATATTATAAGGAAGAAATCTCATGTAACACATCTCAATTTTAAACGTCATTGGAAAATTAGTATACATTAAAACTCGTTTAGTACGAACACGGACATAGCGAAGTTTTTTGCAATCCCTGGTGAAATTCTTAACAATTCCTTGTAAAATTGTATGGATATAACTAACTCAGATATAGCCAATTTACGGTTATAGCGAACTGACTTTGTGTCCTCTAGTAGTAAAAAATAATGAAATGACGACTGTACGTAAGGACATAGGAAATTTGCTCTAAAATAAACTTTAAAAACAAACATTTTTCTTTTAATTGCAGGAATGCTCGACATCCAATCTACAACTTTACGTTATAACATTACATAAAAGTATTTATTTACGAAGTATGAATCAATTTGCAAAAGCGGGGCCATTATAATTTATTGAATCTCAGTACGATAATGAGGACCCCCACTTTCTTACTGACTTCATACATAGTCAGCGCATGTTTGTCTATTGCTCTTCGTTTATCAGTGTTTGTATTGTCTTCCCACAAATTTTTATTAAAATAGAAAATTTGGTGTTATGACTATTTAGTATCTATGTTGTTTTAGATTTTCATTTCACAGAGGGAAACAGTCTGTACAGTCACCGTGTTTAACTTTAAAACGTATTCTTTTTAATATTTCGAATTATTTTTGTAACTGGTGACTGTTTGTTTATAAAATTATTAACACTTCTATCGACGACTTCAATAAATAAACTTCGTAAATAAAATATATTATTTCTTTATTCTTTGCATATTTACAGCCACCGTAGAGGCCAAGCCAAACCTGGAAGTTGCCCACGAGTAGAGCAATCCAAATACGGAATAAAGATATCCTTATCCCCCACCAAGCGAGTAATTCCCCACATTAAAATATATTGTACAAGTTCACGTTTAGACGAGAAAATCAACGTGACAGTATATTTGCATTACTAATGCTGTGTCAAAAAGAGATTAATAGAAAAACATGTTAAATATTATAATTCAGCAAGTGATTTTTTACCACAGGTAACTCTGTGAATACTAAATTCCGTCACGTGACTTGTAAGGTGGCATGTTTTGTTAACTATGACATTGTGTTCGAACACTAGAGATTGACTTGCATTGATTTAATATCTTCGTTACTCACATGGACGTGCTCATATTGTTAATTTCGTTTTGAAACCTTTGCCATACAAAATAGAGAGGGAATAGAGAGGGAAAGAGTGATCACGTTTTTTAAATACCGTATATATTCGCCTGCAAGTCGGTCCGCCCATAGGACTTTTGCGAGAAGCACTGCTTTTACAGTTGACTGTTTACTTTGATATTTAAACCTGTATCATGTATGGAGGTACAGAATTGATAATAGATGGGGAAATATTTCTAGTGGTCATGGGTATGGTGTTAGGGGCACTAACATGTGAAGGCCGGAAGTTAAGGGTAGGGTGATTGTCGTTTTCTTCAAGGGCAATTTATTTGTGTTTTGAAATAACCCGTTATTTTCGTTTAATTAAATGTTGACCTAAATATTTATATCGTAGAAGAGCTTCCGTACATTGTCCTAGTGTAAAAGTAAGCCGTCAACTGTAAAAGTCAGCGCTCCTCGCAAAGGTCCGTCTATAAGTCGGTTGTAATTTTTGAGGTTATTTTGGAGGGATTTGCCATTGACCTACATATAAGTCAGTACAACTTTTTGCAAGAACCGGCTGACAATTTCAAATCAATGTTTTGATAATGATTTAACCTGGTTTAATTAATTTTTTTTTTTATAAATGATGCCAATATTTAATTTTAAATCATAAAAAAAAGTAATGCACACAAGATAAAAATAAAATTATTGAAATATATAAATACTTGTACTTCATGCATAACCTTAGAATGCAAAAATGATATAATATATCCAGACTTTATTCAACGATAATCGTCGGACACGTTTATAAAATACTACATGTTGCCTTTCAAAATAATGCCAATATTTTATGACTCGCCTATAAGTAGGACATAGTTTTGGACCAAAATTTAACTCCCAAAAAACCGACTTATAGGCGAGTATATACAGTATATGTCATTGTTATTTGTCTAGTCTAATATTAGACCATTCTTGCAATGTTAACTCCACCTCTCATGCATACACAATATTCAATCAAGGGCAGGTAAGTGTAAATTCTCCATATTTGAAAGCAAGCATAGAATTATCTTATTGTTTTACAGTCTAAAATCATTTTAACATTTAAATTTGATTTAAATTTCCAAATTGACAGGATTCTTGAATAAATATACAAAAGTGAAATCAGATATAAAAGCAACAGAAGCGACCGAAAAAGACCCCAAAATCGGCGTCAAGTGCAATCATCCTTTAAATCTTTTATAGCAAAATAATAATAATAGTAATAATAACGAAATTTATATCTTTTATAGCGAATTTTCAAACATCTAAATAATTCACAAATTAAACTGACATTAATTTTGTAAGTATTAATATTTGAAATCATCCGAGAACTTGAAATTAAATGTAATTTTTGTATTTTATACATCCCTAAAGACATTTGGTAGTCATTATTGGATGAAAAAACATCTCTATTGCGAATTCGCTATGTAAACTTTATAAATTCGTTATATATAACGAATTACGGATATAGGGAAGTAAAATGAACTTTGATTGGTAATAATTCAATTGTTGTCCTGCCATAAGAAGCAGATAATGTTGAATCATTTAAAGGTAACTTTAAATTCTCCTTATTTAGAGCTAACATGTCAGAAGATTTGTATTCCCAAGATTTTTTTTACTCCATGTAGTGACCCCACCCTTGCCCAAAGGGAGCAAGATTTGAAGGAGGATATTGATTTGGGTCAGCCCGTTCTGGCTGACTTCCCTGTGATAAAATATTTATAATATTTTGATTTTAGTAAAACTATAGAAATGGAGTTCCATCTTCCGAACAATCCCTTTCAATGTATCCGCTAATGAGGATTGTATTAAACTTGAAAATCATAAGATAAAGAATTAGTAATTTGTCACAACAAAGTACTTATTGTTAAAACAAATTAATTATTGGTAATAATTTATTAATAATTCTAATAATAAATTGATAATTTGTATAAAACAAAATAATAATTTAAAAAAAAAAAGAATAAAAAAAGAAGGAAAAGAGACACTGGTACGACACTTCCAATCTTCCCACTAATACATGTTAAATGCTTAAAAACATAAGCAAGAACCTTCAAAATCCATATCCAAGTAGTTGGCAGCAGTTTGCACATATTAAAGGGTTTTATTTGCTGTATGCATCGGACGGAATAAATTCATACAACAGCAGCTTATCAAAAGAATATTGAAAACAATTGATTATTATAGAGGTATATAGTGATGAATAATTAATTATTTCATTTATTTATTATTTTTTACATATTTTCGTTTAAAAAAGGAATAAACAAACACGAATGTGATTCACCTTTACAAACTCCATTCATATCACGCTTGTATGGAAAATTACACTTGCAGATTCCAGAATAGCAATCTGCATTGTCAATAGTGCAATCGCTATCAGATTTGCAGGGCATATTGTGAAGAATATTAATTTTTTGACATACAAAATTTGACTTTGAATTTGCTTCGCATTCCGGAATCAATGCTTGTGTAGAGGAATGTTTAAAAACATTCTCATTGAGTCGCCCGCGTTGCGCAGTGGTTAGAATGTTTGCTCTAGAGTCGCTGGGTAAGGGGTTGATCCTTACCCCGCCGGTTCGAATCCCATTGCGTGACGTGGAGACCGGTTCTTCAGACGAGACCATATAAACAGAGGTCCCGTGTCGCACTAGATTCTGAAAAGAAAAAGATACCTCACTGCTCAAGGGCCGTAAGTGCAGAGTACAAGACTAAATTTGCAGCCCTCCACCGGCAAGTGGTGGCGTCTCAATATGAGTGAAAAATTCTCGAAGGGACGTTAAACAAAGAAACAAACAAATCATAGGGATTTATGCTTTCTTTTAAAACCCAGTCATTGATAAAAAAAAAAATGAAAAATGCATCTCTTACAGCTCCAGACCCTTTAAATAAATTTTTAACAGCTGTCACTTATAATCATTAATGGTATGAATCAAAGCACTTTTGAAATTGATACTAGAACTGACGTTTTTCAACCGTTGCATTCACTTTTATGTTATGTTAGCTACATTACTTAATAACAAAAAGAAAAAAGATAAAATAAATGAAAATGCAAGAAACATAAAACATTAAATAATTTCGTGGCAAATCTTTTGCTGAAATATTGGACCTAAACAAAATTTCATGATAATCATTATAAACTAGGGGTACTGTAAGCACAGAGCTCACAAAATGCCTCCTCTCCGCACCCAGAGTGTAATGCAAAGTGCATTTCTTGGCAGTAAGTGAAAAAGATTCTGTAAAAGATGAAATTTCCATTTAATTTCATTCACTGATAGGGGTTTAGGAAGAATTGCAAAATGGATACCCCCTTTATCCAGTATAATGGCAAGGTCTATATTTTGTTATGAGAAACCCAAAATATCTGTTCAATGAACACGTAAAATAGGAGGTGCACAATAAAACAAAGTAATGAAGAATCCGTGAAAGTCTCACTGAATTTTACAATGAAATTTTATACCCCCCCCCATGACCCCAGAGGTCAAGATTGGAAATATATATTGCATATATAGTTTTCAGATAATAATTTTAGTTTTTCTGTAAGCTTTTGCATTGAAACTTCGTCATGAATTTCTTTATGCTTTAAAAAAAAGACTCCTATTGACTTTAAGGAGGTTGGATCCTGCCATCAAAAGTAATGAGAATTTTTTATGAAGTATATTTTTAGAATTCATACACATAGCTTTATTAAAAATCAAAACAAAAAATGAGGGTCAATGCGCTTCTTTTGGCGTTACAGAGCATTTAGTTTGACCTTTTTGCACTGTAAATACGTCTTACACATAAATCAATTTTTAAAGTTTTTCCTTCAATATTTTTTGTTCAAATAAATTATGCTGAACAAACACAGTCTTATTTCATCTTAAATAGACACATTAAAATTTGTAACAACGAAGAAATTTTCGCACTCAAACATTCTCATTTTTCTGGCATTAAAATTTAACAAGCAAAAAAAAATCATTTGAAAGTAATGACATTTTACTGAATTTAAGAAGAATGGTTAAAAGTATCGTATATATTCAGAAAAGAAAATTAAAAGTGGGGGTCTGTGTTGTTAATTTTTAGATATTACTAAAATAGTGCTAATTTTAAGCTTAAATTAGGGCTATTTTTTTCTTCATTTCCACAATATATTTGCTATATTTATCAAATATGATGATAGAATTCATGACAGTTTATTTAATAGATAATTTAGTACCAGTATAAAACAGTCCACTGCACAAAATAACTATGTGTGCAGCCTGCATGTAAAAATAGGAATCCAAACTTAACATACTTTAAATACTTCAAAAGAGAAAAAATGATCATTTTCTTCTAAAAAACCTTCCGCCACAAAATATAGTTCCTCACTTAATGCTTTTGGTATGGAATTTAATCATGGAGTTTTAACTGAATATAGTTAAATTGGCATTGTAGAATCCAAATTTATTGTAAGAATTAAAACATTATGCAGAATTTTTTAAATATAGGTTAAGATAAGAATCTGCTCAAAAGCTCAGGAGCGAACCTCGTTAAGTTCATAAGCTGAAAGGTCAAGGTTGACCCTTTTTTTCTTTCTCTGTCTTCAAAATGTTTCCAGTTCTTCCACTCTCTTCTTTTTTCCTTATGCGGTGGACACAAATTCTCTGAAACTTAAAACATAAATGATCTCGTGAAAAAATGAATTTGAAGTTATTAAAATGTTGATATGCAACATAAACACCAACAGTAATATAAAGGAAGAAAGCAATAATTGCGCATTAGAAGAACCAAAATTATAAAAATGAATTAGGTAATAGACCTTAAAAATGTTTCCTGTGACGTAAAAAGTATGGTAGATCAGTATCTTTTTACTGTTTGTCAGAAGGGGTAACATGTACGTCTTTTGGTCATAATTTTTTTGAGAAAGACTTTAAACAGGCATCAACTATAGTTTTAGCTTATAATGATATGCAGAGTCACCTTGGCCGGAGCATTGAACTTATAATTAATATGACAAGCTTTTTGATTTATGATTGAAAATAAAATAGGGTTGAAGTACTTTACAAGAAAAATTATATTAATTTCGACATGTAAACCGATAAAGTATGCATTAAATTTAAGGAGCAAATTTGAACTTTTAAAAAATTGTGTTGAATAATCATTAAAGCAATTCATGGTAGAAAGGTTTTCTAATAAACTTCTAAAGTACATCACTTATCCATTGCACTTAAGTGAGTAATCTGATTTTTAAACGATTAACTTTTCCTTAAAGTTAATATTCACCATTAAAAAATGCACTAAAGGTAATAGAGTAGCATGTCATGAATTCATGAAAGGAGGGTAATGTGTAATAAAGTCTTTATCAACATTTCAAATATTTTTTTGGGCAAAAATTACTTACCATACCAAGTGATTTTTTTCTTTTTTATTTTGATTGATGTAACAAGATGAAATTTACATGATTTGCACGAAAAACAGAACCACGAGTTCACGGAAGATTTGAAGATTTAGAACATGAATAAACTTCATTTTGCACCATAATATTCGTCAAGGTTGTATAGATTTCTATCGCCTTTTAAAGTAAAAGCTTCACGGTGCATTTACCAATTTAATTGGGGTTTGAATTTGTTTCCTCGAAGTTCAAGTGGTTGTTAGTTCAATAAGCATTGTAAACGTTTCAACTTTTTTCTTCCATTATGACATCTACGTTCATCAAAAGTAATTGAACTGTACTTCTTTTTTAAACACGTCATTCGGTAGGTGGTTTGTATTTGTTTTCCTTCATTAAGCAGAGAGTTTGAACAATGTTATCCTTCAGTGTTCATTCAACAAATAGTAATCATAAGATCACCATCTCTTTAAATTATTTTTTTGAAAAACAATTTATCCCACATCGCCATTACGTATTTTCCAGTAATTGAACTCAGTTCTAAAGATTTCCTTCTCTGAATGTAAGAAATTTTGCCAAAATACTTTAAATTGGTCTTATTTTCTTTATAAAAATTTAAAATTAAACGTTAATAGATATACAAAAGCAAAACACTGGACAAACTTACACCAGGAAAGCTCATTTAAAATTCTGTTTCCAAGTTTGATAGTGTTTTAAATGAGCAAAAACAATATGTATTTAATCAATATTTATACCCCCGCTTGAAAAGCAGGAAGTGTATATTGCTGGGGGTGTCCGTCCGTCCGTCGTGCTGTACGTTACGCTTTGGGGTACCAATCTCTTATCCGCAACTCCTATCATACCACTGAATGAAATTTGATGATACTTTCACAGAATCTTTATTACATAGTGCCATTATGTACCTCTTATCTTATTTTTTGATTTGACGCTTATTTCAGGTTTCACAAAGCAAAACATTGACTTTGCAATTGTATTCATATGAGAGGCGGGGGGGGGGGGGGGTATCATTTTGTGGGCTCAGTGCTCACAGTACCTCTAGTTATTGTCTTCGTATCATAACTATAAAGAGTAAAAATGTCTTTATCCACATGGTGGTATAACACGATTGCATGAGTTTGGATTATACTTTATTATTTCTCAATGTCCAAATGTTATATTCATGCTTAAGGAATTGGTTCTTTCAATATTTTACGGGGGCTGTTTGCTTTTATTTTCTTAGATTAATATTTATTGCTTACAATGAGAAACTTGATGCTGCACATACCGCTACTTTTCGCACATTACATGAACAACTCTTCACGTTTCATTTGCCAATAAATAAAGCTGCATGAAATGAAATCTCATTTTGCTTTACCTTTCGCACCTTTCAGAGTAAACTCCTTTTTTCTTTTTTACAAGATTCGAAGTTTTGTAAATTTCAATAGAACGAAAAGCACCATTGGAACACGTTACAATTCAGCCAATAATTTCAAAGTACTGGTTGATATTCTTTCAATCACAAGCGGAGCTTTAAAATTCAGTTCCGAACTTATCATTATCCTAAAGATTGTTTTACGTTTTAAGTAATTAAAATCTTCTTTTTAAGAATATCTATATTTTTTTTTAGTTTTAAAGCTCTTAATCTTGATTCTCGTAATTTATATTATTTTAATTTTTTTTTACATACGCATGCTGGTGCAGTATGGATTATCTATCATATCGGGATATATACTCTCCGTCACAAATATTAAATCACCCTCGGTTTTTCAAAGATGTTCAATCATTTATTTTTCATTGCAAAATATTTGAAGCATCAAATGAAAACTCGTTGATGTGAAACACTGAATAAATTTGCTTGGCAAGCTCTGCATTTAAAATTCTTGATTACATTGTGTAGGCATTTATCCACCGATCTGACTGTTTATTTTATTTATTACCTAGTTGTATTCAAGCAATAAACATTATATTATTGAGTGTGTACGACTACTAAACAGTTGAACATTTTGAAAAAGAAAATCGCAAAATCCAACAATCTCCGAGGGATTACTACATTTATCTGTACTGACTTCGGAACAAATGTTTGTACGTTCAGTCCCCCAATCTCACTCTAACTTCAGAATTTGTTTTTTTTTTTTAATTTTCATAAAGGTTAACCTACGAAAGCCGGATAGGCTCATTTTTGACAAGACAAAAAATATATTTAACTCGTTATAACGAGATAATTATCCCGTAATAACGAGTCAGTATCTCGTTATAACGACTTAGTATCTCGTTATAACGACTTAGTATCTCGTTATAACGAGTAAGTTATCTCGTTATAACGAGTTAGTATCTCGTTATAACGAGTTAGTTATCTCGTTATAACGAAATAATTATCTCGTTATAACGAGTTAGTTTCCCGTTATAACGAGTTAGTTATCTCGTTATAACGAGTTAGTATCTCGTTATAACGAGTTAGTTATCTCGTTATAACGAGTTAGTTATCTCGTTATAACGAGATAATTATCTCATTATTACGAGATAGTTATCTCGTTATAACGAGTTAGTATCTCGTTATAACGAATTAGTTATCTCGTTATAACGAGTTAGTTATCTCGTTATAACGAGTTAATTATCTCGTTATAACGAGTTAGTTATCTCGTTATAACGAGTTAGTATCTCGTTATAACGAGTTAGTTATCTCGTTATAACGAGTTAGTTATCTCGTTATAACGAGTTAATTATCTCGTTATAACGAGTTAGTTATCTCGTTATAACGAGTTAGTATCTCGTTATAACGAGTTAATATTTCCTAATAACGAGTTAGTTATCTCGTTATAACGATATAATTATCTCGTTATAACGAGATAAAAATTGATCTAAAGAGTTGATATATCTAAGTAAAGAATATACATGTACTATTATTTATAGGAAATAAACAGAAGCGAGTCGATCAAATTTGTTTGAAGTGTGCCTGATAAAGATTTTATGGAACAACAGTATACTAGTTTTTATGTTATGCTTTTGATTAGTTTTGTTCATTGAAAAGACCGAAGACAAATATACGGAAACTTATGACCGCCTCATGTTGTTGTGTTATACCTTAAAATTGCAAAATAGAATTAGTGTCATCTTCAAATGGAATGGATATAACGTCAAAATGTTGTCAACTTGTACAAGGAGATCAGAAAAAAATGATATATTCTGGCTGATTTAACTGGCCTGTTCAAGCTTTCTTGACTATATTAAAATTATGATAATTTTTGCGTAATATTTGTCGCAATAAAAAATGCATAGAAATAATCCCACTATTTTATATATTCCGAATTACTAATGTCGATATGATACCATTTGTTAGGCTTTAACATCCGTATTTTGAAAATTCCTTGCCTGTTAACAATTAAGAAATACCAGTTCATTTTTATCGTCTTAAAGGGGCAGGACAAGATCAAAATTCAATGTCTGACAAAGAAATAAATTCACGTTGTTTTTATCATCAATCCCTCCTTCCCCGCAATAATAAATATGATGAATTTCAAGAACTAATACTGTACTTATCACTTAATAATTTATATATTTCTTTTGTTTATTAAAAGAAAGAAACATTTTAATTTACCAATTTGGCATGAAATCTCATGTACAATATGTATTTTAAGCGTTATTATCAATGTGATAGAAAAAAAACTTTTGGGGCTCTTTATTCTACGGAAGCCACAATAAAAAGATCAAGGTCACCAGGCTGAAATGTAGTGCATGTAGGAAATTCACATGCCTCACTTTGACAATAGTAAAAACAGTTAACATATGTTTGTGATAGAATGAAAGTTTAATATCTAAAGTTTACAATATGATACGCATTAATTAAGGTGTATTTCAAGCATAAATTATGCCTAGAAATATGTATTGTGTCGTGAGACAGGATTTTTTATATTTTCACTCGTGAAAATATAAAAAAATCCTGTCCCACTCTTGAAATAAATTCCATATCAACTACAAAACATTGAATATCCTCTATTTATAACCCCCCACCCCACCCCAAAAAAATCATCAATCTCTTTTTGAAATAAAAATTATATGCTTGCATGCAAAGTATACATAATAAATATTGTGATATTGTGATGAGGAAAATAATTAACGACATTGCTTCAATGTTTTATTAATAATATACATGTATAGTATTAGTCCTATTAGTTGATCAATCCTAATTAAAAAGATTATAAAAGTGAACTGGCTTTGTAAACTCTGTAAACTTTTTTTTGGTGTGTTGTAAACTCTGGTTTGATGTTTTGTCACCATGTGGTAAACATAGGATCCGCCAAATAGACGTGAATCTCAAATAGGTCTACGTGAATCTGCACAGCTTGGAATCCCCCCCCCCCCCCGCAAAAAATATGAACAGTGAATCATGACAGAATATTAGATAAAATGTCAATATCAGCAGATCAAATCTAACGTCTTATTACTTAGAAGGACGTAATATCTTTTTTGCTGCATCATTCCTCATCATCTTGGACAATCTGCATAAGCTTAGTTAAAAAGTTCGGGGGGGGGGGGGGGTTAAACCAAGTAAAATATTTGACAAGCAAAAAGAAAAAAAAGAGATTTGATATTCCAACTACGAGTATTCGTCATTATTTTCGGGAGATATTAAAAATCTGGAGGAAGGAGCACAAAAATACTCTTGACCGCCCCCTCTTCAAAAGTGGTGGTGGGGACATTACCCCCCCCCCCCTATTACTACGCCTATGATCTAACTGCTGATGTCTCACCACCCTCTTTCTTCTTCAAAACATTTCTGAATCTCAAAAACAACATATGTATCGCACTGTAATCGTATATATATATGTTGCATAAACGCCTGCGATATGTTGTACTTATATTGTCCCTGATATTTAATTTTAGCGGAATAGAAATTGATATATGAAAGTGTATAAGTCGTCCAAAACATGTCGAAATAGTGTCATTCATCAGAAATAGTTGTCATAAATAAATTGCCAAAGTTTGAAGCAAGTATATTTGGCAATATTATTTTAAGAAAAATATCGCGTCCTAATGCAACAATTTGAGGAGGCGTTCAGAATTAATGTGTAAATGTGTTCGCCTTAGAGTTGCTATACTTATCAAAATATGATTATTGACAGCGAGATAGTTCAAGATTTAATCCTAAGTAAACCCCAGAGCAAATTAAATTTTCTACCATTTATAAATTGTTCAAGTTAAGTTTGACTGATAATTACTAGCTAAAAATTCAATGGCATTAAAAACTACAGCCATTTTTATTCAGGAAACTATCTCGTTATAACGAGATAACTAACTCGTTATAACGAGATAATTATCTCGTTATAACGAGATAATTATCTCGTTATAACGAGATAACTAATTCGTTATAACGAGATACTAACTCGTTAAAACGAGATACCAACTCGTTATAACGAGATAATTATCTCGTTATAACGAGATCCTAACTCGTTATAACGAGATAACTATCTCGTTATAACGAGTTAATTTTTTTTTATCTTGTCAAAATTGAGCCTATCCGGCTTTCGTAGTTAACAGCTGGATGTCAGAGAAATATCAATAAACGCGACAATACGGCGGAATGCTGCAGGATTGTCGCTTGCAATTATTTTATTTCAATAAATTTCAGTATCTGATGCTGATGAACAGCCCCACTGACACAAGAAACCCTTAAAGTAAGTCGGTAATAGGTCCCAGGCGAAAGCCAACATGGCGGGTAGTTGCAGGCCTTGTTGATTTTATAGTATAGAGGGATAGACCTATGTAGACTATCATTTCGTCATCTACAAACTTACATGGGGAGCGCCTATGATTTTCTGGTGACAACAAAAAGGCAAACATGCCAAAAAAAGCACATATATGCCCATCCAGCTCTATTGGCGGATGAAACCAAATAAATGCATAACACGCTCCAAAACTTGCTGACACTAGTGACGTTATTTGAAGAAATGTAATTAATCTCTTAAATTGCTTAATATCGTTCTCATCACTGGATGTTCCAAGGTTTGTAAATTTGAACTGAAAAGAAAATTATCCATATCATTAATGTGTATCAGACCATTGCAATAGAATATCAATGTCCTTTCGGTCATGAACAATATAAGCATCATTACTTTCCTTACTTTAATGCATATATTAGTTTTCTGGGCAATTTAAAGTACATGAACTGCATTAAGTATCTAAGTACATTGTATGTACTTAATTCCGTCCTGGCCGAAATATCCTTTCTCATGCTAACAGAATTGGGTTGAATTAATTTGTTTTGGCTTTATAAGAACCAAAAAAACTAATTTCCTAGCTGATATTTTGTGATTAAACTCGTCGGAAATATTGAATTACACTATCTTTCCCAACAATTTTTTTTAATCTTAAACTTGGACTTCGACTTAAACTAGGAATTTTCTAACATTTATTTAAATTTCGGATAAAGGTACATGTATTGTAGCCTGCAATCTAAATTTGGCAAAAAAATTGTTTCTAAAGAAATTGGGTCAGCTTTAATATAGAAAGAAATCTCTTTTACGAAAGCTATTCGCCTTCAACAAAACAAAGAGGAGGGTCTCAAAGTGTTCCTTGAGTAAGAGAAAGAACTGACGTGTGATCGTAGACCCAAGATTTTTCCTTTTTTTCGATCATGACAAGGAGCACACGGCGGTTGTGACCGGTCGACAGGGGATGCTCACTCCTCCATGGCACCTGATCCCACCTCTGACGTTTATGGAGGTTCGTGTTTGCTCTGCTCCTGATTTTGTATTGTTTGAATGGACTTTTAAGCTTGAATACTGTTTGTTATCTCCATATTTCATCTAAAAACATGGCATCCATTATTCCTTAGGGGTTTGCCTTCAGAATTGACGGCACCAGGTCATTTTGCACCTTGGATGATTTCATCAAATCTTTTAATGTATGTTTTGTTTCAAAAATAGTATTGTTTAAAGAATGAAAATGTCCATGAATCAAAATTTTAGGAGGAAAAATCTATTAAAAAGAGCACTATAGAGTGCTAACAATAAGAAATTATAAAAGGTATCAAATCAATTACTTTATTTGACTATCTTCATATGAAATATATGGAGGTGATGGACAGTATTCAAGCCCAGAAGTCCATTTAAAAAATTTAAATCAGGAGCAGAGCAAACACAAACCTCTAAAACATCAAAGGTAGGATCAGGTGACACTTCAGTGTGTAAATAATGGCCTTACATTTAGCATGAAAAACGTCAGTCAGAATTTGACTTAATGATAGATTGTATTTGCTGACAAAGTTATTGTATCAACCATAAAACTTACGAAATGATGATTTTAAACCAGAATGTTAATATTCTTGTTTCATCAACTTGTTTGTCAATAACTTACCTCTTTTTTAGAAACTGTCCATACTTAGAGCATGCTCTTGCGTATCGAATCAACTGAGAGAAATTAACCCCTTATGCAGGTGATAATGGTATATTGCTGCATAAGTAAGGGAAGTCGACGGCTGAAAAGTGAAAGTCATCACGTTTATCATACAGCTTGGTTGTCAGATTACCATTAACGCCTTTTTCTAGTAAAAATATCCAAATATGGAACAGATGTGTCAGACTCTGTGTTAGCTTTTATTTCAAGCTCACTGGGATATATCGTGTCGACATATGAATGGAAATAACTATTGTTAACTGATAATAATAGGTCGTCGATACATCTAAATTTCGAGTTGAAGGCCACAGCAAGAGGTTTCTTTTTCTCATGTATAAGATTTTGAATAAATTTTGCTTCATATGAATACAAAAATAGGCCTGCTAACAAAGGGGTGCAATTGGTACCCATAGCAATTCCAACAGATTGTTGGAAGACCTGGTCTCACAGATTCTGTCAATCAGAAACTCAGCATCTTTTTAATATCAACTTCAGAGTACTTATGTGTACAATCAGAATGTTTTATAACAAAATAATTTTGCAAATGATCAATGACAAGGTCATATTTACGAGTTCCATTTTTATTTGAAAAAGCAGCTGTCAATGATGTCAAAAAGCCTACACTTTAATTTATCAAGGGGAATGGTTATATATAGAATTGAAAAGTCGTAAGTCTTGATGTTATTGACTTTGGTAAAATTTTGTGATTTCAAATTTTCCAAAAGTTCCCTGGAATGTTTAAGAATAACCATCTGATTTACCCTTCTCGAATATATTGTTGCACAGTCCTTCTGAAGTTTCTCCTTCACTGCTGTTTATCTTTTAGTGAGGAGTAAAGAAAGAGGCTTGGTAAATTGATTGATTGTATATTGTTTTACGTCCCGTTCGAGAATTTTCACTCATATAGAGACTTCATCATATACCGGTGAAGGGCTTCAAATTTAGACCTTTACTCGGTACTCAGGGCCATTGAGCAGTGAGGGTTCTTTATCGTGCCAACGGCTACCGTGACATGGGGCCTCGTTTTTAAGGTCTCATCCGAAGGACCCGTACCTTTCACTTCAAAGTGCCGAGCGCTTGGCGAAGGAACAGTTGCTACCTATTTTTTGTCGACTTAGTTCAGTCGCGGTCGTGATTCGAACACACGACCTTCCGATCACGGAGCGAGCGCTCTACCGACTGAGCTACCGTGACGGCGAGGCTTTGTCGAACATTTACTGGAACCCGCTATCTATCTTCGTTTGTAAGGCTCGGAATCTAGTATAGATATAATTGAAATTCATTTTGGTTCACCGTTGTTGGGAATATTAAAAATATTTAAAACTGATATATGATTTTCCGTTGAGCAAGAGTTTTTATTATTATTTTTTTTTCTTGGTTGACTTACGACGGCTTTCAAATGGAGGAATGTATTTCTTGGGGGTTTTTGTTAATTTTCCCTTGGATTGGTGCAAGTGAATGTTAGAGATTCTCCGAATTCCCTTTCTGGATGTTCCTTAATTACGTGTCGTTTTGCAACATCTTTGCGGCAGTATCATTTTTACCCATATAAGTCACAGAAATATCTGGTGATGTTTGGGTTGTGAAGAAATTGATAATGCCTCCCTACGTTGCTTAGTTCTTTGAATATACGTTTACATTTATTGCAGTGAATGTCCATTTTGTTTGATTCCGGTTTTCCTGGATTATTTGGATTTTTCCTCTTGGTGAATTTTACTTTTAATTAGCCTTATTTCTGATTTAGTCCTTGCGGATGTAGAATTTAAAAATATGTATGAAAGCATCTTCTGTCCTCAGACGTTGGTTTATGCATTTGTGATTTTAGCGAGCGGTGTGATGGAAACATCCTGTGATGGGAACATTGTGTATTGTGTGAGATTGTGACTTGACTTGTCTTTGAATCTGGATAAGGTGCATTTTCTGCTCCCGCACCGAAGTGGTCACTAAGATGAGATTTCCTATGTTCAGAGTTTTATTTGCTGCTTAAAAAACATTTATTGGCTCGTGAAGTGTTTTCTGTTTTTCCGATCAGCCAAGGCACATTATAACAGCTAGATCATGCCCTTCGTTTTGCATATATAAACATATGAAATGTTGTCCATGGTAATTAAAACCGGTTCCCTCTGGAATATGCTTGCAGTTATTTCCTCTTCTCGGGTCTTTACATTTTGTGACAGAACAGTTCTTTTCCTTGACTGCAGATATACATTTCTGGTGTTTACTGTTTATAAATTAAACGTTTTGATATATGTTTTTTGTTTGTTGAATTAGTAGTCAGCTTGTTTCACCACTGGTGTTGAGTTTTGATTTCGGGTATTATGGGTAATTATCTGTTTCTCTTCCTGGTGGACATGTGCACTTGCCGTAAGTATTGTGCTCTTTCAAAAGCTTTTGCTTTTCTTCCCATCGTCTACAAGTTGCAGTGGGTATCTGCGCAGTATTAGAAAATTTTCCAACTTATGACCTGTACTGAAGATATATAATCCAGGGGAGTAATAGTATCCTAATGTTTCAGTATATAACATAAATTATAAAGGATGTGACAAATAGATTCCTTGATAAAATGAACAGCAAATGAGAAACATGCATCTTTCCAAATAATTAACTGATATACCTAGTGATCTAGATATTAAATTACAGATACTATGAAAAATTACATTTCTAAAATAAATGCTGAAATAGTAACTTTTGTTGTTTGTGGTTCACATTTCCTAGTGTAATAAGAGTGTATATATGGGTCTACATTGTCTTATGCAAGTACAATACCATAGCATTGTATACATAAATATTAGCACTTCTGGGTATACATTGTCTTATGCCAATGCAATACCATAACATTGTGCACAAATATAAGATCAATTATCACAATGTACCCCCTTGCAATCCTTTTACCAAGGATGCAAATCGACTCTTTGGTTAAATACATACACATAGTAGCACATGTATTTTTAGATTTGAATTCATCTTTTTCATTTGATTATGTATTCAATGGAGCATATTAATTGATAAAACCAGTATTCTTATCAATTTTTATATGTTGAATATTAAGAAGTACACGAACAAAAATGATTTCAACATCCACGGCACATGTAGCGATGGAGTTTAAAAAGCAATATTAAAAATAAATCTCAATCCAGTGTAGTAAAAATACAAATTGTCTTCAAGACCATAATAAACAATGAAACAATCGTTTTTTAAATTCAGATTACAAGTCTCATTGTGATTTGTTGTTTATACTGAAATTACGCAAAATATTTTGAAGATTTTTTTTTACTTTTCTCCTGACTCTAACCAACAAAATGTGTACAAAAGGATATGCAATGTAGTTTGTATCAAAATGTTCATATTTGTCTGAAAATCATTTAATTTACTATTTAATTACCTGCATCTATTTTTCTATCTGCTGCGCTTTTTAAAGTATGTGACTGGGAAAACAAGATGAAATTAACATGGTATTTCGATGAACATACCGAAGCTTTCACGGAAATTTTCGATAGCATCATGATGCAATAGACTAATTTGACGGAGGGTGGATTTTTTTTCTGTTAAGCTCCATTGGGGTATAAGTTATAAATGCTTTATACGTTCAAACTTCTTTTTTGCAATATCAATTTAAGTGCAATTGTACTTTTTCGTTGTGTTAATAGGTCAAAACGTCCTCGGTAGTGTTATTTATTTAAACGAACCTTCCCCCTTTATCACAAGGTAATTTAATTTCAGTTCTCAGATTTCCTTTTCTGGATTTAAAATATTTTGCTAAAGTTCTTTAAATTGGTCCAATTTCTGAAGAAATAAATGAAAAGTTTTGAAATTCAGATATACAAGAGCAAAACACTGGACAGTCCTGCATCAGAGAAGTTCATTCCTGGATCGGAATATTCAATATTCAATTTCCTTGTTGTCTTGGCATCATTATTAAGGAGAGATATGTCAAGAACTTGTGACAAATGACTGTCAAGGGTTCATAGTTGTGTGAAAGTCAGTCAATATATCGGGACTCAATAGTTCAGTGGTTATCTAGAGCACTTCTACGGTACTCCAGAGGCCCTGGGTTCGAGTCCAGGTTGAGATTTAATTTTTCACCACCTGTAACATTTGGCGCCTACGTACAAATACCCACTACTCCCTTGGAACATGCCTTACAGCATTTTCTAAACTCATAGAATTCGAGGATAAATTTCTACAAAGGGGGGGGGGTATGTCACGGGTTCACAGGTGCGTGAAAGTCAGTCAATATATCGGGTCTCAATAAGCTCACTAGTTAGAGCGCTGGCACGGTACACCAGAGGCCCTGGGTTCGAATCCCGGTTGACCTGATTTATCATCACCTGTGTCATGACGGATGCAAGAATTAGGATTACTCCGTCACTTTTCAATATATCCGAATATTCATGATTCAACACTAAATTTCTTTCAATATTTCTTTCAATATCACTGTGTGGGCTAGCTGTATCTACTCTCTCAAATTAATTTGTATTGTTTTCTTATTTATAAACAAGGAAAAAGTTAACGTTGTACAGACATACTATAAACAGTATCACACATTACAAGAAGGACTCTATACAGGATTCATTTGTAAATAAAAAAAGAATACTTTAAAAACGGTGAGTTTCAGTTCCCTTTGTTACGTACAGCCCTATTTTCCCCTAGTAAAGCGGAATACATTTCGATTTTTTTTCTTTGTGCTTGTGTTCCTTATTTGTACTGGTATGAACACAGCACTGGGTGACTACTAGGCGATATGATAGTTAATCTAGGCAAGTCGAAAAACTTACGGGTTATTAGTTTTAATGAGTGGCAAACGATATATAGCACGTATATGTACGTTTTTGTAGATTTAGGGTACCCAGGACCTTTTTTCCCATTTGCGAATGTAATAACCGTGTCATTATTCATCTTTTTAATGCCAGCTTTCATTAGTGGTATTGTCTCATCGATGAAAGGAATACGTGTTTTTGTATATGATGTACATTCTCTTTCATAAAGAATTTAGAATATCAAGAAAAATATGGTAATTGTTAGACATTTAAACAAGATATGCTTCACTTGATTAACTTTACAAGGTTAAACCTATATCAAAGACAAACAAGATGTGTTTGTGAAACACTAATACCTCTGTATTGTGGCTTATAGCCAAGGTTAAGTTTCTCTAATGCAGGTGAATCTCCAAGGTCAAGAGATCAAAAATGTTGGTACCCAAAGAAAGGTCTTGTCACAAGGAAAGGAATACTCCTGTGAAATATGAAATTCCTAGCACCAAAGGTCCAACAGTTATGACCTTGGGATTAAAGTTTTTAAAAGTATGAGGGGTGATCAAAAAGTTCGCAAACTAATTGAATAACTTTCATAAAAGAAATCAAATTTGATATGTGTTTATTATATTTTAAATTAATCCCCTCCAGTTTTAATGCACATATGTCACCGTTCTGCCCATTCACGAAACACGTGGTCCAGGCGGTCACGCAACATGTTCCGTAGCGTACTGTTCATTGCAGCCCAAAGATATGAAATATGAAGATAACGAACAGTATTCAATCTCGAAAGTTCAATGAAACGATACAAATTTGGAGCAGAACAAACACGGACCTCAAAATTTAGAGGTGGGATCAGGTGCCATGAAGGAGTGAGCATTCCCTGCCGACCGGTCACACCCGCCGTGTGCTCCTTGTAATTGTCGGGAAAAAAAACCGGAAAATCCGTAGACAATTCGGTGCATAAATAATGGCCTAACAATTAGTATGAAAAACGTCAGTCAGCATTTGACTCAATGATAGGTTGTATGTGCTGACAAGGCCATTGTATCGACCGTAAAACTTGCCAAAAGATGACTTCAAACGACACTGTTGATATCCTTGTTTCATCCACTTGTTTGTCAATAGCTTGCCACATATTTCTTACCATGCAAGTTATTATTTATAACAATAATAATCCATTTGTCACAAATTGCCAAATCTGGGCAATGGGAGGATTAGGATATCTTTTCCCAGTATGAGCATGGCATCCCTCTCAACCCGTAGGTCAAAATCCAAGATCAAAGAGTCAAAATCGTTGTACCCATGGGAAAGTCATGTCACAAAGAATACTCATGTGAAATAGGAAAGCCCTAGGTCTATCACCAACCATTCAAAAGTAATAGCTAAGGTTAAAGTTTTTCAAAAGTAGGTCAAACTCCAAGGTAAATGATAAAGATCAAAACTGTTGGTGCGCAAGGCAAGGTCTTAAATTGTCACAAGAAATACACCTGTGAAATAAAAGACCTAACAGCAAAAGTTCAAATGTTATGTGCCAGTGTGAAAGCTTTTCAAAAGTTGGTCAAACTCCAAGGTCAAAGTGTCAAAATCCTTGTACCCATGGAAAGGTCTTGTCACAAGGAATACACCAGTGGAAATTTAAACATATAGCTCCAACCAATCAAAATTTATGGGCAAGGCTAAAGTTTATGAGGACAAACACAAACAGACGGACAACAGAGCAAAAACTATATGCCCCCTAATCCTCTATTACTAGGGCATAAAAATACCCAACACAAACGAGTGCTATAAAAAGATGGAACGACCTTTAAAATAGTTTTTAACCGATAACCAAACAAAAACGATAACCAAAAAATACACAAATTATTTAAACAGCAATGATTTGCAAAGGTTATGGTCAGACACGTGAACAGATTCAAGATATGTATACAAGTATAAATAGAAAAAGGTGTAATTCGACAGATTATTACCTCCCAACCCCCGTCCACATTGCAACTCTTGGATTCATTTCATTGTGAAGATGTTGCTGTTAATTAATTTAACAACCAGTTTTATGCAAACAATAAACATCTTTTCAATTACTGGTGTCCTCTAAACAGGAGAGTCTCTAGGTAATTATAAAACTGAGCACAGAGGAACCTTAAAAGGAAAATCGCCATTTCCGAAAACTCCGAAGGATTTCCACATAATTTACCAGTACTTGAACAGGGACCGATTCCGAAAACTGTTAGCATGTTCACCCCCGCCCTCTTTGTATCACAATTCATTATTTATTAAGGGGGACATTACGTACGTATTTTTAACAGTTTATCCCCCTGAATTGAATGTTCATTTGCATGGGTAAGCATGTACCTGAAATCAAAAATTGTCATATATGCAAAAATAAAATGTATGAACAATCGATGACACTGAATGCATATATAAGTACTTTACGAGAGAGAGAGATCTTCACTCCGTTGGGTGAATACATTCGTAGAGCATGGAAGGGTGCACCCTCCAGCTTCAGCGGCGGATGAAACCAAATAAACCAAACATACATGATATTTGCTGAAACCTGTACGTTGTGTGAAGAAATGTCATAATCTACTGAGTCACTTGTAATATCTTTGCATCATTCAATGTTTCAAGTCTGTCAATTTGAACTGAAAAAAACCCATATCATTAAAGCGTATCAGACCATTGCAATAGAATATCAATGTCCTTTCGGTCATGAAAACATTTAGAATTTAATATTTACTTAAAGCTTTCAAACTTTCATACATAAATTTGATTTTTGGAGCAATTTAAAGTACATGAACTGCATTATCTTGATACGTATGTAATTATGTCCTTGGCCGCAATATCATTCCTCACACTAAGAGAATTCGGCTAGGTGTTTTAGTTTTCACTAATTGTTTGCTCTCAAAAAAGACTTTCCCATATTTTGGGATTTAATTCCTGTATGTCGGAGAGATTGAATTGAACGTTTCTTCACATTTTACGACTTTAACAAAAAGATTTTGCAAATTTCAAGTATTATACTTTTGCAGAGATTAGAAATCGGGTCAAACATAACAAAATAAAGATTTTAAAAAAGATTTTCGTTTTAAAGTTTTGTTTTGTTTGTTTGTTTGTTTGTTTTTTGTTTTGTTTTGTTTTGTTTTTTTAATTTTAAATGCTTTTTGGTCAATTTGAATGTTTTAATTAAGACTGTCTTCTAAGAAACAAAGATGACAATCTCAAAGTCTCAGACTGTCCATTGCATAAGAGAAAGAACCGACCGATGACCGAAGAAGATCAATTCTTTCACAGAATGGAAAGTTTGAGATTTTTAAAAATTACAAAAATCACCAATGGTGCAAAGTTGTTTTTTTTTTTAATTCCATACGATCTGTTGAATTAGAAACATGTTATCGGACCGGATGAAAGAAGCATTTTTCTTAACAACCAAAACTTTTTATTGACCTCAGATATTATAAATGTTTGGTATACCAGACTATGAGATTGTTTCCAGGCATGCCTGAGTAATCAAAGGTTCTGCTAGAGTTGCTCGAGATTAAGTGATGCCTGAACTTACAAGCAACTACCAGTAATCACAAAGGAAAAATTGTCATAGATGCCCTTTTAGATTAGTTGTTAAAAGACACACACAAATACAAATGAAGAAATGGGGGGGGGGTGTTATGTGCAAAAATGCCAGTTACACTTTTTCAGAAAATGAAAAATTTTGAAGCTTTAAGAAAAGCGAAGAATGAAGAATTTAAAGGAAAAGAAAAAGATACTACAATACACCTTGAAAAAGATTCATATTAAAATGCGAAATTTATTTTGTTTAACTTTGAACTTAACATTCATTTCAATTTCTAAATGTAAAATTGGTCATGATTCTCGAAATAAAGTTTACTTCTACTTTTCTCTGTTGATTATTATGCTATTCAGTGTAACTTCAGAGAAATGGCAGTGGTCTTCAATATTTCTATGCAGTAGAATTGTAATATCCGGTAAATTATAACCATTTTTCTAAACGATCTACATGTATTTAATTATGTTTACATTCCATTTACAAGCCTTACCTGACATTGGCATTCTGTCAAGGAAAAAAAGTTGTATTCTACTGAAATAAATAGAATTAAGAATTTTAGTTTGGGCATTTTATATTCGATGTATTCATTTTTTGCAACAAGATAAGAAAAGATTTGGGGTTAGTCTACGACAATAAATACGACATTATGCTTAATTTGATGGATAAAACAGGAGAATTTCGGAAAAATGGTCGACACCTAAGCAGAATTCATCCTTAAGAGTGGAAAGATTTTTTTTTTGACAGTAAAAGATATATACATGTAATTGGATTGTTTGTAAACTTATAGCAACACCATGCCAGATCAAGTAAAAGAAATACAAAATACTTTTTCACAAGTATGTTTTGAGTAAATGGCAATTTCAAAAATGATGACAGGACACCTACATTTCGAACTGACGGTTACGGTCTTAAAATTTCCGGTTAAAAAGGGCTAATAAGAAGCTGAAGTTTAGAAGCAATAATTGAGAATATTACTTAGCCTTGAGATATTCGGCAAGTTTCTTCATGTCATGCAATTGCAGATGTTGTTTTTTGTTTACTTAACATCAATTAAAAAAAAAAAAACATGCGTAATCATGTAGGTGTGGAAATTGGAATTTTGAAACAGTGTGCAATGATGCGGTGATGGGAGGCGTAAATGGACTTTCCACACTCTTTGCTATCCTTTTCACAGCGGCACCATTTAACAAATCTTAACAATAGATAACGTATTGTTAAATATTAAAACCAGTTCTGTCAAAAATCCCTTAACCCATTTATAAGGAAATATCAGTTCACCAAACAGTACATACATACTTATGAGAGGCAATGTAATGTGTTGGAACACAATTGTCTCTAATTGTAAGAAACCCTATAGTGATAAACTCTAGATTTAATTGATTTTGAGATTGGCCATAATATGAAATTAAATATTTCATACAGTTCAGGTAATAATTTGAATGTATAAAGATGATCTTAAAAAGAACAAGAGTGACAATTATATATAATTTATGTATGTGTACTTAATATGACGTTAAAGTATTAATCAGAATTAAACTTTAAAATAATAATTATCACTAGTATATGCTTTTTCCTCTTTCTCAGGAAGAGTAAGTTTTCATACTTGTGATACACGTTGGTGTTTGGTTTGGTTTGAACATATTTTATTGTAATTTCTAATTACAAAGGGATTGGGCACAAGTTCTAAAAACTTATTACGCCCTCTCCCTACTGTAAATTACAAAGATTAAATTGTGTCACAGTTAAATATGTACATTCAAAATATACAATATTTGTGAAATTTACAAATCAATGCATTTTAGAGAATCATACATATAATTTTGTATATACATGTATATAAATATATTTATGTTAAGGTATTCAATGTATAATGAAGAGATATTGAGCAATTTTGAATCATTTTAAATCAGTTAAATATACACTGCTAGATAACGATGAAAGTGAAATGAACCAAATTCACATGACTGGTAACATGTAAGTAACCGGCCATTTTGACTTTTATACGTTTTTGAAGAGGAAAATTTCAATTTTGTCAAAATTTCTGTGGTAAATGAATTATTTTATTTTATATTTTGATAAAGTGATAGTTTATGCATATTTTCACCAAGAGATTTGTATGAAGTTCATATTAGTTTTTACAATATCTTGATAATACATTCGCTGCCCATAGACTTCAATGTAAAATTCAAAGAGCAATTAATTGGACAATAACAAAAAATTGGTAAATTCCTTTGGTGGAGTATTTTCATTTGATAACACCTTCAAAATGCTGCCATGATTAAAAATATCGGACCATTCATTTCTTAGGTACAAAATATGGTCGTTATACATTGAATACCTTAATACTAATACTAACATGTAAATCTAGCTGCCAGAATGTTTAATACATGTAAAAGTTTGAACAATAGAGAAAAGATGTTCCTTCTCCGCAGCAGCACTCAATGAATCTATCCCCCATAATAAAACATGTGTATCTAAAATGTGAATTTTATCAAGTAATAAAAATTCATCTAGAATTTGAGTGTTTATGTAACATAGCTGGCAGACATGGAGATTCATATATCATTCATCTCTAAATCTCTAAATCCAGGATGGAAAACCTTCATTTGATTTCCCCTTTACTGCACTAAATAAAAGGAACAAGATATCTATATTTTTGATGAGCATATAATGTGGTCTTATATATCTGACAGTTTTTGAATGGAGAAATCATGGCCGTAAAGAAGCACATCGTTCCGCCCCGCCCTCTTTTGCGTCCATAAATGAACTATGGACAATAGACAATGAATTTATTCTCATAAACTGACATTAAGTACAGTGTAGAGACAGATTACAAATATAGTTAAATATATGTGCATGCGTGAAAAAGAAAAAGAACAAAATAAAAAAAAACTAACAATGAGTAACGAGGAGAGCCAACTCTCTCAAAGATAATTTTTATAAATATATGTACTGTGTACAGTTTTATCAATTTAACTGTATTTTTGTATTAAAAAGTTGATCAAACTTATACATGTACACATTTGGATATAAATAGTAATACTTTGATATTAATGATAATCTTGATTTAAAAATAAATGGATCATTTTAATTAAATAAGTAATGATATTCACCACCAATTTCATTTTTGGAACATAACTTACAAATTCTACTTCTCTTGGTACATTTTGCCATCTCCCAACTTCAATCGGTAATTTATTATCACAAGTTCTAAACCTACAAAATAATTTCCATTACTTACAAGGCAAAGATACTAAATACTTTTCTAAACAAAATGAAGTTTTATATATTCTATAATTGAGGCCTTTAGATGAATCAAACATTTCGCTGTACAATGTACCATGACTGTTTGAACTGATCGTACAGTGTTAGAAACTACTTTCTTCATCAAAGATATATTTACTGTTTGGCAAGAAAGCTTACATTCATTCAATATATAGAGTTGATAATGTTACACCATGGATTATTGTAATTCTTTAAAACACAAATAACACTTTACTTTGACATTTATCGAAGATGCATGGTCTGACAGTTTTTGATTTTTCTAAAAATGCAAAGGAATTGAAATATCTATAATGATTGTTCATTTTTGTTTTGTTATATTTTATTATCATTATTTATTTATTTGTTTGTTTGTTTGTTTATTTATTTGTTTCTTTGTTTCTAGCTTCACCCTGGAATCAAAATGCGAAGAGTATGAATTAAACCCATATCATTTTTGGCAGTAGCTTCTGCTCGACATCCTAACACACACACACATCAAATGAGGCCCCACTTTAACCCCAAGGGCTATGATTTGAACAAATTTGAATCTGCACGACTAGTATCCGAGAATGCTTTCTTTTTTATTGGTCAAGTAATATATATATATATATATATATATATATATATATATATATATATATATATATATATATATATATATATATATATATATATATGGATCTCCTATGATTTGTAGTTGGGTATGATTTTTATCCAACGAGTTGTGTGTGTGTGTGTGTGTGTGTGTTTTCCCCGAGCCTTGGCGAGGGGATAAAAACACACGAGTTGGATAAAAGTCATATCCAACTACAAATCATGGGAGATTCTTTTTATCCCGTGTTTAATACTTCACAACCAATGTTTTACACTGTTATATAGCACTCAACTTTATTTTACTTCATCAAGCTAACGCAAAAACCATTGTGACGTCACAGCTGCGCTTAACTGTGGGATATGAAAAAAATATCCAATGAGTCATATCCACGAGATAAAGGGGTAAACATGGGATATATATATATATATATATATATATATATATATATATATATATATATATATATATATATATATATATATATATATATATATATATATATATATATATATAATTAGGGATGTCAATTTTGTCAATAATTCATATTCGAATATTCAATGAAAGTATTCGAATATATTCGAATATTCGATAAAATAAATGAAATCTGGTTTATTTCAAAATAAAATTGGATGTAGACTTTTGTAAGTGTATAATAAGGGATTTTACATTTGCTTTTTGTCAGTGTTTATAATAAATAATTGACTTAAGTGTATACAACCGAATTATAAATTTAACAAATGAAATATATACAAGCTCAAACTGACGAACCAGTTGTCTACCCAGAGGCAAGATTGTCGTTTCCTCTTCAGATTTAAATACTCGCGTACAGTGTAATTAATTACAATTATCTGCTTAATAAGAGATATAATCTTTGATATAGTGTTTTGAAAATATAAACAAACACTTCCATAGACAATATTCCTAGGTAATTATTTTTCCGATAATTATTTTTAAATTTAAGAACATATTCAGATCCGATCATATTAGACTACTGAAAGTACTTTTTGTATTATACATTAATAATTCTTGTTTATTTCTTTTATACCTTACTCAAAATGATATAATTTAGAAGATCTATAAGATAAGAAAGTAGTAGCGCTAGTAAATATAACGGGGATAATTTCAGCACTGTTCTAATTAAAATTTATTACCTCTTTTTGTGAAATATGAAAAACACCGAATATTCGAATCATAAATTCACATTCGAATATTAACTCATCGAATGAATATTCGAATGTTCGAATATTCGTTGACATCCCTTATATATATATATATATATATATATATATATATATATATATATATATATATATATATATATATATATATATATATATATATATATATTTTTTTTTTTTTTTTTTTTTTTTATTTTATTTTTTTTTTTCGGAAAAATAGCTTTGCTAACAAAGTTTGCATGTAAAAGGGACTCATAACAGATATTATCGGAGATTTGGGTTCATTTAGACAGTTTTGAAAATCTTAAAAATATTTCTGTAAAAATTACAAAATTAAAGATACTTTCTAACTGTATTGGAATAAATTTCGTTATTCGTGCGTTCATGCGATAATCAACTTGTAGGTTATTCTGATCCTGTTTCAATCTTAATGCTGTTATGATTGAAAAGTAATGTTAGGCAAAACACAACCATAAATGTTAAGCAAAACACATCCTTCTGAGTCCTGACCAGGATTTTAAATCAGAAACTGTTTACTGTAACTAAGAATTCATCCTTGTATAGACATAATCTAAATTTATACTGAGTTCACGTCTGGCACTTGATTTTACTCAAAAGCAGAAAAGCGTATTTGTGAGAAATTTTACAACTTATGCTCATCAACCTCGAGGACATGCCGCAATTGAAAGTCGTGAATAGTTAGTTCTTACAAGAAAGATTTAATTTCATAAAAAAAAAAGTGTCGTGTTGATCGTCTTAGGTACGTCTTATTTATATTCAGATTTTATCGTTTATGATCTTATTGAACTGGAGTTTTGAGGCCCCCTCCAAGAATTATGAATTTCTACAAAGATTTCAGGGGCAGTTGAATGTTGAATATAATAACCTGTTTCTGTGTATCGGTTTTTTTTTTTTAAATATTTGTCAAATTTGTTTTAATTATGACTCCGTCAATGAAATAAACATTTAACTAAGAATGTATTCTTCAATCTCATTTTTTTTACTCCAATTTCCTCAAATATTTTTTCCTAAAAAAAACTCGTAATTAGAGAATGACATCTTTAGAATTTGAAGTCATTCAGTCATTATTTGTTTCTGAATAAAATAATTTTTACATTGCACCAAATCTTGATACTTCTGCAAGGAGACTTACTACTTGCTATGGTGAACCCTCATAGAAAGTCACATTTTCTCTAGTTTTGTTCGGTAAGCAGAATGCATTGAAAAGATTGTGTGATGAATAAATATTTCATGTGCTATACTTCATAAACATGTATGTGTACATTTTTTTTTAACTTTTGTAATATTAAGATTCACCACATGAAATTGTAAGGGAAAGCACTTTGCAACTTTGTGAATCTTGGCGTTAAGTAATTATATGACGTCACTATCATTACATAATGCCTTCAAGGATAGCCGCTTCTATTATAATTTCAATCAATCTTTTAATTTTATGGAGAATGCACAAAGAAGTGCTTATAAGTAAAGTCATGGGTGAAAGCCGTTCTTTTGAACTCTATCAATGGTGTCAATACATTGTCCGACAAGATTCGATATTTAAATATCCCTGATCGTTCAGCTTTACCTTATTGATACGTCATGAGACGGGTGGATGCAGAAAGGATAGGATCGTAGATTTTTTTTTTTTTTAAGAATTTTATCATCGATACAGA
This sequence comes from Saccostrea echinata, assembly GCF_033153115.1. Classification (NCBI taxonomy): domain Eukaryota; kingdom Metazoa; phylum Mollusca; class Bivalvia; order Ostreida; family Ostreidae; genus Saccostrea; species Saccostrea echinata. Next base: position 40,284,105 of record NW_026889803.1, read on the forward strand.
ATTTAGAGAATACATATGAAAGAGGGAAAATTAACTGGTTAAGAAAATTTTGTTCATAGTGACCAGGTCATGGGCACTTGGAATTCTTGGCCTTTGACGATCTTCGTTATCTTTTTAGTCTGCCAGAAAATTGGAGGACGTTTCATTAATTTCAAACCAGGTTATGAATACATTTATAGTTTCAACGGCCATTCAACGGTCAATGACGTCGGGAAGTTTGTTGTTCAAGCGAAAGTAAGCCATTTTCATCTTTCAAATGAATACATATTATCATCTTTTAAAATTCATTACATTAGAATATTTTTCTACAAGATGAGATATTTCTATGTATCTGATCTAATTTCACCTTTCCCTGTAATAAAACCCTATATCCGGCTTCTCGCATGTACCGATATCAAACTCTCATTTTTTTTTTTCACATCAAACATGATTTTATCATAGTTAAGTAACTTTAATATGTATCCCACATCATAAAAATTCAAAATCACTTGTACAGTACGTTTAATATTACGACTTTTGTATTTTATTTATTTGCTCTTCATTTCTAGAAGGGTTTGTATTTCAAATCAAATTACTAATTCATTTATAAGCGATTTACATGTATATGCTATAATTTACTTTACTTATCATACATGTATATTTTATTCGGTAAATCAATATTTATGTTCAATTTGCTAATACATCAATTACAAAATGCCTGATAAAATATCGAGTTTTTTCTACCAAAATCGCGCATGGAGTAAATCTGCAAGATTATTTATGAAATACATGTTAAAATTGCAGGCTCATTAATCAATTAAATGCATGTTAAAATTGCAGGTTTATTAATCAAATACATGCTAAAATTGCTTTTATCCGCCAGTTAAAGTTGTAGGTTTATCAGTTAAAACTACTATACAATGTTAAAAGGATGTGTTTGTAAACTTGTTGACAACTTTAGTTCTGAGAACGACACGAAACGACAGAACAAAAGTAACAAACCCGTATTCTTTACTGTACACACAATAATTGGACAATGGCGGGTGATCTTCCAGATATATGTAATACCCCCTTGGGGATAACAGTGTAGTGTCAACTTAATTGACTTGAATAAAAGAATTCTTGGTGCGCCTCTAATAACAGGTCCATACGCATCAGAATAAGGTTTCAATTTTCAGAAAATTGCCATTTTTGGGTTTTCCTTTTCTCTTTTTTTTAATTTCCGAAAAGCGAAAAAATATTTTCTATTTTCAGAAAATTCTATAGTATGCTTTTTTAAGGTAATGTGCGAGACCAATGCGGGAGGAAAAAAATTAAGAGGTTTAATTTTATTATTTCTGTGATGCGTTTTTATTGAACGGTTTCCGGGAGAATTAATTCAATCAAGTTTGTGATTCTATATGTAAGAATTTATAAATTCACTGTATAATTCACTTTTATAACAAAGAGATGAGGAATGAACGCTATATTTTAGAAGGAGATTATAGGCTTATTTAACAAAACAACAAAATGTCAACAAGATATACTGTGCTTTGTCCGTTTAAAAGCAGCAGAAAATAAACTCAATCTATTTCTTTTATATGAGCCAATATAAACAAAGTAGTTAATTACAACAAGAGAGCGGATCTACTGAACCTGAACGAAATTTAGTCCGAGATATTCTAGTATGTTTGTTTTTTTTTTAAATATAAATCATCTATTTCGTTGAATTAAGTGTTAACTACTTATTCATTTTAAATTCTGTTCAAATAAAGAACCTATTTTACACCATTATTTGACACTATTTGTGTAATCAAAATATAAATAAATAACCTCTTCATTGTATTATGATACAATTTCATCTGCTGGCACATTTTCCCCGAATATCCTTTTTTTTTTTAAATAGGGCCTATATAATTAATTGAAATTAAGAAAACAAGAAAAATACAATAAATAAATAGAAAATACAAAAAATGCTTAAATTTAATCATTAGATTAATTTATTTGTTAAATATTTTATTCCTTCTGATTGATCCTTAGATAGGCTTTAAGCCTTCAAAGGTCCTCTCCTTACAAAAGTACAAGTTCAGTGTATTATATGTACTGTAATTGATTTACATGGATTAGCATTACACATGTATACTTATATGCTACGTAACTTCTAGTACATACTACAAAATTTATTTTCTTAAAAGAAAATCAGAAGAAAAACTGAAATAAGAATATTAAAAAAAAAAAGAGGCCCAAGGGCCTTAATGGTCACCTGAGTATAATACAACTGTCATGTTGGAAAGTTTGAATTAACCGGGTGGCAGTAAATACAAAATTTACGACACGACAATTTGTTGTCATATTGTAAATTTTGTATTTACTGCCACCCGCGGTAAATTCAAAATTTACAGTATGACACAACACTGCATGGGATCTATATAGAAGCATAAAATAAAAATAAAATAAACTGAAAGAAGATATGTTGCCCAAAAGCAAGAGAATAATTAAATTTATTTTGTTGAAGTACTTGGTAACAAATCAGGAAGCAGATCTATTTACTTGTTTATGTTTGAAATTGCCAATACACTCGTATTTTTCACAATCACCATGCATATTAAACTAAACAATAGTGTTTGAGCCCATCTCCCTTACAGATTGGCCTCCCTTGGTCTCTGAGAACTTAAAATAAGAAAGATAACTAAAGGTACTTTTATCTTATTTTTATTTATCTATGATTTCCAAGTATACCTGACCATTAAAAACTATGAAAATACTTATTGTATTATACATTAAAAAATCTTGCATAAATAAATTCTTTTATTCAATTGATCTATCAATTACATTTTAACTGATTAATTTTAATTGATTATCATAGGAGAATAGCAAAGGGGAATATAGCTTCTCTCAGAGTACAAATCAATAGAACCCTGCCAAGCACCAGAACACTTGACAAAGTGGTCCATAATTTCACAAATCTTGTAAAATACCCTTGTTCATTACATCTTTGTTCTCTGCTTGCTTCCTAGATGCTCAGGAGCAGAGAAGGGGATTTTTAAAAATTGATGCATTTCACTATATGATCAACAGAGCCCCACCCTAATTTCAGAATCCCCGACCCAGAGGCCATTAATTTCACAATATTGGTAAAGAACTCATTGCTAGTTATAATCTTGCCATTTTATTTGACTGATTGATGACGTCCAGGAGTAAAAAAGAAGCTTTTCGAAAATTACATCAATTTTGATGGGTTTGGCCCCACTCCTCAGGCCCCAGGGGGACAATTTTTATCCCCCTTTACCCATAGATGCTCTATACCAAAATTGATTGAAATTGGCCTAGCGGCTTATGAGAAATAGCTGGAAAAATTGCCAACGACGGACGACGACGTACGAAAACAGATAAAGCAATAGGTCACCAGAGTCACTCAGGTGATTTATAAAAAGGAGATAGATCTACATGTGATTAAAACCGAGGTTAATTTAATATGCATCTCATGTTTAAAGTTTGACAGGAATTTACATTTTATATTAACAATGATTGAAGATTTTTTTCATCGTTTAAGTCTTAAAACAGGGGTTTAAATCTTTCGCTTGTTTGTCCAGTCTGTAACGTACATTTTTAGAAACTTATATGTGCAATGTCGTGAGCTTCATTCATGGCGTTATCTCGAAGGTCAAGATTAATCTTTTACCCGACCGACTGTATACTTGAAGCCAAGAAAAAGAATGACTTGACACTTCAGGTCGCGATGATTTGTGATGGGAGGTCCAGGTTCGATTGTCGTTCCAGACACCGCGTCAAACATAAATAGTGACTGTTCCTTCGCCAAGCGCCCGGAATAATGAAAGTCGCAGATATGATACTTTTATAATAAATATATGATAATTTTATGATATTAATTAAATACTTAGGTCCCGTGTCACGGTAGGTGTTTGTCACGATAAAGAACCTCAATGGCCAGATCAAAATTTGAAGCCCTTCGCCGTATTTGATGACGTTTCATGATCAAGTGTATTTATGCATTAGATAATACTCTTTCTTGATTCACTCAGGTCAAATTTCAAAGATCATGATAGCTGGTATTTGTGGTAACTGAGTAAAAACCCGTTTCCATGCGACATCTAAAACTTTTTTTTGAGTATTTCGACTTCTTACTTGCACTCACATAGATACTTTTTTCATTCCGAAAGAAGGGAAAAAGCTAATTCGATTGACGTTTCTGTAAAAATGTCTTTTGTTATTAAATGTTTTAGAGTTTGTTTGTTTGTTTGTTTTTTAATTTGTCTGATTTGAGATCGGTATTTTGTAATTTAGATCAGAAATAGGGGCAATATCCGTCTTCCATCAGATGGCAACCCTACCATCAAAGGGAAAAACTAAACAATAAGGCTTATAATAACAATACCTATAATAATGCTTATGATAACAATAGCTGCGATAATATAGACTAGGAGTCTACGTCCTTAGTTTCGAGTTCAATAATTCGAAGGGGAAAAAAGAATATTTGTTATTTTATTACCATATGACTATTAAAAGCATTTTCGGCAAACTTAAACCCATTTAATTCGAAAATATTTAGTCTAGATTGTTTAGTTTTAAATTGAGTGTACAAATAAGAGAATGTCACTGAATGTGAATTAAAAAGATTTACGGTAATGCAGTTCCTCATGCTGTGTTTTTATGTATATACACATGACTGTATAAATATATAAAGCTCAAAATCTAATGGAAAACAATTTATGTAGTTATCTATGGTCATGATGTCGACAATTTAAAAAGTGGACTAGTGTATTCATAGAACTTTCCGCGCTCGGCACTAGGGTCTATAGAACTCTTTCCTTATTAATTTTCTATGATATCCTCAAGTACATGTATCAGGCTTTTTGATTTTTCGTAATGACTTAAGAAAATTTTTGATATTTTATATTTTACAAATTGGCATCGAAATTTTATAGGAAACTTATTTAATCCACTCAAAGCTTGGATCGTTTATGATATTTTGCTTTAAAAGAGGGTTGATTTCATAAAATTTTGCTTTATGTGTTCATTTGATAAATCTAAGATAACATTTATAAAAAGTATCTTTTCCCTATTTTTTTAAGTTCATTTGTATATACAAACTTTGAATATAAAAATATGTACAGAATTATGAAGTTGTTTTCATTACTTTCAACTTAGCTTAGATCCTAGTGATATAGATCAGCACTATGAACAAACAAACAATTTTGGGGAAATCTAACAACAAACCTATCCTATGGCCTTTAAATCATGTTTATTTATTATTATTTTTTTTTACTGCTTTAATTCCAATCGAATGGATACCCATTTTTTCCCCTTCAAAATTATTTATCTTTGCAGCAACGGGTTAGATTTTGGTGTCTGATACCCTAGATTCCTTTTCACAGATCATGATTCCGTTCTTATTTGTGGACAAATTTTGTTTGTGTTATTCACTTTCGGTAATTGATTTCCTTCAAAGTATTAAAAATTTTAAAAACCACGCGGTGCATGTATATGGCAAGAGAACTTTAAATAAATCAAATACAAAAAAAATGTGGATTAGTTGTACACAATATGCATTGTACTTTTCTAAAGTATTTGATTTTAATTTACCGAAAATAACAATAAACTTGTCAGCTTGGGGGAGCTGAAAACCATTTAAATATTTTAGAGGTGGATGTATTTTGTGAAAAATCTTCCGTATAGGTAAATTCACTCATTCGTGCCCTTTAAATGATAAATGATTGGGTGTCGACTTTCATTTTCTTTTTTTGGAATATTTTTTTTATATTCATTTAAAAAAATGTCTTCGCAAATATCTATCTGAACCAAAAAAAAAAAATCGTCCAGTAGTAATTGCGATTAAAATAAGTGTTTAAATTCATATATCATTTCACATTTTCTGCATCATGACAATGCGTTAATCAGTTTTAAAATTTACTATATTGTGCATAAAACCAATAAATCTAACTCCATTTACCTTTTAAAAAAAAATCATTTTTTTTTTATTGTGAATTATGATTTAGGTTGGTTACACAAATATACAACAAAGAGCAGAGGGACAGGAGTTATTGTTGAAGGTTCACACTTTCAATCTAGCACCAGAAAACGACCCAAGTGAGTAACATTTAACTAAATCAGTAGATGTAAAACCATTTTTCTTCTTTTAAAATTTGATATTACGACTGAAGAGATTCCCTTCTGAAAATACTGAAAAACAAACAAAACTGGCCAAATTCCAATGAAATAGAAATGAATTAGAAATCGCTTTTTGCATGCATGTAGTATACTTAATATATTTCTATTTTGTTTTCAGCGGTTCGGGGAGCAGATTATGACTTCTCGAAATGGTACGAACTCAACTGGAGTATCAATATAATAAAACAAATTTAATCAGAGATACGCTAAAAGACTAAAACTTCATGGTTTTATAATATCAATGTACAGAGTAAGAAAAATATTAACCAAATAACCATTTTAAAAATATCATAATTAATTCTAAAAAGTTGTTTTCGTCAAATGCTTACGTTAATTAAACCCCCTTGGAACGATTTCTCATGATACCTCTTGTCACGTGATTTAGTAGACATCACGCAGCGCAGACTACGAACACTGAACTGTACGCAAAAGCCAAGGTGGCTGGATTGTGTACAAACGTGGGGTTAACATGCAAGGTATTTAAAAGGTGGAATATAATATAAATTCTTGACAATTATTCATTCATACTAGCAGCCAAGATGAACTAGATCTAGTAAAATATAAAATATTAATATGCTACTGGTGGACACTAACATTAGACAGCTGTTGACATGGTTGAAGAGAGCAGATACAATATTAACTGGATTAGGGTGAAATGAATGAACACTCCTGTTTTATTAATTCATCATGAAATCATGAAATGAATGTTTGGAAAGGTGCTCTTGCAGTGAGCGGTCACGTAACGTACATGTAAGTGCCCCCTCCCCAAGGGTTTAATAAACTGAATATTTATGGTTATCGGTTAATCATTTATGGCGGTCAGACTAGTTCGATCGCCGGTGGCTAGATACCTCAGTTGATAGAGTACCTGACTGGAGATCCAGAGGGCCAGGATTTGAATCCGGGTCTATAGTTCATCACATTTTTCTCCTCTCCTGTCATGCCATGCCCTGGAAGTGACAGGCGAAAGACCTGTTTTGGAAGAGCCTGGGTTGTTGTCTACTGGGGCAAAGATCTTTAAGGAGGGAGAAATGTGGCGGTCAGAGAAGTCCGATTGCTAGTGGCCAGATATCTTGGTAGAGCACCTGGAGATTCAGGGTGCCCTGGTTGGAATCCCAGTCTGATCGGCTGCATTTTTTCCTCTCCTGTTACATATTTATAATAAATAACTTCCTGCTTTTGGCTTTTATGGTATGAATCTGATAGTACTAGTATTATTGCTTTTCAGGTTCTCATTTGTGATTTCTGCCCAAGGGGTGATAACTCATGTTTACCATGCAGCTGGGGAGGAAGATGAAGTCATTGTATCCAAGAAAGGCTTTGCAGCCCTTTTTGCCTCAAGACTGCATGAACAAGGGGAGGTAAATTCTAACAGTAAATGGATACATGTATTAACATATGCAATGACTGGCAAACATGCAGTTGTCTTGCTCACATATACATTAAGAAATATGTTTTCATTGTTATTATTTCAATTCATTCATCAATGTTATTAAGTCATAGGAAATGAATTTTTGCAAAAAAAAAAAAAGAAAGAAAGAAATTAAACGACATATAATCATCCCTTTTACATTGTCTTATGTCATGTATAGGTGCCAGGAAAAGTTGAAAGTGAGGGATTTACCTATCATGTTACTGAAAATGGTCATGAAGGTAGGTTCTATATCTTTAGATAAAAAGATATGCACAGGTAGATTTCTTTATTTACCATATGAAGTCAGACACAATGCAGAAAGAACTGGCTTAGATTGAAAATTCATACAATACTTAAAGAAGTCCTCTCAGATTAGTGGTGTAATTACTATGACTACATAACTCCTTTCCTTTTTTGTTTATAAAGGTGAACACAATTCAACATATACAGTATCTCCTTCTCATGATGGCTTGAAATTCACCAAAATTCGTCATGGCCATCCAGTGCAGTATGCCAAGGCAAATTACAGCAAGGTAACTAATATCAATTATACATAGAAAAAAAAATTAAGTTTATTTTTTTTTCTGAACTGCAAAAAAATTGGGTAGATATACTACAGTCTAGAAAAATAACTAGCTGCAGTTGGAAAAATTTGTTTTGAGTATTGACTTCTTCAGGCATTAAAATACAGTAAAATATGTGATATGGTGGATTAGATGTGAAGCAAGTCTTATTAATAAGAAATAACATTTTGTGCAGCATGTACTGCAGTAAGAAGTTTTTTTGAGAAATAAATTGAAGAAAGCTTTTAAAGTATGCTCTGAATTACCCAGTACATGTTACAAGCTCTTCTTGTCAAAGAGTGACATATAGACACTATATATAACTACATCTTTAATTTATTTTGTCAACAGACAATGCATTATCAAGACTACCTGGGGACTATCCACAGTATTCTTATAGATGAGAGTTTTAAATCTCCCACTACTCCACCAGGGTAAGCTTGAACAAAAAAAAAGAAAAATGGATGAGTTGTTGAGACTTAAACTGAGTTAGCTAAAAATTGTGGGTACTGTTTTTGAGAGTCATTTAGAGGGTTGAAAAGACTACTTCCACTTTAATACGTAAAAAAAAAAAAAAAAAAAAAAGATCTTGCACACATTTGTAAAATTTTGGTAGTACACCAAGTGACATGTGTTACGTAGAAATCCTGATGAAAAGTCAGTACATTAAGATATATAAATATCATTAAATATGCATGTAAAACAAAGTAGTCTGTCACATGTGTGCCAATGGTTACTTTTACTAGATGCCTTGGATAGAATCAACTGTGATTGACTGCAGTTGATAAAAAAAATCATTTGATTGCTTTTTGATGACTTGAAGGATAAATAAATAGATTGACTAGATCATGTTTTTGTTTCTAAATAAAGGTTTGATCCTCATGCTGGTATGAGAAAAATCAAAGCAGTCAATGAGTTTAGCACCATGGGTAAGAAAAATTTGGAAGTTTCCTCTTATTGTGAATAATAGAAACTACATATATATATTCATGCACACTATACTGGAAATTCAGGTCTATATGCACTTTATTTTTAAATAGTTAAATAAGTAATTAAATATACCTGAATGTATTTTTAATAGCATACCCTGAAATGGCATATGTTAGTCAAGGCAAGCTTCGTTTCCTCACAAGGCATGTGGACAAAAGAGAATGGATGAAGCCTAATAAGAACATGCTGACAGCATCTATACAAATAGGAGATGTAAGATTTCATATCCACTATATAAAAAATCTGTCATTTGATTGATAAGGCATGTGTTATAATATAACATTTTGACTGGTTTTGAAAAGTTGAAATGCATATCTTCTTTCATTGAATAGAGATGCATGCACATGTAAATATGGATTTTCAATTTTACAGCAAAATTATCCTATCTTTCTTTTTTCACAAATGTCTAAAGTGGGGTTCATGTTTTTCACCAATTTTATACACTTTTTGCTTGTCATCCAGATAAAGCCAAGGCGAAAGTATCTCAATATAACTGAAGCTAGAAAAGAAATTGTTGGAAATTTGACATGTATGGAGAACCAACCAGATCAAGGTATGATGTAAAAAGTACAGATCAAAAATATACATTAAGGTGAGAGTTATTTAATTAGTCATCTTAAAATAGTTTGATGTAATAAAGTAGTTAATGATGATATTTCATTTGATTTTGACAGGATCTCCAGCCTTAAGTGTCTGCTTCAGAAAACTTGTGGATGTTTTAGAGATTCTTCCAGATGAAGAAATCATAAAAATTGCCAATTTTTATTTTGAGAGACTAAAACCCACGTAAGAACATTTGAGTGGGGGGAACATTTTTTTTTAGTCTGTAATTGTTCCTGTATGGCTTCTATTCTTTGTTACTTTCTTTGCTGCATTTGACAATTATAAGTTTTAAATTGATTGTTTTGAGTACTAATACTGTAAAGAAGTTATTTTTCTGGTGTTTAGATTGGCAAAACACAGAATAGCCACAGAAAACATGATAGATGCTTATGGAGTCCTGGCTACAGAATTGTCTGAAAATCTTTTGGCACAAAAGATATTTTTGAGTCCCAAACCAAATCATGATTATGTCAAAAGGGTATTAACTCACATTGTCTCCAATGACAAACCACCACATGAGGTAAATCATTTGATAGTCTTCTGTTACGGATTTATTTATTGATTGATTTTCTGAAAACTTTACAATAGAACAGAAGAAAATTATGCTAGAATGTTGCCATAGATCTACATTAAAATTTGCTTACAGTAAACACACTTTAAATTTATTCATGCTTACAGTAAAGTGATTTTCACTCCTTGCAGTTTTAAAATACATAACATTGCAAGCTTACTGGATGTAATGAATTATGTTTTTGACAATGCAAAATTGTTCATCTTTGGCTCTTTGCTATAAGCATGTTTTACTGTATACATTTTTAAGTAGATCAGATCTTTTGAAAATCATTCCAATAACATGATGCTTTTTTATTCTTTTCTTCAGTTTTTCCTGAAAACATTAGAAGATGCAGTATTTCACAAGGAAAAATTTCCCAAAGGATTTTATGTCTTAGACACCCACAGTAGATGTATGCTAGCTCTAGGCTCTGTTAGCCACAAACTTCAGAAGCATGGTAATCCAGAGAGGGCAAGAAGAAACATTGACAAAGTACATGAGGTGCTAGGATATCATGGTGAGAGAAAAGATTTGTATTAACTATGTCACAATGTCTGATAGTGATATTGTAATGTAATCCTAGACAACATGCATTTTTGTGAAGGAAATTTTTACATTTAATTCTTATAATGAAGACACAAATTTAAAAGTAGGAAATATATTAAAAAAAAAACACTATTCATATATTCCTCCAGATCCTTGGCTGTACAGAAAAAGGAGAGAAACAATGGACCCTTTTGACATAGAGAAACATGACCATCAGAGGGTTGTTCTTCTTGAGACTTTAGGCAATGCTCGGCTTGACCACTCATACGATTACATTGTCTCCCATATCAACAGTACAAACTCCCCTTGGGTCAAGAGAGCTGGATGTCATGCCCTGAGGAAATATGAACATGACCATGTAAGTTTGGACAAGTCTCATTTTTTTCAGCATTTTTCTGATTCTTACATTGATTAGCCTTTATTACTGTATTGTTTTCAAAGATGTAACGTAAAGAATGTGATTATGTAAACTGAAAGGCCATTGTTCTTTGCAAACTTGTAGTAATATATTACTGATGTTCAGAAATATCACAAGTAAAAAACCTGTTAGTAAATGTTTATTCTATATACATGTTTACAAATGTATTGGTAGGCTGCTGAGACTTTACTGTATGCTGCTGTATATGATGAAGATCAAACTGTTAGATATGATGCCTCTTTACTGTACATGGCTCATCCAAAAGGAAAAATGATTGCTCCTCTAGACAACAGGTTCAGAATTATAAAGTCTTATTCTCCATTTTTCATGATTTTGGATCGTTGTCTTCCATGTTGTGGCTTTCATGTTATCTTTATGTAATTTTGAAATTATCAATGAATGATAATCATTCTTTGATATGTTAAACTCATTAATCTTGTTGAAGTAGGGTATAACAGATCTTCTGAGCTTTATTTGTTAATTGATCTCTGTAGAGTTTCACATGGAGACAACACAACATACATTGAGGACCCTTATGACAGTGGAATGGGAGTTATGGACCTTGCTGAGCACAATGCTAGACGTTCCAAAAGAAGTATATGGGATGGACTGTACTTTAGACTAGAAGCTCCTAGTGTAGACTGGAGAAAACTGCTTGGTTCTACAGATATTGGAGCCTCATTTGGGGTCATCATGATGAACCTTTTGGATTTGTCCATTGGTATAAAATACATTTACTTAATTTATTATTCTGTTAAATTTGGAATAAAAATGTTCTATTATTTCATAATGATGTGTGTATCATATAAACTGAGGTAAAATTAAGTTAGGCATTTTGGTAATTCATAATCCTTATTTATCAAAATTCTGGTGTAAGACATTGATATTTAGAAGTTGAGTCTGCATTTATTGAAGTTACTGAAATTATGTAAAAGAACTAGGCAGGGAGTATATCAAATAAAAGAAGGTATAAATTAGTAATTACATTGTACTGATATTTGAAAATAAATATTTTTGTTATTTTTGTAGCACCAACAAGTGGTCATGTGAAGATCCGTGTCCATGATGAAGCCTACGCTAGAGTCCATTTGGGATTTATGAATGTAAATTTGGATTTCTTTGTTGCAAGAATTTGTTTTAAAGGAGGCACAGAGTACAACATCAACATTTTGCAGGTAAACAAGACTTTAATGTACAACACAGAAAAAAATACTGCAATGCAGAATTTATTATCATGTATATGCATGTTCATGTATTTCAATTTGAATGACTTGTATATCATTTCTGTATTGTCTAGTAAATTACTTGTACATGTATCATCTTCAATGTTTGTGGCCATCTATACAAGATGTATGAAATTTGAAATGGATGATCTTTTTTGTGCAGGGAAATGAAATGAAAAAAGCAATTAAACTAGCCAAAAGCTTCTCCAAAAAAATTAAACAAGTAGTTGCAGGGATAAAAGATGGCGTGGAATTATTTAAAAATCTTGTGAAAGGAAAAATCAGCATCAAAGATTACATTGATGAATTGGTTACAGCAATTTCTGAGTTACCAAAGAAGGTAAGAAGAAATGCAATGCATGATTATGGTTGTGCTAGTTTTTCCTTCATTAGAAAAAAAGAGAGATTTTTTTGTGTTTTGTCCCCCTTGAAGAAATCATTCCAAGTCTACTACCAGGGTACTTATTCAACCCTTGATTGGGAAATGAAGTTTCTATATGTTGTTGTGTTGTCTATTACTACATGTAGAAGGTGAGACTAAATCTTGATTCATAGTCAAGATTCCAGGTCTAAATCATGTGGCATGTGTTTTAGTAAGTTTAAGTCCAACTCTATGACTATACTTTTCTTTCTTTAGTAGTAGATAATAAAGCTTCTATAGAGATTCCATGGTTAATTGTACCGGTATATTATATAAATTTCCTTTCGTCTAAACTACAAGATAAAAGATTGTACTGTGTATGATGTACATGTAAATTGACATTTGATTTCATGGTGTAAAATTGATGCCTTTCACATGTTTGTGCAAGTTAATCAGCACTTGTCTGCTTTTCACAGGTCTTGCAGCTTAGAAATGTTACAGTGACAGCCATGCAGAAACTAGCAAAATATGATGAAGAGGTCTTCCCACCTCCCTTCAGACCCACGGTTCATTTTGTTCATAAAGTTGCCAAGCTTTTCAATGACATCAAAGCAGATGTTATGGGATTTGTTAATGTACGTTCAATAACTTTGAAAATACTTTAAAAATCAAAAATCCCAAATTCTTATTTTAAAAAAGGAAGACATATTAGTTATTCATTTTTTTTCTTGACAGCAAGTTGAACAAACAATCAAAGTTATTATTCCACAACAAGGAAAAATCATCTACGAATCTATAAAGGATATTATTGATGGTTTCTCTGTCATAACTAAAGACCCCAAAAATGCAATCATGAACATTGGCAAGGGAGTTATGTCGTAAGTAGTATTTTATTAAGACCCCTCCTACCTAATCTCTTTTTAAGGAATTTATTTTTTTTTTCATGTCTTCTAAACATGCTATACATTTTATTATTTTGGTACATTTGAGAATGAGGCTTATACTTTAATTTTACAGAATATACCAGGCGATCATGGCACTTCTGGAGGCAAAAAATAAGACACAGGAAGCATGTTTCTTCTTAAGAGGTAATCACTTGACCAATATTTGCCTGAAATTTTTTTTTAGATAAAACCAATTCTTTAGAAAATTAGTGGGAATGCATAGTTTTAGACAGTTAATAATCATACAGTGTTCTGCAACTTCCCAGATAGTCATTTTGAATTTAAATAATTCTCAAAATCAATTCAGATGAGAAGCCATACTGGTTTGATGTGCAGGGCTTACTAGTTGAGTACACAGAACTTGCTAAACAAGCTTTCACAAGTTTGAAGGATGCAGGAACTGCTTGGGTCAATGAAATTATACCAAAGGAAGAAGACGCTGTCCTAAAAATAAGCAATGGGAAAATGACTACAGTATGTTTTTACGTGCATGTACTTTAGAATTATATTTGAAGATTCCCATTCTCACATAAAGAAATCTTTCTGACATTTATCCACTGCAATATGTTCTTGAGGAGAAAATTATGCAGACAGCAAGGATTCTTTAACTAAAAACAAGAAAAGATCTTGAATGTGTACCAGTATTTTTGGTGTATCTATAAATTATAATATGATTATATTTTTTTTTTTTCCAGATGCAGTTGCGACAAGAAATAGTAGATGTGCTGATGCCTATCAAAGATGAATTAATGACACCGTTTCAAGGCTTGATAGGCATGGCAGATGCCTTTGTAGCAAAGTATTCCAAAGTCTTCAACTTGATAAAGAATGTAAAAGAGGCATATACCATTTTAAAAGAGGGGTATGGTCATAAATACATGTATATACAAAAGAGGTTTTTGGGGTGAATTTAAAATAAACTGGTGTCCACATTACATATTTGATAAACATGTATTTACCTCTACTGTAAAATGGTGATCAACTCAATATAATTTGCACTCCCCTGAATATTTTTTCCAGGTATCAAACAGCCAGAGCTATCATTGACTCTATATTTGGACCAAAAGCACACAAAAATTTTCCAAGAGTAAAAAGATTGAAAGGCAAAGGTTGTGCTGGTAAAGGGCTGTACCCTTCAGAATTAGACAATGATGACCCAGAATATAAACATAAAGGAGTAGATGTGCAGGCTGAGAAAGGGGACAAGGTATCTGCCATTTTTGTTTGTTTAACGATGATCAGACTTTTGAAAAAGACATTCTAGATATAGATGAATAACTGGATAGCATACACATTTTCGTGATTTATTTGATATCTTTAATTTGATATCTAGCAGAACCAATTTTTGAAAGGTATTTGCGGGAAGTGGGGAGGGAAGAGATTTAAAACTGCCAAAAGTGTGTCTTTGTTCTATGTCTCAAGATGTTAACTGATTCGTATAACTTGTTTTCAGCTGGTTGCTCCATTTGCTGGTACCATTAAGAGGGATGCATATGATGATAACACAGTTATTATAGCAATCACAACAGGATCAATGGCAGGAATGAATGTATTCATCACCAATATAGAACCTAACTCTACCATACAGACAACAGTGGGAACTACGGTAAGAGTAAGAGAAAGGCAGCAGCATTTTAACCACTATAATTCACTTTGAAAGGCAATAGAAGAGTGGTGCTTATATTTTTATTATCATCTTTCCTCATTTATGCCCTTGGTTTGGCTGTTTATCCTTATTTTGCATTTAAAATTTAAGATTTGTACCACTTGTTACTTTATTCAATAAAATTGGAATTCCTTTGTATGGAGTGTGATTTTTAACTTGAATGTTACAGGTTGCAGCAGGGCAGATCATTGGAACAGTTATTAAGTCTGCATGTATTAATCATGTTCACCTTGCTATGAAGAAGAATGGTGCTGCAGACTATGTTGATCCCACAAAGTTTCTGGAATCAATATTCCCTACTATGCCTGTCTGGGTTCAACAGTGTGATGATTATAAATTGGTTTGGAAGGTACATGTACATGTATTCATTCATGCTGTGTTTATTGTTTTTGTATAGTGTTTGAAAGTATACATGTATGTTTATGTTGCTTGTAAGTAAATGTTTTGGGCAATACAGTATGTAAAGTATTGACTATCAAGCTTACACGTATTATGAATTGCAAGTGAATGCAATAAAATTTTTAATTGTTTTTGTAGTTTGAAACAATAGCTGCTGGTGTCATTGTTGGATTAGGGGGACAAGCCCCATCAAATAACACTCCTACTCTCAACAACACAAACCTGGCCATTCCTCCATCTAATCCTCCACAAAGCGCTGATCCTGATGACACAATAGGCATCAAATGTAAATATTATTTATATATCCATGTAAAAGGTCATTGGATTGAGAGAATTCAAAGAAATCTCTAGCTGCGTGTGTATTTTGTATTTTTCAGGATGACTTGTATTTTTCTTTTAAATACATGTACTTGCAGTATTAACTTTTTTATTGATGCATGTTTGATCCAACTTTTGATACCTTCCATACTGAGTCTGTTTTTGTCATTTAGAAAAGTTGAATTTTTTTATCCTCTGAAGTTAGAGAGAATTCACAGAGAATTTAAATTCTTTTCATTGATATTTTTATACTGTTTTAATTATACTTACGTTATACCAATAGCACATGTAGTATTTGTGTTATACCATAAGTACATGACTGTTATATTTCTTTTAATGAAAGAATTCACTTTTTGATCTATTCCTGAAACATATTTTTTCATCGCATTAGAATTTTTGTGTTACTTATGATTTTACTGTATACACTGTATATAGCTGATCCAGACAGTGCCTATAATAAAGTGAAGAGTAATCAAGCAGCGGCAGATCAAGGTATGGATGAACCAGAGGATGACCAGTGTGCTGCTATAATTGGAACCACAGCTCTCACAACCACTACCACCACAACCACCACCACCACTACTACCACTCCAGCGCCTGGGGCAAAGGGCTTCGTAAAAGGTCAGTAGGAAAGAAAATACACCAATTAGACAGCAAAATCATTCCAGAATACACATTACAGATGTAATTTATTTAAGGAATAAATTTAATAGGCACTTAAGTTGTACTGTTTAACATGGGTTAGAGCAGTTTACACTTTAATAGATACTCAAGTTATACTGTATAGCCTGGCTTGGAGCAATTTACATTTTATAAACTGTAAAGCTGTTCCAACCCTGGTTATACAAGTATAGCTTGGGTAGCTATTAAATTCATTTCTTATAATTTATCTATAACTAGATTAAAAGAGAGACAATTTTCTTTAAAAAAAAAAAAATGCCAGTAGATTGTACAAAATTTAAATGCTGATGGATATGTTTTTGTTGTAAGTCATATTTTAACATTGGCAACACAGGTGATATGATATAAGCTATTTTTTCTAATATCCAATTATTACATTGAATTACATTGAATAACTGGTATAGATTACTACTTTGTCTCTTGTTAAAAGCCACAGTATCATTTGTTACAGGGATGTTCTCAAAGCTTCTGAAGACTGCAGATAAGTTTTTGCAGAAGCTGAATTTGAGACGCTTGAAGATGGGGACTATCATAGAATTTCTGGACAAATTTGGAATGATCCAGAGTAAACAAGCCATGGCCAAGGTCATCCTTACTATCAAAGTATGTAGCCAGCATTTTCTCTAATTTAAAATGTTGTGACGTGTGGCTGTTCTTTCGAGATGTTTTCTGTTTTAATAATGATAGTAATCTTGCTTTTATGTTTTAGGAAATAATTGATAACAAGCCTTGTTTGAAGCCAAGCGAGATGTCAGAGGACCAGTTGTCTTTAGAACTTAAAGAGAGAGGAAAGAATTCATCAGGATCCAGAGAGGAAATGGCCGAGAGGCTGCTTAAGCTTGATCAAGGTGAGAAGTTTGTTTTTCTAATTTTAATTACTTTGGACTCATTTTAATTAGTGGGGGTGAGTTTTCATGGGCAAGCAAAATTTCACTGGTTCATGGAAACATTATTTCATTGATAGCTTGTTTACATAAAAGATTCAATGGATTGATACTTTGACAAAATAATCATTCTTGCAGATGTAAGTTCATGAGTAAAGGAGACCCACGAAATCAACTAACATTGGCCCCCCACAATGATTCCACTGTACATTTCAATTATAATGTATCAATCATTTTCCGTTCTTGTATTATTTATTAGCAAAATGATGTGCATTTATATATACAAGTGTATAGTAGAGATATACTATAGAATGATAAAGAAAATGTCCTTTTTGTAATGTACATTCTCATTGTATTTACAGGATGCCCTCTGATTTCCTTCACCATGCCAAAGAATGTGTACTGCACATTTGATAGTTACTGTCTTGGAGTGGAGTGTTGTATCAATGTCAAACTAATGATGTTCTTGAAAGTTTTCAAAGCATGGGCCAGATTTGACCCGTGTACAAACCCTATGAAGTTCACTATGGCATTTGAAAATTATAAATATATAATTGATATAAATCTCAATTTGAATTTTGATGGTAAGTTTTAGCAGTACATTTTAATGAACAATTTGGGCTGAGTAAAAGATTTCATGATATTTGAAAACTTAACACATTGTTAGGGCTTTCCACCTTTCTGTGGAAAGTCCTATTGAAATTGTTCTGTTTATTATTATTATTATTTTTCCGCCGTGTGTTTTTGAGTTTCAAGATCTATCGAAAAGATTCATGGTCCATAAGAATGTACTTCATAAAAGATTTTTGCAGTTGACCCTGCGTATATGAACTTTGACCCCTCAAAGAGTTATGAACCCTTTCGCAATAAAAGCTTGTTATGGCTACTCCTCCGAAACCGTAAACCCTAGAAGTAAGAAATCTTCACCGATGTCTTCGACTACTTGAGAAGACTTTTTGATCTTGCATTGCGAAATGATAGATCGAGCACTTTGATGAGTTATTGCCCCCTGAATGTTTTTGTTCTTTACATATAATGAAAAATATTAAAACGATTAATTGTAGAGACACGAAACCAACTGCATTGGATTTTTCATCATTTGACCTTCAAAATTTGTTCAAGGTCAAAGGTCAAGGTCACTCTGAATATGAGAATTATAACTCTTTTTATATCTCTTTTGTCTTACAACATATATTACATAACATCAAATATATCAAATGTCCTTATAAAACTGTTATCAAATTTCTCTTTTTGACCCGTAGAGTCTGACGCGTTAAAAAGTTCTTGCCCCTTGTGCAAAAAACCTTGTTATCGCTACTCCTCTGAAACCACAAACCGTAGAGATACAGAACCTTCACCAATGCTTTCCACTAATCGAGAGGGCTTTTCAATCTATCGTTGCGAAAGGATTCATCGAAGCCTTGTACGACTTATTGCCCCTGAAGTTTTTTTGCTGTTTACGTTAACTTGAAAAAAATTTTAACACATAGACGTAGAGACATGGGAACAACTGAAATGGATTCTTGCATTTTTGTTCTTCATATTTAGGTCAAGGTCAAAGGTCAAGGTCATCCAATATATGAGAAATACAGAATATATTAAAGGGGGGGGGGGTTAAACCAATATTATTGTATGAAATAAACTATTCCACGCTTTAATAATCTTGTTTTCTTCTTAAAATGCATGTAGAACATTTTATTTATCATAGCTGCATTTAATATAACCCACATGGAAGCTTGTTTCATTCAGGAATCTTCATACTGAACCTGCAACAATCTTAGGATCCACAGTCAGGTCGCTTTGAGTCCAATCCATGTTTTCGAATATGACGACCTACATACCATAAAATATTAGCCTCGAGTCCGATTTATATCATCGGCACTTTTCTAAGTAGTTTAACTAAATCAGAACATTTAACACCTCAAATTAAACCTTCGTAAGCATAATGCACAAAAATAGAATTACGACATGCACAGTAAAACACATGTCATGCATTGTACTTCCATGGTAACTATGTAAACAAATGCCATCAACACGGAAGCAAAAAAGAAAAAAAGAAGAGAGAGAGAGAGAGAAAGGGAGAGAGAAGGGGAAAGAGAGAAAAATTGGCCCCTAAATCGCAAAAAAAAAAAAAAAAAAAAAAAAAAAAAAAAAAAAAAACCCATCTTTTTTTAGAGCTGCGCGAAGACCTTTTGAACTCTACAGAGAAACGAGCCCGACAATAAATCTATAGCAAAAGACGAATTTTTGAGTTTTATTTATTTTCTTGTATTTTTCTCCTTCTTCTTCTTTCTTTGTTTCTTTTGTTCTTTTGAAAGCCAAATGATATGGAAACATGTTTCTCAAAACTATTCAATTCCGATAACTACGTTGTACAACAATTTTTTATTCTTAAATAGGTAGTTTACTGCATACATCTTCATTGGAATTCGTGGCGTAGTGGTTAGCGCGCCTGCCTCTCAAGCTAAGGGTTATGAGTTCGATCCCTGCTGGAAGAACTTTTTTTTTTTTTTTTTTTTTTTTTTTTGTTGCATTTTTCTTCTTTTTTTACAGCCCAAATTACATGGAAACACTTAAAAAGGTGGAAAGACCTCTAATTGTTCTGTGAACAATTAGTCTACTAGTTATTTTATGTTTTGTTTTTTCATAGGATTTGAAGGTGAATTAAGAACAGGAATCAAATTAGACATCTTGGGAGGCATTGAACTTCTCATTAAGTAAGCATTTCTTTAATTAATATGATAAGAAAATGAGTCTGAAGCTTAATTATTGTATAGCCGGTTTCTTTAGTGGATGTAAAATTTGGTGTTTTGCTTGCTCAAAGGTATGCCAATAATTTTGGCGGACACAGAGTTCCATGACCTTGCGAAAGAGAGGAAATTCATCTTCTGATGGGTTTCAGTACTTTTTAATAAACGTTTGAATACCTACATGTATTTATGGTAGAGTCTGAGTAAAATATCAATACCACAGAAAGATAAAATGTTTAACAACAGACTGATCAAAGTGATTTTAGTTATTTTTCTTATATTTATTACCCTGTACTTACAGGCAAGGATGCAAATTTAGTGATGAAAAATTAAGTGGCCAAAGTTGACAAAACCACTAAAATAAGCCAAAATTACCACCCGCTAAAAAATCTCGCAATACAGTATGTTTTCTTTAATATTTACTATTCCTTTTTGCACAGATATAATATTTTCAAGGGAGAGAATGCAACATTAGCTACATTTGGAGCTGGATTCTGCAGCTTTGATGACTCTGAAAATTGTGTGATATATATAAATCTACTGGATAATGCAGTTCTTCCTATACCAACATGCTTACCAGATGGAACTTTTGTTTGGCCAAAGGGTAAGTATTTTAAAACATTGGCATAACATACATATACTCATGCATTTCATTTGTGATATCTTTGAAGATTTAAAAAGATTCTTTTAACAGCCAGTGATCAATGGAAAAGGAAAGAGTTGCACATACATGCCACATTTATTTTTTGTTTGAATTGATATTTTTATTACATTTTTCATACAAAGTGGACATGCCACATTTATTTTCTGTTTGAATTGATATTTTTATTACATTTTTCATATAAAGTGGACTTCAAAAAGCTGTTTGACAAACAAGCATTCATGAATAAAATAAAAGAACAAGGAAAAGCACTGGTCAAGGCTGCAGCGTCAGAGCTTGCAGGAGAATTTCTCAGCACTCTGGGACTTCCAAAGGTTAGAAATCATCCCAAATGTTATGTTGTAATGTTATGAATAATTTGCACTGTGAAACGTCTTTAGAAATCCAGAAGGGGAAAAAAAATTTTATTGAGAAAATGAAATGCCACTTGATGTGGAAATATGATTTTCCAAGGTATCATTGAGAATTAATTGTAAAAAAAAAAAAAAAAGATAAATAAATAAAAGAGAGTTACATATTCAAGTTTGATTGTAGGATTTCCTGAAAGAGACTGGACCCTGTCCTAGACCAGAGAATATGACCTTGGGACAGGTCACAGAAATTCTGGAATCTAGAAATTTATCAACCAATGGAACAAGAGATGACCTTGATAAAAGGATCAGAGAAGATGACCTCAGTGAGTCACTTTTTCAATAGAACACTTTTGGTATCAATCATTCTGTTATTGTGTATTCCAATAATGTTATATTGAAAGTAAAGCCTTTGTTTGTTTTAACCCAAGATAAATAATTTTCAGAATATATGCATTTGATGAAAAAAAAGTCCTGCATGACATTGTTTTTCCTACTTGAAATATAGAATGCTCCCTCCTTGGGTTTAACATCACTCTACCAACAATCAAGAATGAAAAACTGTCCAAACATGTTTATTACTCCATTGAGAGTGATTGTATGAGACTGGACACTTGTGCCGATATTTCCCTCTCCTTGGCTGGACTCTCCTATACTAAAGCCATGAAGGCCTATGTCGACTTGGATCCCTGCAGCTTTGTTTTGAAAGTTGGATTTGAGAGCTTCCATTTGATGAAAGTGTTGCTGAATTATGACTGGGGTAAGAAATTGGTTTTGAAAGCACAAATTTAAATGCTGCATGCTCTAGACATAGGAGAGGGGAAATGAAAAGCATATAGAGGGGCTTAGAATGCTAGGCATTTTTTTAAAATATAAAGACTTATTCCCTACATTGATTTTTAGGAAAATATCTTAAATCTATTCATTAATGAAAGAGGTTTTGGTTTATTGCCATCTAAATGTAAAAAAAAAAAAAAAAAAAAAAAAAAAAAGGAAAGCGAACTTCACTTAGCAAATGTCTCGTCAAGTGTGAGATAACGAGGCTTGACTGTAATTAACAAAATGTTGCTGATTGATATTCCAATATGCACTTTTCTAAGCTTTCTCTCTAAGATTGATTTACATCTGATGTTAATTCAAAGAACATGATAATTGATATTCACTTGCTGCCAATAGTTAATTACAGTTTTTTATTTCTATTTAAGGCACTGAAAAGCTTGCAGAAATTTCCAAGAATGTCAAAATAAAGTAAGTTATAAGTCATAATGGGAAAAAAATGCTGAATGAAGGACCAGTAAAAAATTGTGGATAGCTTCAAAATATGTCTACTGTCAGTGATGATTTTCATAATTTCAATTTATTTTGAAAAGGTACAACCTCAATAGAAACATTGACAAGAAGATTTTTATTCTGGACTTTGGCCTGCAGATTTGTTTGTCGGATGGAGACTGTATTCTGGATGACTACCTGCTTAAACAGTTTGAATTCCCTATTCCTCTCTGTGGAGATTTTGTTCTGCCAGGTAAAGAATGTTAAATAAAATAATGTTAGCTAACAATAGCTAGCTACATGTGAATCTTTATTTTTGAGTCATAAGGTATCCTGTAATTGGATTCTCAACAATTCAACATATATAACAGTGTGTTTATGGTACTTGTATGTTTACTGTAAACATGGTTATATTGAAGTAAACATCTTAGCAATTTTTCACACCTAGGAATCTTGTATTCTAAGTAGAAACCCTAATAAATGCTTCTGTACACAATGTGGCTGGATTATCTCATGCATTTATTCCACAATAGACAACCAATAGGATAAGTTAGCTCCATTGCATCTGACAACTAAATACCTTGTATATAGAGTACCTAAATTGACTTGTCTTTTTAAGCAATAATTATATTCGCTATAAAAATTTTATAGCAAATACTTATGGTAGTTATGGGTGTATTTGGAATTGCAGCTTGCAGATAAACATGAAATTTCATTTATTGCAAAGAATAAAGTAAAGGTTTCTGTTGTTGTTTGGATGGAAGAATACTCAGTTTGGACTCAACATAATTTTTTGGGATGCATCAAATTTTACATTTTTTAACTCAACTTTTCAAAAAAAACCCCTCAAGTCCAGGGACTGGAGATAATCTTAGTGAGAACCCTGAGTCATATTTGTTAATTTTTAAAAGTGTCCACGTTAGTAGTATTAAGAATAGTGCAATCA
The DNA here is from genome assembly GCF_033153115.1 of Saccostrea echinata. Taxonomy (NCBI): domain Eukaryota; kingdom Metazoa; phylum Mollusca; class Bivalvia; order Ostreida; family Ostreidae; genus Saccostrea; species Saccostrea echinata. Next base: position 40,307,791 of record NW_026889803.1, read on the forward strand.
GGGTCCATATATTCCTTCATTTCTTTTCAATTGTCTGTGTTCAAAACATTGGTAATTTTTGTTTCAGGAGGTGGTTCGATTAAAGGCATGCTAGCAGAAATTGGGGGCAAAATGACCGAGGAGGCATTTGAATTAATTCTGAGGAAATTTGAGTTAGATGTACGTTTTTTCATTAAATTTGACACAAAGATTGACTTCAACTTTGATTTTTTTTTTCAAAAATCTGAAATGATTTTATGCATGTATACATGTTGAATTCTATCATAATTTCAGAAAGTAATTGTATCAGGGCCATGTTCAGTTCCAGAAACTCCACCAAGTAAGAGATTTTTATGTTAATTGAACATGAATTTTAATTCTGAAAATCATTGAAGGTGGTGGAATTACATATTTGTAAAATTTATTAATTCGAGTGATTTTCCATCTTTCACAGCTTGTCCTTCCACATTTGATGTGAGAAAGTATATGCCAACAGGAATCAAGCATATGGTGACCTGCGAATTGCCTCCAAACTGTTGGGGAATTGACTGCTGTTTAGATCTAACTTTCACAATTCCATTGGGGGATATCAAAATAACCAAAAATATTCCTTTCTGGTTTAAACTGGACCCTTGCGATTTTTTCATTGATATTGGATTTGGGACTATCACTCTCTTAAGAACCAAATTCCTAACATATGAGTATGGTAAGCATCCAGCACAAATCACTGGATTTTATGTAGACTATTAACATTAAAAGTTAGAAACACATAGAGCTGGAATCATTGATACACTTTATTGTTGCATTGCTTTGAATTACAGGAACATCTAAGACACTGACGCTTGGAACTGGAAACCCAGCTCCGGTTAAGGTCACGTAAGTGAGAGAAAGTCTATGATTTCAATTGGTGCCAATTTGCAATGTTTCTTTTCTTTTTTGAAAATTTGAATTGCAATTCTTCTTTGTATGTACATATATTTGTGTACGTAGCTGTTGTTCTTTTGTGCAAATTGCAGGTATTATAATTCAGTTTTAAGTATGTGATGAATGTTATTCATGATCAGAGAATGTGTCTTCATTTTAGAATGAGATTATATAATGGAAAAAATTTAAGGATTAGAATTATAAAATTCTTTCTCAGAACATTGTAATGTCTGGTAATAATATTCTTACAAAAAACCATTCTCTTTTGATTTAGTAAAAAAGGGATATGAGTTAAAAAAAAATAACGTATAGTAATAACAAGTGTTTTCTAGACTTCTAATGAAGGGGCTCTTTAGATTCATGCACCTTTATGTTTCTTACAGAATAAGTTAAAAGGGTTAGGAAAGATTAGGATTGCCAAGAGTTTTTAGGATGCAATGTTTAAGGTATATCACTCGTCAGCTTTTTAGAAAAGTTCAGAGAGAACCTTAAACTTCAAAACTATTTATTACAGTTCAATTTTTATAACATATTTAAATTAAACAATGCAAATTATTCAACATTCAATTAAAAAAATGCTCTGACACAAATTCATAAAGATACAAAATTTATGAGGGACTATTTCTTGTGGTGGAAGGATATTTAGAAGAAAATTATTCAAATCTACACATTTGTTCAATTTAATGTCTTGGAACTTAAGCCCCATGTTTTTTTACCTAGAGAATATTTTCCGTAATGATATGCTAGGAATATTAAATATAGGTCTCAATTTTTATTTTCGGAACAAATTTTACATATTCATTCAATAGACTTTGCCAAGAAATGAAGATATATTAAAGAAGTCAAATTGAATATAAAATTTACACCGTTTTTAGCTCACCTGAGCCGAAGGCTCAAGTGAGCTTTTCTGATCACATTTTGTCTGTAGTCCGTCTGTCCGTCTGTCTGTCCGTCTGTCCGTCTGTAAACTTTTCACATTTTCGACTTCTTCTCAAGAACCACTGGGCCAATTTCAACCAAACTTGCCACAAAGTATCCCTGGGTAAAGGGGATTCAAGTTTGTTCAAATGAAGGGCCACGCCTTCTTCCAAGGGGAGATAATTAAGAATTCGTGAAAAATTAATGGCATCATTAAAAAATCTTCTTCTCAAGAACCACTGTGCTTGAAAACATGAAACTTATGTGGAAGCATCCTCAGGTAGTGTAGATTCAAGTTTGTTCAAATCATGACCCCCAGGGGTAGGGTGGGGCCGCAATGGGCGATCAAAGTTTTACATAGGAAATATACAGGAAAAATCTTTAAAAATCTTCTTCTCAAGAACAGCAAAACCATAATTGGTCATATTTATATGGTAGCATCCTCAGATAGTGTAGATTCAACTTTGTTCAAATCATGACCCCCGGGGGTCGGGTGGGGCCACAATGGGCGATCAAATTTTTATATAGGAATATATAGGAAAAATCTTCAAAAATCTTCTTCTCAAGAACAGCAAAGCCATGATTGGTCATATTTACTTGGAAGCATCCTCAGGTAGTGTAGATTCAAGTTTGTTCAAATCAAGACCCCCGGGGGTAGGGTGGGGTCACAATGGGCGATCAAAGTTTTACATAGGAACACATAGTAAAAATCTTCTTCTCAAGAACAGCAAAGCCATGATTGGTCATATTTATATGGTAGCATCCTCAGGTAGTGTAGATTCAAGTTTGTTCAACTCATGACCCCCGGGGGTCGGGTGGGACCACAATGGGCGATCAAAGTTTTACATAGGAATATATAGGAAAAATCTTTAAAAATCTTCTTCTCAAGAACAGCAAAGCCATGATTGGTCATATTTACATGGAAGTATCCTCAGATAGTGTACATTCAAATTTATTCAACTCATGACCCCCGGGGGTCGGGTGGGGCCACAATGGGCGATCAAAGTTTTACATAGGAACACATAGTAAAAATCTTCTTCTCAAGAACAGCAAAGCCATGATTGGTCATATTTATATGGTAGCATCCTCAGATAGTGTACATTCAAATTTTTTCAAATCATGCCCCCGGGGGTCGGGTGGGGCCACAATGGGCGATCAAAGTTTTATATAGGAACACATAGTAAAAATTCTAAAAAAAAAAACAATTTGTTAAGAATAGCAAAGTCATGATTGGTCATATTTATATGGTAGCATCCTCAGATAGTGTACATACAAATTTGTTCGAATCATGACCCCCGGGGGTTGGGTGGGGCCACAATGGGCAATCAAAGTTTTACATTGGAACACATAGTAAAAATCTTTAAAAAAAACTATTTGTTAAGAATAGCAAAGCCATGATTGGTCATATTTATATGGAAGCATTCTTAGATAGTGTACATTCAAGTTTGTTCAAACATGACCCCTGGGGGTCGGGTGGGGCCACAATGGGTGATCAAAGTTTTACATAGGAATACATAGGTTAAATCTTTAAAAATCTTCTACTCAAGAACAGCAAAGCCATGATTGGTCATATTTAAATGGAAGCATCCTCAGATAATGTAGATTCAAATTTGTTCAATTCATGACCCCCCCCCCCCCCCCCCCCCCCCAACCATTTTTATATTTAAACTTTTCAACCTTTGAAGATTGAAGTGATTTCTGCTTTTTCCTAGCCATAGTGCTCAGGTGAGCGATGTGGCCCCTGGGCCTCTTGTTTGCCTGAAAATTGCACATTTTGACCAATATCTCAAAATTTACATCACCGACCCCAACTTTTTCTTTCATTATTTTAAACAACACGATACTTCCAACCAAACACCACATAAGTCATTAAAAGTTTGATACAAGAAAATATTTTATTGCCTATTTAGATTTGTTATACCCCAAATATGATACCTTTTTTTGTGCAGAAAGGTCACACAATAATTATGTGCATTAATTTGCATGATTTGTTCAATGATGAATATTATTCAAACTAATGTACATAAAATAGTATTATATTTATTGCCATAATTACATCTGATGAAAAATAATAAAGATTAAAGTGATTAACCAAAGAGTTACAATTTAAGTGCAAAAAGGTCAACTCATTTGTGCCATAGCTCAGTAATATGTACACTGACCCCCCTATTTTCTTTGCGTTTTTTAGTCATACTATATATGAGTACTTACCTAAAATATACCTCTCAAAAAATCCTTGATATAACTAATTTCACGAGTTACATACCTTAAATTTTACAAGACAGCTTTAGTTTGCATTACTTTACAGAAATACTTTGTGACGTACCGGTACTTCATTTTTTCACAGGTATATGATTGATCAAATGCCAGAGAACAAAGGTTTTATAGTGGATGTAAAAGTTTCGATATGCTTCCCACTGGATGATCAGACCATCTGTATTCCAAACGATGAAGGACTTCATCTAATGCAGAATGAAGAGATTCCCGTTTGTGATCAAAGAGCTTTAGTTAACTTCAAAAGTATGTGGGTCCTGACAGTTTGAGTGAAAAACAAATCCCTTTGTATTTTGCTTAGAAACGTCCACTAGATATTTTTGTATTTACTGTGGAATCATTTAAATTCGTGGGGGTCAATGTTCGTGGGCAAGCAAAATTTTATTGGTTCGTGGGGATGTAATTTCGTGGGCAGCTCGTTTATTTGGTAGATTTAATTAATCAGTACGTTGACAAAAAAAAATGTTCGTGGGGATGTAAATTCATGGGTAAGGGTGACCCACGAAATCCACGAACATTGATCCCCCACAAACAATGATGATTCCACAGTATACATGTACTTATTTTATATTTCTTGTATAGATTTCTCGCTTACAAATTGGGTAAAGAACAACACGTTGAGAGCAGGACAACAGTTAGCAGAAGGGGCATTGACTTTGTTGTTGGAACAGCTGAATATTACCAACTTTTTTAAACGTCCTCGATGTGACCGCAATAGAAATCCTTACATTCCATCTGTACAGGGGATCCACAATAGTAAGGACTTAGCTTTCAGAGAAAGCTTTGAAATATGATTTTTATACACTTATTGCAAAATGTATAATTATTTGGTCCTGTGAGGCAGAAGTAAAGTGAATTATCTGATCAGAATAGTCATATATCTGTCTGTTGTTTGCAAAAATCTTTAACTTTGCCATTTTTAACCAACATCTGCTCATAGCATCCTTATAGAGAAGGTTCAGATTCGTTCAATTAAGAGTTAGTAAAAAAAAACTTGTAAAAATCTTTCACACATTAAAATCTGTTGATATGTAAGTTGTGTAATGTGTATAGTTTACAATCAAACAAACGACTCATGGGCCAATAAAAGTCTCGAGATCTTGTATTGAGGTTTTGAGAATTATTAGTAAGAGGAGATTGGTGGGAAATGGCCAAGAGGTTTATTTTAACTCATTTTTTAAGATAAACTTCATACATATGCATGCATATTTGATCAGAATGAAATGTCAAGTACCTGATCTTTACTATTTTTAAATGTTTCTCCAAATTACCTTTTCAGAATGTCCACGAACCATTGGCTTTCTTCCCTCTAGGATTCCGGACCCTATGTCTTGTTACATCCCAGACTTCTGTACAGGGGTGGAGTGTTGTGCTGAGATACCACTTCTTGGACTAGGACTCCATGCTTATGTTTTCCTGGACCTGGATAAACTAGAATTGAGATATGGACTGGAAACAATGACAGGCACTTTAAAACTGTTCAATTATGAATGGGGAGATACCATTAAGATAGCTGTGGCTGAGGGTTTAATTTACTTCTCGTAAGTTTTAGCAATATTTTTTTAGTAATCTTATTTTTATATGCTTTAAGAGTTAAGTCGATGTTTCTATCAGAATTACTCCTATTGAATCATTGCTATATATGTCTTCCCTTTCTTTTTAATTGAAATGTAATAAGGGGTTTGGTTTTTATCATGTAAACCTTGTTGAAAGTTGATGCTCTGGTGTGCAGTCTTTGATTAAATTCAATGTAGTACTAGATGAGGATTTCAAACTTAATTGTTTAAATCCATTTCAATTTAATTTTTTTTTTTGTTTTGAGAAACTAATGTAATTTTTATTTTGTCCTGCTCTCTACAGGTTCAATGTCAAGCCGATCACAGATGAGCGAGTGTATGTATTTAATGCCCATGCTGAAGTCTGTCTAGAGCCAGATGACTGTTCTATAAACATCCCCATCATGAAGAACACCAAGCTGCCCACTCTTACATCAGTTGTCACAGGAAGCAACAAAAGTATTTCTATTTGTATAATGAACATAGTGCAAAGAAATATGCTATTCACTTTTTGATATCATACCTGTGTCGAAAGTTAAGAAAAATTATTCTAATTCACTAAGCTTTTCAGTTTTTTTCTTTCCTTGATTGATAGTTAATATAGTGTCAAAGCCTGACTGTGTGAGATATTGACACAGACTTACAAAAAACGAGTTCTTATTGATTGAAATAAAGGTGTTTGAAAATTTTATTCATCCTTAAGAAAAAGTTGATTATTTTCAGATTTTTCTTTGAGTAACATGCTGGCAGAAATGGGCAATGTTACTTTGGATGGCATGAAGGATAGTGCTAAAGCTGTGTTGCTGCAGCAGTTGGGAATTAGTGAATACATGCAGGACACCCCCTGTAGTATTACAGATAGTCTCTACACACCCAATGTCAATGGATGGAATAATGGTAAATATACAATGTAGCTAATGGCTGATATTTTAGCTTTGGACAAGGCTGAAAACTTTCATGTTTACACAATAATATGCTGAATATTTATCACAACAGAAATATCTTAGAGATTGTGTCAAATCCTGAAGAAAGAAGATAAGAATCTCACTGTAGCATATTTTATTAATTTTGAATAAAGAAGGTTGTTGTATATGCATATCTGTCTCTCCAGAGTGCCCCCTGACATGGGTGAAGCCACCAAACATCCCTTTTGATAATGTGAAGTGTTCTCTGACTGAAAACTGCACTCGTATTGACTGCTGTGTTAGTTTCAAGCCACTCAATATGCATGTCCATATATTCCTTCATTTTGACCGCTGTAACTACATTATATCTGGAGGAATTGAAAAGAAGACATTTTCTTATGGACTGCTGGATTTCACAAACTTTTGGGGTAAACAAATGCAATATAGGATTAATAATTTAGAATTACATGTACCAATGAACATGATATTGTATTTATTGATACAGTAATTTTTTATAGACATTAATTAGAATTTTAATTGGTGTTTTGTAGGAAAAGAAGTTTCCATCAGCATTGTTGACATTATTTACATAAAGTAAGTTCAAAAGACTTCTTTGGAAAATGGTTGATTCTTGTTTTTGTTTTGTTAAAAATGGATGACAGTTTCTAAATTCATGTATGTTCAACTCCTGTTAATGTATAGGTTTACGGCAAGTCAGCTTGAGGTGTCGAAGAAGTATGTGCTAGATTTGAGTGTAGCAATATGTCTAGAACCAGACTCCTGTGCTTTGGATGTCCCAATATTTGACCAAGTTCTTATTCCTATTCTCAACTGTGATCTTACCATGGACTTCAACTTGAAAGGTCAGTCACTTGAAATGTGTAATATTAAGGTAGTTATTGCATTGTTGTTATTTTAACTGTGTATTATTATACATGTATGTAATTTTTTTTTTTTTTTTTGAACCAAACTTGTGCGTTTTTCCAGGATTTTCCTTAAAGGAATACATGAAGAATGAACTTGGTATGACTGCTGATGGTAGTTTGTCCACGGCTTTGTCCAACTTTGTCTTTGAGAAACTTGGATTGAATTCATTTATGAAGGAGGTCCCTTGTGAAAGGTCGGAACCTCCATACAGCATCAACAAACTCAACTACACAGGATGGTCCTCTGGTAAATATTTGAACTGTTTTTGAAGTAATTTACTTGATGTAACAAATGAGCTTTAAAGTTTTTAAACCTTTAAATCTTTCTATTCTGTTAGCGTGAGGGGTGCATCATTAAATGAGAATTTAGCTGGCAGGAGTATAAAGAGCAATCACTTTACTTGTTCCTCCGTATTTTTATTCCCCCGGATTGAAAGATCCTGGGGGTATATTGTTTTTGTCCTGTCTGTCTGTTTATCTGTTTGTCTGTTTGTTTGTCTGTCTGTCTGTTGTCAACTTTAACCTTGCCCATAACTTTTGATTGGTTGGAGCTATGACTTTCATATTTCACATGTGTATTTCTTGTGACAAGACCTTTCTTTGGGTACCATCATATTTGAGTTTTTGACCTTGACCTTGGAGTTTGACCCACTTTAACAAAATTTTATGAGACTTTAACCTTGGCCATAACTTCTGAACAGTTTGTGCTTGGGGTTTCAAACTTCACATGTGTATTCTTTGTGGCAAGGCCTTCCTTTGGATACCAACAACTTTGACCTTTTGACCTTGACCTTGGAGTTTGACCTACTTTTGAAAAACTATTACCTTGACCATAACTTCTGAACAGTTCGTGCTTGGGGTTTCAAACTTCACATGTGTATTCTTTGTGGCAAGGCCTTCCTTTGGATACCAATCTCTTTGACCCTTTGACCTTGATCTAGGAGTTTGACCTTCTTTTGAAAAACTTTAACCATGGCCATAACTTTTGAACGGTTAGAGCTAGGGCTTTCATACTTCCCATATGTAATCCTTGTGACATGACCTTCCTTTGGATACCAACCACTTTGACCCTTTGACCTTGACCTAGGAGTTTGACCTACTTTTGAAAAACTTTAACCTTGGCCATAACTTTTGAATGGTTGATGCTAGGGCTTTCATTCTTCACATATGTAATTCTTGTGACATCACCTTCCTTTGGATACCAACAACTTTTACCTTGACCTTGATGTTTTACTTACTTTTAAAAAACTTTAACCTTCACCATAACTTTTGAACAGTTGCAGCTAGGGCTTTCAAATTTCACAGGTACATTCCTCAAAAAAAGACCTTTCTTTGGGTACCAACATTTCTCATCTTTTGGCCTGGGTTTTGACTTGCATTGAGAAACTTTACTTTAACCTTCGCCATAAGCTGCCATACGGGGGCATCAGTGTTTCACAAACACATCTTGTTTTTTTTTTTGAATAGAATGTCCTGCCAATTTGCCACTTTTCAAAATCCGAGGTACCAGCAACTGTAACATTAAAAACACCTGTACTGCTGTCTCTTGTTGTGTGGAGGTAGGAAAAGTTGGGAGGACATTTGAGTTCGTTATGGACATTGACTTCTGTAACCAGAAATTTACTGTGGGGATTGAAAAGCTGATAGAGGAAGTGTCCTTAAATATGTTTGACTATGGTAAGACCTAAAGATTTATAAAGATTTTTTTAAAAATCCTGTCTTTTTGTCCCATTGTTTTGAATTTTTTTAACTGTAAAATAATCATAACTTTAGATCATTTTTAAATTCTGCTGGAATTTGTAAATGTGCAACATAAGATATGAGTATTTGTGTAATATGATTTGTCTATTTTAGGAGTAAGAAAGGAAATAGTCATCATGGGTGTGATTAAATTATGGTATGTTTACTGTAATATACAATTCATCTAAACATCTGTTAATGAGCAAAGAAATTTTTCAATTGCAAATTGATATTTTCTTTGTAGTATAGTAAAATGACAGATTTTATTTCCACGTTTCATGAGGTTATCCATACATGTATGTGATATTAGCTCTTCATAATTAATTACAACACTATTTCTAATGTTTCAGGTACACGATATGGGACAATGTAGGAGAAGGTGTCTATGTGGTGACAGTGGATCTGGCTATCTGTTTTGAAGATGGAGGAGATTGTCTAGTGAACGTCAACATCTTTGATAAAGTGAAACTCTCCAAACAAGTTTGTGTTTGGGCCACACAATTCTTACACCCAGGTAGTGATTCTCCTGATTTCATCATCAAGTTCTGTATATTATTCTTGACACTACTGGTTCTTCATTAATCATACAGTATACAACGTCATGTCATTTGCTTGTTAATTTTATAAGAAACAGTTTGATAGCTTAAAAGTCTGTAATAAAAGTTGGATAATTAACACAGATTATGAGATGACATGTTTATTGTAATATACATGTATGTAAAGATCCTTAAACAAAGTTATATTCTTTATACTTTGTAGACTTTTCCCTGGAAACTTATATGAGAGAGCAGGGAATGAATGCTGTAGATCAAATTAAAGGTCTGGCATTGGATAAGCTTAAGGAAGCTCTTGGTCTGCCTACTTACCTGAATGACCCCCCTTGTTCTCTGACAGATTCAAAGTATGTCCCAAATACCAATGGAATCAAAAAAGGTAATTTGTGAACCAAAAACAACTTTGATTTATATAAAAGTGGTTCTGATGTTTGATAGTGAATCATTAAAAAAAAAGAACTTTAATTGTCACCACATGAACAAATAAAATTTCCTTTCCAGTTTGTTCCAAGAATTTGGGACAGGTGAATTCCAACTTACCCACTCTGCCAAGTAACATGGTGTGTCAAATAGGAGACTCCTGTACATCTATAGATTGCTGTGTTGAAGCCTCTATCATACAACACAACTTTCATGTCTATCTAGACATTGATCCTTGTAATTTCCGTATCAAATTTGGAATTGACAAGCTAGAGTTCATCATCTACATGCAGGAATTCTCGTTTGGCATTGAAAAGGACTTTCGCCTTGTGAACGTTGTCAGAATTAAGTAAGATACTTTCAACAATGCATTTGAAATCTCATGATATTATAACTGGTGAGATAAAGCTTTTTTTCAAATTTTATGAGTTGCAAAAACTTTAACCCTCAACCTTGTCCAATATCCTAATGTAATTTTTTGAAATAGATTTAAGATCTGGGACTTGTCAGCTGAGAACCAGTTCTTAGTCAACATGAAAATTGGTGTGTGCTTTGAGGAGAGCTCTTGTGTTCTGGACTTGGTTATCTTTAATGAGAAAAGATTTCCTAAAAATATTTGCGATTTTGCTGCGGCTGCACAAATTCAAAGTAGGTATTGAATGAAAACAGAGAAGTTTTAATTTGGTTTTCTCAGCAGTTGCATAATCATGTATGCCTGTGAACACAGCTGTATCAAGTAAGTTACTACATACTTTTACAGATTTCTCCTTTAAGAACTGGAGGGATGCCCTGCCTGACAACCCAGGTGAAATCCTTGCATCTGCAGCCAGTGATCAGCTGATGGAATACTTGGGAATTGCTGGTTACTTAAAGAAAGACCAATGTTCTGCTGCTCCCACAACTGCCACTGTCAAAGGCTGGAATGATGGTAAACCAAATTTTTTTTTATTTCAATTGATCTGATTTTATGAACTTCATTTTTGAAGCGTATTCCATTGAAAATTATTTGGATTTTAATAAGATCTGAAGCATCAATATTTATTTTTACAGCTTGTCCAAAGTCATCTTGGTACACAAAACCAGATCTGTCTGGTTTGCCTGTCCTCTGTTCTATCTTGTCTAAGTGCACTGAGGTCAGATGTTGTGTGGAAGTTAAACCCATCCGTCGAAACTTTGAGGCTTACATAGATATTGACCCTTGCTACAAGACAATGGTTATTGGAATTGAAGAATACAAAACCAAGATCAATCTCCTCACTTATTCCTTTGGTAAGTATAGATGCCAAGTAATAAGTCATTTTATTATTTGATTGAATAATTCCTAGCTTTCAGATTGGCTGAAATCCAATATTAAGAAAAAATATTGTTATATTCACCTGTACATGACCTTCCAAGTGTATATAAGAATATATTTTTTCTACATTAGACTAAAAATAGATTGAGAACATCCAAATTGATACAATTAGTAATGAAAAATTATTTTAGCTGCACCCATTTTCCACTAAGGTGAACCTAACATTCAGGCACGCAGTATTGGAGGAAGGGAGGTGTTATTAATTTAGTATATATATGTTCATTGAAAGGCCCCCCCCCCCCATCTTTTTTGATCCAATACAGTCAAATCCCTCCTACGTACATGGAGCTTAGTACAAATACCATTTCTGCTTGAACTTTCAGTAAGGCATGATATTTTCGGCTATACATAATAAGCGTCTCTCAAATAGTGACCTAGATTCTCATTGGTTGCCAGATTAGCTCATCAACACTGAAATTTACACAGCTTTTCATTCACGGGTGAAATACACATGGAATAAAAATGGTTCAGACGTCAATGAGTTGCGCAAGGAACCGGTTTTATCGTTTCTTACAGTAAAGAGGTGTGGCTTATCTCATTGTTTGTAACAACAATCTTAAGTTGCTAATGTTATGAATTTCTTAACCAATGAGAGTCTAGGTCACCATTTGAGAGACGCTAATTATGTATCGCCGAGATTGTCACGCCTTACTGAAAGTTCAAGCAGATATGGTTTTTGTACTAACTCTCCACCCACTCCACCTATAAATAATTTTTTAAAAGATTTGTCTTTTTTTTCCCTTCCCTCCCATTCCACCTCCTCCCCCCCCCCCCCTTATACACACATTTTGGATGCTATGTGTCTAACATTTTTTTTTTACTTTGATTAGATTAAGAAGTTGCAGATTAATACTACTGGTTGCAGATTAATACTACTGGTTATGTTTATTTTAACCATGCTGTTTTCGCTCTGTTTAGCTAGGATTTCAACAAATGTAAACAATTAAGAAAAAATATCATGATTTGCTTAGCAAGTTTGTATTATATAATCATTAAATCATATATTAAAATATTATAGCTTTTTTTTCAGTCAGTTAACCTTAAAAACAGCAATAATTGTATATTGTTACCTGATAATACAATAAAGAAAAAAAATTACGTGGGATTATAATTGCTTTACAAAATATTTCAATGCAGGTACAAAGGAAAGTTTTTGGCTGCAAGATGTGGTAAAAATAGAGTAAGTCCTTTAGCTATGTATTTTAATTTATTTTTATTGTATAAGTAATAGATATTACATACTTATATTTTGAATTAGCATAAAGTCAGTTTTATTCTATTTGCCACACAGGTACAGTGTGGTGGATCTAGCAGGGGATGCTAAGTATCTGATTAACATGCAGTTACAAGTTTGTATAGAAAGTGGACAACCATGCATGTTCTCCCATGACATTGCTAAAGATATCTATCTTCCCAAGATTGGATGTGACTGGTCACTTGATTTCTCAAGTAAGTAATTTTATTGTGTTGAACCTTAATATCTATCTGACAGAATGTCCATTTATACACTTATTAAGAAAACTGCACATGAATAATTAGATGTATATCTGACGTCATGGTTAATTTTTTTTGGGAAGGTTTCTCCCTGACGGATTTTTATAAGAACATGTCAGTGACTGCTGGAAATGTGTTGTCAGCCACCCACTTGTCTCTTCTGAAGGAAGCCCTAGGGATCACAAACTTTCTCCTACCCCCGGCTAAACAGTGCAATAGAGACTCAGCTGATTACAAACCAGAGACAACAGATCAGCCTGGGTGGAAAGTGGGTAAGTACAGATAGAAATGATTGGATTTTTGAAAGTTAAATCTGTAAATTATCTTACATGAAAGGAAATTGAATTACGATGGAATTAGATAAAAGTATCAAGTGTGCTAATTATAGTTAGATTTTCTTGCTTTGATTATATGTTTTCACATTGTAAAGCTGCAGTCTGTCAAACTGCATTAAATCTTGTTACTGTTAAATGATAAATTTTTCAGATTGCCCTCTAAGTGTTGGAAATCTTACCCGATTTGGACAAAATATTCCAATCAACTGTCACATGAAGAAGCACTGCACAGCTGTTGAATGTTGTATAGATTTCCAGGATCCTTTACAGCAGACAATCCATTTGTTTCTAGATTTTAATCTCTGTCTTCAGACATTTGAAATCGGCATAGAGAATCTCATTCAAAAAAGAACACTGTTTTCATACACATATGGCGTTCAGGATCATTTCCGTCTTGGTGATGTGGCCCAAATTGAGTATGTGGGATTCAAATAAGAGAGGCTAAAGAAAATTGATGCTTTGTTATTTTTTATTTAAGAAATGTGTTTCTAACAAAATTAGTTTTTTTATGATTATACAAATTCAGTAAACATTTGCAGTGTACAATTAAGCATATTCTTATTTAACTTATGAACTGGTTTTGCAGGTTTAAAGTTGTTGACCTTGATGAGAACTTGGAGATGACGGTGAAGTTGAAGTTCTGTTTAGAGGATAATCTGTGTGTATATGAGCTGGATTTGTTTGACAAAAAAATTATTCCCAAGCCAGGATGTAACTGGGATCTGCCTTATTTAGATCCAAGTAAGACAATTTACAGTTATTAACAAATAACAAAATTGTTATTGTTGCCCATGATACCTTGACAGACCTCAGTTTCAATATCCTCAGTAATGGAGCTAGTTTAAAAAAAAATTTCTAGCCAAATATGTATAAATTAAATTTTATGATGCAGCATTCATCAAGTGATCCAAACCCTTCATTTCAGACTTCTCATTGAAGAACTGGTACAGTACCATGCAGTTAGCCATTGGTTCCCAGCTCTCCAGACTGAATGCTGCTAAACTGCTGGAGGAGCTGGGTGTCGCTCAGTTCCTGAACAGGGAACCTTGTGAGAGATCCAGCTCAGTCTATAGCCCCTCTGTAGATGGATGGAAAACTGGTTGGTTCATATATTACATGATGTATACCTACATATAAATGGAGCTTAAGTTTCAGATATAATGTCAAAACAATGAAGAGTAAATGATTGATATAGTGTGACTTGAAGGATTTTTTTTTTATTGTTGCAGACTGTCAGATGTCTGTAAACACCACTGCCCTGTCAGGTGATGTGACCTGTCTAGTAAAGGACACATGTACCAGTGTCAGCTGTTGTATGGATGTAAATTTCCTACAGAGGGCATTTGAGGCATATGTAACCATAGACCCATGTAACAACTATCTTGAAGTTGGCATTGAGAAGTTAAACTTCAATGTCAGCTTGAAGGACTTCACATTTGGTTAGTTTTCTATTAAAAATCTCTTTTGCTACATATACTATACAAAAATTGCAATGTTTTAAGATCTTCATGACAACAATTTTTCAGTTCTAGTCTCTTGTTACCATTGTCAATAGATGCACATGAACATGTATTTCTCACATGTCAATAAAACTGGTTTAATGTATATGGTTTTTCATTTTCAGGAAGCACAGGAAAGTTTTACCTAAATGGCATTGTTCGTATTGAGTAAGTTCATTTTAACATCCCAGTAATAGCCCATAATTGTATATGAAATATGTGGTGAATTTATGTTTGTGTAAATGAGAATTTCCTTCCCTTGATAGTTACACAATTGAGGACTTGGAAGTGGAAAGACAGTTTAGGGTGTCTCTAGTTTTGAAAGTCTGCTTTGAAGCCACAGATGATAGTCAGTGTATTCTAAGTTTGGATGTATTAAATGGAACTTTGCTGCCCAAGTCTATATGTGACTGGGCTGCTGGATTTTCAACACCAAGTAAGTATGCAAGGAAAAAATAGTCAATTTGGTTACATTGTTTGTTAAAAGAAATAGTTTAGATCAGTGTGGTATGCAAAAGCTTTCTATTTGTTCTCTAAGATAATGAGAAAAAAGAGAGGGTATCAATTACATTGAAATACTTTATTTTTATTTTACAGACTTTGATATTAACCAGTGGTACACAGCTGAAAATATCAACCCTAACACTGTGCTAAGCCTCATAGACAGGAGGAAACTACTGAACAAACTAGGAATTGGTTCTTATCTCAGTGTCAATCCTTGTTCATTTACATCTGAAATGTTCAGTCCAGCCAATAGCAAAGGATGGAAAAATGGCAAGTTTATTGTTCAAGTGGGCTTTCATTCTGTTGTCTGGATTTCAGGGCAGAAGCAACTGAAGTATAGAAATTAATGGCACTTTCCCCTAAAGTCTTGACATAAAAATTTGAGGAAATTAAAATATATAAAATGTACTTGTATATACTATTTGACCTATTAAAGAGAGATGGAAGCTTTTCTAGAGAATTAAGGGTAAGAGCCAATTTGAAAATTAATTTGTGTTAGAACATAATACATTTATCTAAACTCAAATGCACTTACTGACTTAGAAAATTCACTCCTCTAATAATGGGGAAAATATTCACATGGAAAATGCCTAAGTATCACTATTAGCTTCAAATTGAGAAATTTAATATATACATGAAGTTTTAAATGTAAATACAAAATGACCTTGATTTACAAACAGAACTCTAATTGAGAATCAATAATGGAGGACTTGGATTTATAGGTATTTTCTACCTTTTTCTACAGATTGTAAAAAGGACCTGTCAGCAGATGTTCCAGCCCTTCCCCCCTTTGCTCGTTGTAACATAGCCTCCTACTGTACAGGAATCACTTGTTGTCTTGCTGAAAACACTGTCCTGGGTACACATTTCACTGTTGGAGTCCAACTGGATGACTGTAATCATATCCTGACCATTAATGTAGAACAACTCACTGTTAAAGTGAATCTTAATGGATACAGTTTTGGTAAGATCACTCTGGACATCAAAATGTTATTCATGGGGAGGAACCTTTTAATTTTAGTACATTTCTTTTGATGAATTTACAGTTTTTTCATTATTAATTTTGACATTTTCTTTGGTTTAGAATTCATTTGTCTTTGTAATACTTTTATAAAACTGTTTTTCCAGGTGTCACTGAGAAGCGCTACTTGATGAGTGTTGTACAGTTTGAGTAAGTATGAATCAATTGTATGACTAAATCCTTTTAATTAAGTCTTATGGTTGCAGGCAAAAAAAAAAAAAAATCAGACTAAACAAAGAAAAACTAACTCTTTTACTTTTTTGTCAGATTCACCATTGTTGATGTGCCTGGAGAGAAGAGCTACAAAATTTCTCTTAGTATTGCCATCTGCTATGGTGTGGGGCCATGTATTCTGGACAAAACCAATCTACTCACAGATTACAAGCTTCCAAAATCTCTGTGTGAATGGGGCTCTGGATTCAATATTCCAAGTAAAGCACACTTATGATCTGTATGCTTGTGGTGTAACAAGTTATTAATTTAAGCACTGAGAAGAAATTTTGCCTATTAGATTTCCATGGATACTTTAAAAAAAAAAATGAGAAAGTGTATTCTGAAATTGTTTGTATTTCCAGATTTCTCGGGAGTGTCTTGGATGACAGCTAAGAACCTGGCCGTGTCTGCAGCATTGTCTGTGGCTAACTCTGATTCTCTGCTGTCTCTGTTGGGAATGGACCAATATCTGTATAATACACCAGACCAGTGTGTGAGAACAGCAGCTTTGTACACTCCCAGCATAAATGGTTGGAAAAATGGTTCGTAGGAAAGTAAACTATTTTTTTTAAGTCAAACAATCATAAATCCTGATAAACCCAATTCTTTTATTTACTTTACCTTGTACAGTGTAAATGAGTGACAATGATATTGTTTTCAACTACATGTATATGCTAAAATGAATTCTTCTGTTTAGATTGTCCTAATGCCTCAGTTCCAGTGGGCTTGCCAGATAAGGTGTCCTGTCTAATTCCCAGCATATGTACCGGAATAGACTGTTGTGCGGAGGTTGATTTCCTGGCAGGTAGAACCATCAGGGCTCAAGTGCTACTGGATCCTTGTCAGGCAATAATGAGCTTGAACCTTGAGAAGATGCAATATAACATCACACTGTTTGATTATGATTATGGAACTACAGACCATTTCTCTCTTCAAGGAGCCTTTAGATTAGAGTAAGTTTCCTTTAAATCATTGGTCATGCATTTTATGAATGTACTTGAGTTCATTAAGTACAGTTAATACATGTACAAACAGATATATTTTATTTACATGTACTTGAATAACCCAATATTTGAAAATGTATTTGACTACTGTTCTGTGATGGTGCTGAGTGGTTAATTTTTGTATGTATCTAACCGACTAAGATGCAGGGCAACTTTTTTTATACATGTAGATTTAAATGATTGTAAAATAAAGTGCTTTTAGTATGTATTGTATGTAATCTTATTTTACATCTTGACTTTTTTTTGGCAGCTTTAACCTACAGAACTTGAAGATACAAAGAAAGTACCTTTTGAATTTGAACCTGAGTTTGTGCCTAGAGGCAGCTAATCCTAATGACTGCGTTTTCTCTGCCCCAATATTTGAGAATGCCATCCTTCCAAAGAACCCATGCAGTATTGATCTGAACTACATCAATCCAAGTAGGGCAATTATATTTGTAAATGCTGTGTATTAATACACTGCATGATAAAAGAAATTTTGTATTTTTTGATTGTTTAATTGCAATATAATATGTAACTCAATTCTGTCAACGTATTTTATTGTAGGTTTTGATTTGTCAGCATGGAAAACAGCTAACAGTTTTGGAGCTTTATTAACAAGAGAGCAGCGTATGTTGTTATTGAGAGAGTTGGGTATTGAGGAGTATGTAGGAGTAGGCTGTTCTAGGATTGCCACTCCCTACAGTCCTGAAACACACCCAGGATGGAATGTCTCCTCAGGTAAAAAATGATAAAAGATTATATTGTTCTCTAGTTACAATGATATTATGGTTATAAATTTCTCTAGATTCTCGTGGATGTAATATTGCCTTTCACAGATGTCAAATCTTTTATTTTGCACACACAAATTAAATTGTCTTTTATTTTGCCAAAATTTACTTAACATTTCAAATTTTGATTCCAGGCTGTTCCCTGACACCCCCTAGCCTTCCCAGCAGTAAGATCAGCTGTTATGTTGGGACTACCTGTACCAGTGTGTCCTGTTGTGTGGACGATGACCTCACTAAGCTTTCTTATCGGATGTCCCTCGACATTGACACTTGTGCTGAGAAAATGATTATTAAGCTGGAGAAGATGTCCTACACTGTATCTCTGTTTGACTATCAGATGGGAACCAAAGGCACTGCTAAACTGTTTGGTGTTCTTGTGGTAGAGTAAGTTATTTTCTTGCTTCAAGTGACTTTGAAGATGTGATCTAAACCTTTTCTTTCAGGGAAGATGTCATTGAAATATCAGTATAAAAAATCTTCTCCAACAAAAATTTTAAATACTTATATTTCAAGGTTTTTAAAGTAATTGAAGAGTTATCTTTTCAAGGTAATAAGAGTGCATTTAACATGGCAAATGCAAATGGTTTGGTTCGATCACTTTGAAAAGTAAATTTACTCTTTCTATTTTTCCTTGAGGTATGTGATAGATGACTTAACCCTGACTGGACAGTTTGTGGTGGACCTTAGAATGAAGCTGTGCTACAGCAGTGGTGCTAGCTGTGAACTTGACATCACTGTACTTCAGGGATTCAAGCTCCCTAAACCTCAGTGTAACTTTGCTGGAGGAATGTTTGCAATCAAAGGTACCCTTTATGTACAGTATGATTAAACTGATCATATGATTTTCAGTAGGGATAAACACAGGTGTTTTGTGCCTTTTGTAAAGAAAATAATTTTAAGCAAGCAATTTTGGATGAAATATTGTAATGTAAAGGTAATAGCAGCAGATGATTGCAGGTTTCTTATTGTTTCAGACTTTTCACTGAGTAAATGGCTAACTGACAAGAAAGCAGTAATACAAGGAGCCAGTCTGGAACAGTGGGCCATTGACCTCCTGAAATCAGAGCTTAAAATCTCGAACTTCCTCCTCAATCCTGCCTGTAGTAGAAACAGTCTGGGTGCTGGAGATGGAAACTGGAATGTGGCTGGTGAGTCTGATTTCATTTCTTTATAACTTCATAGGTAAGAAGTAATACATGGAATGTGTCAAATTTGGACAGCATTAAACACTATTAGTCTTTGCTTTTGAGGTGATTCTCATGCTTTTTAACATGCTCTTTAAATTGGAAAAATCATGGTATGTTTTAGTACGGTAATACGTTCAGTTCTGATTTGTTCTAGCCTGCCCCAATGCTCCCAGCATTCCTGCACTTCCAAGTCACACTTCCTGTTCTCTGACATCCTACTGCTCTGGAGTTACCTGTTGTACTGATGTGGCACTATTGAAAACCTCCATTCAGACCGAAGTCAAAATTGATCGCTGTAAAGGCAAGGTCTTCATCAAATTGGAGAAAATGGAGGCTACCATTATTCTGACCAAGTTTGAATTCTTCACATGGCAGAAGTATACACTGCAGAATGTTTTCAAATTAGAGTAAGTTACTGCTACCTGGAGAGAAGGAAAATTCATAGTAAAGTAAATTAATTTTATAAATCAGAGAGATGAAAATTTGGGCAAAGATTTTAAATATGAAAATGGTAAATGTAATTAAAATCCTTTTTTTTTTTAAATTAATAATTTCTGATAATAAAGTCATATGAATTGTTTCCAGGTATAAGATTGACTTCCTGTCTGCTGAGGGTGTGTTTTTGTTTAACATGAAGATTAGTGCCTGTTTTGAGAGCTCTGGAGATTGTCGGCTCAGTTTCCCAGTAATGACCGATGTCAAAGTGCCTTTCCTTGACTGTGATTTCAAGACTCTGCCATATGCTATACCAGGCAAGAGGATGTTCATTTGAATATTAGAATATAATATTTACTGTATAAACTGTAATCATCACATGTTTAATTGTAAGATAATCAGTTTCAATTTTTCATCCAGAAATACAAACACCAGAAGAGTATAATTTTTATTTGGTTACAAACAAATTCATAGATATGCATACATAATACCTTAAAGTTTTTACAAATCATTGTTAATAACTTTAATGCTTTCAGGCTTCACATTCAGTAATTTCCTGACAAGTAAAGGTCTGCCAGTCTCAACATCAGTTCTTACAAGTTTGATAGCTGAACAGCTTCTTGAAGAGCTGGGAATAGGAGGATTTTTTAAGGCTACTTCTTGTAACAGAGCCAGTTATACAGCAGCATTGGCATCAGGCTTTGAAATAGGTAGCTATTTGTAAAGATGTCTGTTTTATTTGACTTAATTTGAATTGAAATTTTCTTATTCACAAGTTTAAGTACTGATATTTTTGCAGATCTCTGCTGTGTGTCATAAGTGAATTTTAGATATGATACTTGTTTTTGTTTCAGATTCTGGTTGCAGAGAGAATATCTCTCCTTTCCTCTCAACTCTGCCCAGTAATACAAATTGTAGGATCTCCTCCTCCTGCACTGGGATCAGCTGTTGTACTGATGTCTCCACCATTGGAAGGACACTGCAGTATAACATTGATATTGATGCCTGTTCCCACACTCTCACCCTGGCTATAGAGGATTTCAGTCTCAATATATCCCTTATAGATTTCAAATTTGGCATTGAACAGAAGTTTACAATAGATCAAGTTTTCTCTCTTGAGTAAGTTCTTGCAGTTTTATATACAAAATATATTCATTTGAACTTACAATAAAGCTTTATTCTGTAAGGTACATATATATCTATACAGAAATTATATCATCATGAAATAAATTGAAGGGATTTGTTTTCAGGTACAAAATAACAGATTTGAGTGGACACAGGCAATTCCTGATAGATGCCAAACTTAGTGTGTGCTTCAACGATCCTTCACCATGTGTTATACAAGGCACTCTTCTCAGTAACTACCTAGTAACAAAACCATCATGTGCCTGGTACACAGGGTTTTGGAAGTCAGGTTAGTTAGCATTCTTTGTTGAAGATATGTGTAAGAAAAAGTTAATTCCATTAATTCAACACATTAAAGCTCTTCATGTACTGTATACAGAGAAATTTTTGTCCCCGTTTTATTTTCGCCCCTTTTGCTTTACTCATAGGTGGGCGAATTTTAAATGGGGCAAATTAAAAAAAATGGCATAATTTCTTAAACAGAACTGCAACAGGGCGAATTTAAATTGGGGCAAAATTCTTTGCAAATGTGAAAGAGCGAAAATAACACGGGTGAAAATAACCCTTTGCTCAGTATTTGAATTGTGTCCTCTTTGCAGATTTCTCACTGTCCTCGTATATTTCTACCAATAACTTGCCAAGTGTGGGGCAGCTGAGTTCTAGTCATGTCTCTAAACTGTTAGAGATTCTGGGAATTTCAAAATACATGAAGCAACCCTCATGTGAAAAAGATTCTGGAATATATGAAGATGCTTACCAAGGGTGGAAGTCAGGTAAGTGATTTATGTTGTTTAGGGAGAGGGTTGTAGAAATCATTGTATTGATACTTCTTGTTAAAGTAACATACTTTCTGTAAAAATGGTAATTACTTGAACCATTTTAACAAGTGAAGCTGGTATTTTCAGATTAATTTGTAAAATTTTGAAAATAAAAAACGTTCTTTTGGCTATGACATTTCAATTTAGACAGGTGAATGGTCATACTTTTGTGCTTGCCACAAATTTTGCTCACAACCAGAGTTACTACATGTACAACTTTCAACCAATTACATGTCTATGAAACTCAGCCACAGGAAATTTCAGTTTGACTTTTTTGAAAGATACAGAGTTCTTTTTAAACTATTTTAAAGATAATCCACGAAAGTATTAGTTCCATAAGAACAGTTTTGGATCTGGTTATGTCTATTTTACCTTCCTATTTATATATGATCACAGAAATGAGAGTTCATTCTGAAAACATGACTGAGTAATGTTCTTTAATAGATTGTGAATTATGCACTTTATACTTGAGAGTAAGTAAGTATTCCTTGTAATTTCAGAATGTTTGAGGGATAGCTCTGTCAGCAAACCTGTCATCAATGATAACCTGGCTACCTGTATCCTGCAGGAGATGTGTACAGGTGTACAGTGCTGTGTCAGTGTTCCAAGGTTTGGGCTTTCAGTGGAGACCTTTATACAGATCAGTGCCTGTGAACACCAGCTGAGAGTGGGAATTGACAATCTGAAGTTTAACAGAAGTCTGTATGGATACACTTTTGGGAACAAAGAGCAGTTTGACTTGTATGGTTTTGTAGTCATTGAGTAAGTATTTCTTTGAATTATTTTCAAAGACAGTTTCATTTTGATAACAGATTTGTTTAAATTCTTCTGAAACTAGGATTTTTCTCATTGTTTAGCAATATCAAAGCACTTTACCCATGGATATTCTACTTTCTGGAATAAGTATTAATATATTCATAGTTGGATGGTGTTTGATCATTTTATTTCAGCTTTATCATAACGGATCTTAAGTTTGAGGGCAGTGGTGGACACTACCTGGTCAATCTGAACATCAGTCTATGTTATGAAGCGGGGCAGCCTTGTGAAGTAGTGATTCCTGTGTTTGAAAATTCAGCTCTTCCTAAGGAAATCTGCAACAGAGGACAAGATTTTCTAGACCCAAGTAAGAACAAAGAACTCTCTTCTAATATGCATGTACTTGCAGGTTTATGGAAACATTTTATACAGTTTATATAGAAGAATAAAACTTAAATTAGTGCTTTGATGTATTATGATGTGCTTTTCTACAATAATTAATGAGGAGGTTTTACTAAAATCATTTAATATATGATTTGCATAGCTTTCTCCCTGGCTAACTGGAAAACAAAGCTTGGACTGTCAGGTCCCACACTGGAGATCCATTACATCAGACAGCTATTACAAGACCTAGGAGTAGCTACATATCTGAAAAACTCCAGCAGCAAATGTGACTGGTCAAAGTCCCCATATAGCACAGCTGATGGCAATGGATGGACAGACAGTAAGACAAAAAAATACATCTTAAAAGAAATGAGATATTTTTAATACATTTACGTAGCAGAGCAATATGAATAGACTGTTAACAGTAAATGATCAGATCTAGCAGTAAAAAAGTTTTAGGTCTGATGACACATTCAGCCAATATCTTTTTTTGATTTTCTTGGTAATACAGTACAAAAAATATTATTCATAATCATCATTATCTTGTGATTTCTAAAACTGTTTTCAAAGTGTCTTAAGAAATAATTACTCTAAAAATTGTGATATTGACAGAGTGATTAAAGTACCTTGAATTTTGATCACAAATTCTTAGAAAAAATATATACATGTATTATTGAAGAAAATGTTGTCTGACCTTAGATAGAATTTATTCACAAAGGAAAAGCATATAATGTAACAGAGTTTAGACATTTCATGCAATTTAATAATTATAATCCTGTGCTTTTTAAGAATTTTCGAATATTATTAAATTCATGCTAACTAACTGACAATATTATTTTTTAGATTGTACTACACCTACAGTAGGACTTGTTTCCCTTGGTGCTAAAACAAGATGTGCCATCTCTGACTCATGTTCTGATGTACATTGCTGTGTACAGTCAGACACAATACAAGACACCCTGGAGGCCTACATCAATGTAGATTCCTGCAATGGGAAGATTGCTGTTGGTATTGAGAAATTCCACTGGACTGACCGACTGCTAGGATATGAGTTTGGAAAAGTCAGACATTTATCAATGCTGGGTGTTGTAAATCTTGAGTAAGTCCTATTATAAAATTAATGTAAAATGAAGTATTTGTATGATTTTTCTAACCTTACTGCCAACTTTTTTATCACCATTGTTGTAGTGTATCCATGCTTCAATTATTATAATATGATCAATCCCTACACATGCATGTATAATTACTGAATTTTTATTTCATTAAGTTACAGAATCTGAGAATATGCATTGTACATGAACTAAATATTTCTTATTGCTATAGTTACTCCATAGTGGATCTTGATGCAGAGAATGTGTTTGCTGTCAGTATGAACCTGAGTGTCTGTTATGAGTCTACTGGACCCTGTGAACTCAGTATCCCAATATTCAATGAACATAGACTTAATAAACCAACATGTAACTGGACAAGAGGATTTGCTGTCAACAGTGAGTTTATCCTAATACTTGAATAGACAAATTCAATGAATTTTCCCTCTATTCATCTGACTAAATATTAAATTTATACCAGATGATGGCAAACATATGTTGTCAAGCCTTTCTAATCTGGACACATGTTCTCAAGCAAATTGTCTGGATTAATGATTACTGAAACAAACCTTTTATAAATGTTAGATATAAATATTACTAGTAATTCTGTTTCCAACAAATATCATCTGGAAAGTGAAGTATCCAAATTGTTGGTGTTTGGATTAACGAGGCTTCACTGTACTAACATTGAACGATTAGCATTTCTTGAATGTTATTACAGACTTCTCTAAAGAAAAATGGTTGGGATCTCGTGGATACACTGTAAATGACACACTGCCTTCTTATGTCATTTCGGAGTTGTTGCATGACCTTGACATTATCCAGTATTTGGGCGATTCCAGCTGTAATAGGAAATCAATCCCATTCTATCCCAATAGAAATGGATGGAATACTGGTGAGAGAGTAAAACATTGTAGTCTCACAATTTAGTCTCTTAATTGTTACCTATTCAGTAACTATATTTATGTCCATATGAAATGTTGCCATGAAGTGCATTTGGCAACATGATAGTTACTTTTGGTCATGCTATATGATTTTGTCTTAGGCTGTGACAGACCAGTAAGCTTGGCTCCCATTGGTTCTGACACCACCTGTCATCTGTTCAGCTTCTGTACAGGAGTACGGTGCTGCTCTGACCTGCCCCAGCTTCAGAGATCCTTCAACACCTGGTTACTCATAGATCACTGTAACTACAAACTCAGCATTGGTATTGAGAGATTTGCTGTCAATGCTAGTCTTCATGACTTCAAATTTGGGAGGAAGGAAATGATTAATCTTAATGGAGTTGTCAGACTACAGTAAGTGTCCATCTAATGTATGTAAAATAATACAGTAAAACATGCTTATAGCGAACACACTTATAATGAGTTGACGCTTACAGCAAAGTAATTTTCATTCCCTTGACTTTACAATATATTTTGAACCTAACAGAAATTTCAAATAACGCTTATAACAAAGCAAAATCATCCATCTCTGGCACTTTGCTATAAGTGTGTTTTACTGTAGAGATGCAGATTTAACCTTTGTTTAGCCATGTGCTTGAGCAAACAAAATTTGTAGAATCCAGATTTCACAAAATATTGAGACAAGACTGTTGATCAACAATGTACTACCTTGTCTTGCAGATACCTGATGCACAATAAAAGTACCATAAATATGCATATTTCCATAATTATGTTTATTTGTTCATAGGTATGAAATAAATGACCTACCAAGCGAGAGGAAATTTTTGGTGAATCTGAATCTACAGATCTGTTTTGAGTCCAATAAACCATGTGCAATAGATATTCCAATATTTACCAACACAAAATTACCCAAAAAGCCATGTGATTGGACCACAGACTTCATTGATGATGGTAAAAGCCCAAAATTACCTAAGAAGTTTGACAAGTTGAAACTACATGTTTAATTTCAGTCTATCTTATTATATTAATAATTTTGTAAAACAATTTGGGTTAGATTAGGTATTTAAAAGATAAAGGACCTTTTTTCTCTGTGCTAAAGCATTGCAGACAACTTTTCAAGAAACAAATGATTCTAACATTGATATTGCAGCATTTTCATTCAACTCCTGGAAGGCCAGCAGAGGAATCACAGCAGCTGGCCTCTCAGTAAACCAGCAAACAGAATTAATGGAGGACTTGGGGCTCTCACAGTTTGTTAATGAAGATATTCAGAAATGTAGCAGCAGCAAAGCACCATTTACTGGAGCTGTCAACAACTGGAAAAATGGTAAGTATTTTATATGAATTTTTTAATCCCAGACAAAAAGCGGAGAAGCATTACCTCTTAAACTTTTATGATAAGGGCTATTTTTATTAGCCATATGTAATATTTAATGTGGTATTCCTTGTATTACAGAGTGTACCCAATCCCTCAAATCAGCCCTGCCTTCTCTGTCTGGTCAGCCTATCACCTGTCATATTGACTCCTCCTGTGGTGGTCTCCAGTGTTGTATAGATGTGGCTTCCCTCAGCACCACCTTTATCACCAGACTGGAGGTGGACCCCTGTAACTATAAGATGACTGTGGGCATTGAGAAACTCACCTTCTCTAAAGACCTGTTTACTTATGACTGGGGTCAGGAGGAACAGATGTGGATGTTTGGAGTTGTCAGAATGAAGTAAAAAATGTTTTTAATCACACTTTGATAAGAATGCAGATATGTTAGACTATTGGACACATTTTTTTAACTTGAGCAACTTTGCATTTTTTTGACCTGAGCAACTTTGCATACATGAATCATTATTTGCAAATCTTTTCTTTCAGGTTTAAAACCGTGGACCTCTACACAGAGGGATATTTTCTGATCGACCTGAAATTAGAGGTGTGTTTAGAAGCCAGCCAGATTTCTTCCTGTGGATTATCGGTAGATATACTGAAGAACTTTTACTTGCCAAAGAAAACTTGTATATGGGATGCACCCTTCATCACCCCAGGTAACTGATGTGATTTTTTTCGGTGGTTTACACGAAGTGTCTGTCTGAATATTTAATCATGTACATTGATGCAATATTTAGACACTGCAGACCATGCAAAATTTTAGTGATGGAAAGAAGATTGTCATAGACAGTCAGTGTTGTCAATGTGACACATGAATGATATACATGTATGTTGAACTTGGATACATATATCTTAAACACTGATATGTGAAATTCCAAGATGTGTGGAAATAAGTTTTCAATTCAGGTACCCCATACCCACGAACTTATTACAAGAAATATTGATTCCTAGGCTATATCATTAATAGTAAGACATTCACCCACAAAGTTATCTCCCATTAACCTGTAAATTTCAAATGATTCATAAAAATTGGACCCACAAATTGAATTGATTTACAGCATATCAATTTGAGACTCAATTTTGGAATTTCAACCCTCACATATTAAGTTAACCATGTTCAAGATACTGTGCATGTACATAAATTGATGTATTCAAAATTTAGTGCAATAAAGGGGTATGGAGTTGTTGGCTTAATCATAAATTAGCGCTACACATATCCTTGCCATGTATTGTATTTATAAATGATTTATTAGCGGTCTTCATGAATTAGCGCATCGTTGTCCGCGCCAAAGCCGCTAAAATATGAAGCCCGCTTTTTTAAGTACACATACAGTATTGAGATTTGACTGTAGTTTAAATTTTTTAAGGGTTTAATTTAACATCTTGGAGGACTACAGAGGGAGTATCTAACACTGTACCTATGGATAGTGGAGCTGTTGACAATCTACTGTCAGATCTCAACATAGCAGGGTTCCAATTGTTTCCATCCTGCTCCTACACAGACAGTACTTACCAAACAGCTGCCATTGACTGGGGAAAATGTAAGATAGTATATAATGTATATGGTACATAGTTCAATAATTCTGGATTAGCTATCCACAATTCTTAAAAAGAACTATACAATTTAATAACTAATTGTGTGTCCTGATTAAATACAATCATATAAGTGAACAATGTGAAGAGGAAGACCTATAGATTTTAATGTCATTATTCAAAGGTTCAAGTTCAGAATGTTTTTATGTTGTACAAATAATGAGTATATTTCAATTTCTTATCTACTACAAAATAACTCGAAATTAAGAGACACATAGAGATTCTGAGGCGACTTGTCCAAAGGTCAAAATCATTGATATGAGGATACTGTTGGGCCTTATATGACTTCAGCAGGTTGTTTTAGTTGGCTTTCCTGCTTTCTACTGTGGTAAAAGGGTTGATTCTTACAAGTCATATAACTGAATTACATGTAATTCAACAATTACCATACCAGATTGCCCAGAAGAAGTTCAAACAACACTTGCTGCCCTGTCAGACAAGGCTTTGTGTGCTGTCTCTTCTTCCTGTACCGCCATTAGGTGCTGTGTTACTGTACCACTTCTCAACAAGACATTTGAAGTCAGTCTGGATATTGATGAATCCTACAACAAAATGGTAGTTAGTGTGGAAAAGATTCAGAGGAGGCAGTCTCTTGTAGGATACACATTTAATACCCAGGAGACATTAAGTGTTCATGGAGTTTTCAAGCTTGTGTAAGTGACCTCTTCATTGATTGTGGTAACCACTAATGATACAGAATCTACTTATGATATAATGTAGCATGTGGATGACTTTGTGTCAATGGAATGAATGTATCATTAACTACAACCGTGTTAACCACTAATGATTTAACATCCACCAGATACAAATTATGTCATTTATGAAGAGTAATGCCGTCCACTTATGATAAAATAAAATACACATATATCCGAAATGAATGGAATGTCATCCTCAAGTGCTGAATTACATCATTATTGATTTATATCATTAAAGGTTACTTGAATGGATTCAGAGAAAGAGTTTTAATTAATCCGTACTTCTAACTAAGTGGGAATGAAGAACAAATCAGGTGTATTTTACTTTTTGTTTGGATAGATACAAGGTGAATGACCTGGTGGATGGTAATATGTTTGATGTGTCCATGACTGCCCAGGCCTGTTTTGTGGATGGAGGGGACTGTGAATTAAATCTTCCCATTCTGACCAATGCACTGATTCCCAAGTCTGGAAGACAATGGAATGACCCATACACTACCAAAGGTAGCTTGAATTGCATCTTCTTCATTTTTGCTTTGTTACTAAAGTTTCATTTTTCTGGTAATTGTTCATTGCGCATGTGAGATTAGTTACCAGGCATTGCCAGGTGAACGTAAGATTGAAAAGTAAGGCTTCAAAATGAAGGGATAACAGCATATTTATGTAAAATTGTTTTCATTATGAACCTTTTGCTTTGAATACCTTTTGGAATCCTTACCAAAATTTGAAGCCCATGCGTTCAGTTATTTATTTTATTTCTGTGACCTATTTTAACCAAAAAGTAATTTCATATAAATGATAATTGAAAGGTTACTCTGTCAGGTCAACTTATCATATGAGGAAAATAAAACTTACTGTAAAATCACATATTTTTGTGGGGTCATGTCTTTGTGGATTTGAGAAAAAATATTGGTTTGTGGGGATTTAATTTCTGGTTGAGAAAGAGGTGAGTTGTTATGTATTTGGAATTTTGGAATTTTACATTTCCTTGGGGACATGAATTTGTAGGTTTTTTCATACCACAAAAACAACAAAAATTAAACCCCCATGAAAATAAGTGATTTCAGAGTAGTTAGATAATATTGTTGAATGCATGTTGTATTCTTATTTGTTTTTTTTAAATAATAATTAACAGTATCACTGTTCATAAACTGTATTGCTGTTTTAACATTTCTCAATGCATATTTTAGATTCTTTGAGTCAGTGGTTGAGTGAGAGGTCTCTAGTAGCTGGTACTGTACTACCAGCCTACAGAGTCAGTGACTTATTTGAGACTTTCTCCTTGAAACCGTACCTCAAGTCACCTGCCTGTAACAGAGCAAGTGCTCCATATTCTGGTGCTGACCCCAACGGATGGAAAAATGGTAATTTAAGTGATAATGTCCTTTAGTTTTAATTTTTTTTTTGACAATATGATTAAAAGATTTCTTGTTTTTATTTATAGCTGAAAGACCTCAAATTACTTTACATAATTATTTCACCTTGTTCCAGTGCATAGGTGAAATGCTGGACAGCCATGCTTTCGTTTCAAAAAAGACTTGTAGTCAGTCCTTTTGAAACTCAACTCTGTTTCTGAAATATGTGTTCTGCTCATGTTAAAGCAGTGTTTTGATTCTAGATAGAGTAAATTTAAATTAATGTTACCAATTGAAATTGCATTCTTGCCTAAGAGTTTGGTTTTAAATTGTACAGTTTTCATAAACACCACAACATTGGTTTTTAAGAGGTGAAAATTATAAATTCAAATTTTTTTTTCTGGTTTCAGTTTATGTGTTTAAGATTAATCAAAAATGAATCATAGATTAATGCATAAATTCTACTTAAATAAATGAATTACACTATTTTTCTGTTGCTTTGTAGATTGTGTTGCAGTGAGTAGCTTGTCCTCCTTGACCTCAGATCCTTTGAACTGTTACTTAGACAGCAGTTGTAATAAGGTATCCTGTTGTGTGGATTCAACATTTACCTCCAGAACATTTGAAGCAGTTATGGACATAGATCCTTGTACCAGAATGTTAACATTGGAAATTGAAAGCTTAAAAGCAGTCATTCCATGGTCTGAAATCAAATGGGGTATTTTTTTACTTCTTTTTTTTTTTGTTTAACACTGATACCATAGTTTTCCCATGCATAACTTGATATACTAGTACTTTACATCTTATTTCCATTTATAAAGGTACATCCAGTCAGTTCTATCTGTACCGTGTTGTAAGAATTGAGTAAGTATTTGATGTTTTTCTTACCATTAAGTTATTCAATTTGCAAATTGGATTTGCCTTTGTTTAAGATGTAATTGTTTCATTGGCATGTGATTTATATTCAGCTATGTCATTCATGACCTGTATGCAGAAGATTTCTTTTTGGTGGATATGAAATTATCTATGTGTTGGGAGCTGTATGGAGATTGTGCCTTTGTGTCCACTGTTTTCCAAAATATGTTCCTTCCAAAGAGATCTTGTCTTGGCAACATGGGATTCAAGACAGGAGGTTATATCTACTGATGCTTAGTTGTTGTTAGCTTAAAATATTTGTGTATTTTATAGGGAAATAGTCTATGTTGTTTGAATATCAAAGATAACATAGGTCAATTATCTTTTACAGCCTTCTCCCTTAGCAATTATGCCACATCTAATGGCCTTGACCAGAACAATCTCCAGGGAAATGATCTGGTCTACCTGTACGATTACCTAGGAATTTCCAGTTACCTGGACAGCACCTCCTGTAACAGAACTGATAGCAAGTACACACCTAGCACTAATGGATGGAAAAGTGGTAAGTGATAATTATTCTTATTACATGTATTTCTGTCTGTTCTAAAATCGTGCCCAGACCATAACTTGAGAACCCTTGATTAAAATGGATTCAACCTTAAATAGATGTTGTGGGTGTGTCATGACCTTGACTCAGTCATATCAAAGGTCAAGGTCATCGTATCAAGGATATAGAATTTTGATCCATTGGGGAATTGGAGAGAGGGACATTCTTTTTTGGCAACGAACAACATCTACAGTAGTTATCAATTTGTTCACTATTTTGACATGCGTTATACATTGTATTTTCACTCTTCAGTACAGGAAATCTTTCTTTCCTTTGTAGATTGTTCTACCAACTTAACATCTGTGCTGCCAGTACTAGGTTCTGAAACAAACTGTGTTATGGATTCCTCATGTACCAGTGTAGACTGCTGTATGGAGATTAACAAGCTGTCGTCCCGCCCAGTGAACTTTCACCTCTCTCTGGATGACTGTGATTGGAAGATCAGTTATGGAATTGACAATTTTGTTATCAAGCCCACTGTTCTGTATAACTTTACATTTGATCAATGGAATGAACTCTGGATGAGAGGGGTTTTCAGAATGAAGTAAGTAACTTTCAATATGTCATCAAGGGGTTCTGAATTACTATAAAATTTACCTGTCCATCTATGATATTTTTTTTACCTAGATTTAAATTTTGTACAAATATTTTTACAGGTTCAAGGTCACAGATCTTAGTGGACTGAACAAGTTCAGGGTCAGCTTGGTCATTAGTGTATGCTTTGAAAGTGCAAGTGCTTGTGAAGTAAATCAAGTGGTGCTTGACAATGCTGTGTTGCCTAAACCCCAGTGTGATCTCAATATAGGAACTCAAGTAAAAGGTTGGTGACTACATTTTATAGCTGTTAAGTGAAGTATTGTCACATTTTAACATTTAACCAATGATCTGCTTGCTGTTTTGTAAGGCTGATTACATCTGTATAAGTAATAAGATAAAGATGATTTTTTGGCAAAGATGTCTTTAAGTAGTAAGTCAACTTTTTTCAGATTTTGTGCTTAATAACTGGAAGAGTGAAAAAGGTGTAACCAGCATGGATAAACCTAGTATTGCTAGGCTGGAGGAGGAATTAGGAATGTTTGGTTACCTACACAAAACAGGAGATGTTTGTAATAAAACCGCAGGAATATTTGCATCCCCAGCAACTGGATGGACCAATGGTAAATTGAACCATCTGAATAAGAATACAAACAATATTTTGATGTAAATCTTCCATAATTAATTTTTTAAAAAAATGAAAAATGTTGATCATTTAGCCACACGTGTGTGTAATGTATGTATAATTTTCATTTTCTATTATAACCAAAAGTGTTTCTACCAGTAAAGAGTCTGATTACTGTGTTGCAGATTGTCCCAGTGTTTTGCCGATTTCTCTACCAGTAGTCAGTGGTCCCTTGACCTGTAACCTGGGGTCATCCTGTTCACAACTGACCTGTTGTATTTACACAGAGGTTTTGTC
This sequence comes from Saccostrea echinata, assembly GCF_033153115.1. Taxonomy (NCBI): domain Eukaryota; kingdom Metazoa; phylum Mollusca; class Bivalvia; order Ostreida; family Ostreidae; genus Saccostrea; species Saccostrea echinata. The sequence continues at coordinate 40,340,818 of NW_026889803.1, forward strand.
AAAACATATAACAACCTCCCTGAACTTAGACTTCTGTAATGACAAACTGACCGTTGGCATAGACAGGTTCTCCCGTAAAATGAAGCTGAGCACTTACCAGTCCTGGGGTATGAATACAGTAACATTTTCTTAGTACTCGTATATATCTGAATACTCATTTGTGCAGTCGTACATGAAATATTTTGTTTCACAGGTCAGCAACAAACATTGGACTTTAGTGGGATCTTTCAAACAAAGTATGTCTTTTTTTTCCCAAAAAATAACTGTCAGAGTTTTCAGAGATTATTCTTAATTAGAACTGATCAATGCTTGCAATTTGTTTGTTACATCAGTTTTGTAGCATATGTTATATTTGTTCCTAGTTTTACCCTGGAGGATTTACCGAACTCCAACATGTACTTGGTGACCTATACAATTGGTGTCTGTTGGGAGGGTTCAAACAACTGTGAGGGATATGCCATCTTAACAAATATACTTCTCCCCAAATTCACCTCACCATGTAACTGGAAGGGAGAATTTGCGGATCCTGGTTTGTATTACTTTAGTTTTAGAATAATATGAAGCAATGAAAATGTCATGGAAAGTGGGATTTTTCTTAAAATTGATTTTGGTTTGATATTGTTGCAGATATGTAATATTAGTAGTCTTTTCATTTGTGTGATGTGCTTGCTTAAAAATTGATGTAAATACATTCTAAGTTTATTCATGATTTTACAGCATTCACCCTGTCAGGCTGGCAGGCATCAAACAGCCATGTAGACACAACCCCGCTGACAGATTTGGTACTAGAGGATCTGATGAAGTACCTAAAGATGTCCTCATACAAGGACAAGGACTGTGTGATGACTGATCCTCCATACACACCAAACAATGGCAATGGCTGGAACACCAGTAAGATAACTTACAGTTGTCATCTTAAGTTATCACCCCCCCCCCCCCCTCCATCTTGTTAAATTTTAAGCCAAATATCATTTTAGAAACATGTTCAGCCTATGTTTGGAATTCATAGATGTGTATCAGAAGATCAGAAGAACCCCCCCCCCCCCCCCCCCACAATCTTGTGAAATTTGAGGCCAAATATCATTTTAGAAACGTGTTCAGCCTGTGTTTGGAATTCATAGATGTGTATCAGAAGATCAGAAGCATGAGAAACAAGATGTGTTTGTGAAACACTGATGCCCCCCGTATGGCAGCTTATGGCGAAGGTTAAAGTTTCTCAAATGCAAGTCAAAATCCAGACCAAAAGATAAAAAAATGTTAAATTTGAAAGCCCTAGCTGCAACTGTTCAAAAGTTATGGCGAAGGTTAAAGTTTTTTAAAAGTAAGTAAAATGTCAATGTCAAGGTCAAAGTTGTTGGTATCCAAAGGAAGGTCTTGTCACAATGATTATATATGTTAAGTATGAAAGCCCTAGCACCAACCATTCAAAAGTTATGGCCAAGGTTAAAGTTGTTCGAAAGTATGTCAAACTCCTATGTGAAGGTCAAAGGGTCAAAGTGGTTGGTATCCAAAGGAAGGTCTTGTCACAAGGAATACATATGTGAAGTATGAAAGCACTAACTCTAACCGTTCAAAAGTTATGGCGAAGGTTAAAGTTTTTCAAAAGAAGGTCAAACTCCTAGGTCAAGGTCAAAAGGTCAAAATTGTTGATATCCAAAGGAAGGCCTTGTCACAAAGAATACACATGTGAAGTTTGAAACCCCAAGCACCAACTGTTCAGAAGTTATGGCCAAGGTTAAAGTCTCATAAAATTTTGCAAAAGTGGGTCAAACTCCAAGGTCAAGGTCAAAAGGTCAAATATGATGGTACCCAAAAAAAGGTCTTGTCACAAGGAATACACATGTGAAATATGAAAGTCATAGCTCCAACCAATCAAAAGTTATGGGCAAGGTTAAAGTTGACAACAGACAGACAGACAAACAGATAAACAGACAAACAGATAAACAGACAGACAGGACAAAAACAATATACCCCCAGGATCTTTCGATCCGGGGGCATAAAAATTTGATTATGAATTGCTTCAAGTTTAATTTTACTTGACCACTTTGAATTACAGCTTGCCCATACAACACTAGCCTACCTACACTGCCCAGTACTGTGTCCTGTCACTTACCAGACAGCTGTGCTGGTCTAGACTGTTGTGTGTCCAGTCCTAAACTGGACAGGAAATTCAGAGCTACACTTGACATTGATCCTTGTACATCAAAGGTCTCTGTTGGAATTGACAAGTGGAAATTTTCTGAAATCTCGCTGGACACAATCTCAGAGCTGGATACAGGTACATGTGTAATTTTGAAAGCTGTTTTATAAGATGTTTAAAAGATACAATGTCTGAATACCCTTCAATATATTTTTGTATTAAGTACATATGTCAAAATGTTTATGTTACAGAAATGTCAAAAAGTGTATGGCTGCAAGGAGTAGTAAGAATGGAGTAAGTCAGTATTTCTCTCTATTGTCAACTTTTTAATACAAAAAATACAGTTAAGTTGATAAAACTGTGTAAATTTATAAAAATTATCTATGAGAGAGTTGGCTCTCCTGGTTAGGTCATTGTTACATGTAGCTTTTTGACTTTGTACTTTTTCTGTTTCACGCATGCACATATATTTAACTATATTTGTAATATGTCTCTACACTGTACTTAATGTCAGTTTATGAGAATAAATTCATTGTCATTGTCATTGTCATTGTGATCTACTGTATCTTCAGTATAATGTGAGAGTTACTGTATTCAGAATTTTCTTTTTTTTTTCTTTCTAGTTTCACCATTGAAAACCTGTGGAGTGCAAAGAAATTTCTGGTCAACTTGAAAATTAGCATATGCTTATCTAGTTCTGGGCCCTGTGAAATTGATAGTGTACCAGTATTTGAAAACACTCTTCTCAAAAAGAAACAGTGCAGCTTCCCCTCGCAGCTCCCAGCAGGTATAGTGAAAAATTTTCCCACTGGCATGAAATTATTTTATCAAAATCTTTGGTATTAATTGTAATAAAAATTGCAATAAAAACTTTTTTTTCCTTTTATTAACCAACTGGAAAATTGTTGACTGTGTTCGGCACACTGTTGGTATTTTACATGTAAGTTGGATATTTTTATGAAATTGTAGGATTTTCACTTTCATCATGGAAAACAAACCAAGGTTTCAGTGCAGCTGACCGCCTTCCTGTACACACAGCTGCCAAGGTGCAGGATTTCCTGAATATTCCTCAGTATAAACTGAGTTCCTCCTGTAGTAGAGGCTTAGCTCCTTATTCTCCCACCTACATTGGATGGGTGGAATGTAAGTTGAAAACTTTCTAATTCAGAGATTTTGACATTAGCTACATGTACATTTTTTAATTTATGAATAATTTGAGATGTTTTTTTTTTTTTTGGTAAAAGTATATTCCATATATAAAAACAGAGGAGTTAGACCTATGCATTGAAATTAACTTTATCTCACTTATTTAACACAGTGAACAGCGCTTGTCAAATCCGTGGACTTCCTTACAACCTTGGCCTGTTGACATACTGTGTTGTGGAAACTAGCTGTACAAAGATTAAATGTTGCACAGATGACTTAGAATTCCAATCCACCATTACTTGGTTCATTGACATCGATTCTTGCAATCACAGGCTAGAAGTGGGCATTGAAGCTTTGAAATCTGAAGTGTCCCTTCTTAATTACAAATTTGGTATGGATTATAGAATTCTCTTTAAAAAAAAAAATAAGGAATCTCTTTGTTGTTGAAATACTAATACTAATCAGAATTATGTACAGACTTCAGAAAATATTGCTGCATTTACTAATAGAAACAAAATATCTGCCTCTTTTTTTTCAGGGGAACAAGATTCATTTAGTCTTGGAGGAGTGTATCAACTAAGGTATATCTTGAGTTCAAAACATGTAGAAGTAAATGTATGCAAAGAATGTAAATAGTAGACATGCATGTTTATTTTGTGACTTTGCTCAATACACTGTTGACTTTTTACTTACCGTAGCTTACTTTTTTATTTGTTAGCTATGTGATCCATGACTTGAGCAGTGAGTCTCACTATCTTATGAGTGTCAATGTCAGCATCTGTTATGAACCAAACAATTGTTCTCTCTCTGAGGTCATTCTGCAGGATGTTATGTTCCCCAAAACAGTCTGTAACTTCAAAAGCACAGACTTCAAGCTTCCAGGTATTAATGTGTATATTTTGTATGCCTTAAAACTGTGTTTAAAAATATTAAGTGTTACTTCTTCAAGTATTTTGTTTCGTAGTAAAGTGTCTTATGTGTAAATGTATTTAGAACTACAACATTGTTTTATACCACAGAATCGATCATTGATGAAATGCATCAGAACATTCCAGATTTTTCTCAATGTTTTATTTTTTGACCAAAGGCTTTGAATTGTCGACCTGGAGCACAAACCGCAGTTTTACTCCGGGGACAGTTCTACCAGAGCATGGAGTAATGAGACTGTTAAAGGACCTGGGGCTGGCTATGTATATGAAGGATACCACCTGTAGTCCCTCTGATGATCTCTATGTCAATAACACAAGTGGTTGGGATAAAGGTATATACTGTTACCTTGCATTAACTAGATTTTGTCTTTGTCTCCAGAATTTTAATAATTTTAATCCCTTGTAACATGAAAGCTTAAAATAGCTATAGAATAGAATTGAATTTCCAAAAAAAAAAAAAAAAAAATCACAGGTTAGCAAGAAATTATTTTCAGCATGTTTAGTATCTGGTTCCAGGGCCATAAAATTTAGATGAGTTCATTTTTGATCTCAGTCTCACTTTTACAGAAGGAATATGTTATGGCAAATTTTAAAAGACTGCATGAGTTCAAAAGTGAGCTCATTTAAGTAATCTGGTCACTGCATTTATGTTCTGTATAGTAGTGGTACATGTAGTTTAATGACAGAGGGACAGAGATTGGTCTAACTGTTCTGAATTACAGATTGCACCCTTCCAATAGCAACCAGTTCTCTGCCATCTGGAATTATGTGCCACATTCCACCCACCTGTACAACAATACAGTGCTGTGTAGATGCCACCACACCACTGGGATGGTCATTTACCACCCTCCTAGATCTGGACCCCTGCAGCCACCAGCTCACACTGAAAATTGAAAACTTTGTGTACAAGATATCTTTGTATGACTTTGAATTTGGTAAGATAAAAAAAAATTAATAATTTATGTAGTATTTATGTAAAAATGTGTTTTGCCATATGCACTTTAAAATGTTTTAATAAATGTTGTAGAAATATTGCATATCTAGACAAGTATTGCATAATGTTAGTTATATGTTTTTCTTTATTTTCAGCAAAGGAACACTTCTATTATTTGAATAATGTGGTCAGAATGAAGTAAGTATTTGTGTCATTGTGTCAATCATTGCCAACCTTTTTTATTTGCTCATCTCAACAAAGCTCAGGTGACCAAACCCCCTTTGGATCAGGTCCATTTTCAATAAGCCTGCCTGGATTAAACTGACAGGGATGATGCATCCAATCATGTTTACTACCATTTATGCTTCAGGTGCTGCATCTGACCTATAATATTCCAATGAGTGGCCTGGTTGAATCTCAGGGCAGGGCCATTCCCAGTAACTGTAAACCTTACTGGACTTAGTTTGCATGGATGATGCAGCTAGGAATGCAGACTACTGCAGTCTTGTTTTACATTGATATATTTTTCAGATGTTTAACTAAAATATCCCGTACTAATGATAAAATTGGCTTATGCGTCTTACAAAACTTTTTTTTCTGATAACATGTATGAAACCGTGTCCCACTTAAGGAATACATTACTTTCTCTGTAAATGGTGGATATTAATTTGGGTCTGTCCATCTGCCTGTCATTTTCTCTGTGTGTAACACTTTTTGTTTCTGGATGCTATCTTGAAAGACCTTTGAGCTTTTGCAATGAATGATTGCATGTGTATATGTTATTTTATGAATGAAATTTTATATCACCTATCTTATGGCCTGAAGAAGACCCCTATTGATTTTGAGGTCAAAAGACCAAGTTCAGAAATTCATAAATTCTGTCTGGAAATTTTAACAAATCTACAATAACTTTATTCTGTTTCAGATATGCAGTGTATGACCTGAAGACAGATAGGAAGTACCTTGTAGATTTAAGTATTGCCCTCTGCTTCAGTACAACTGGAGCCTGTCAGCTCGACACTGTTGTCTTAGAGCATGTAGCACTGCCAAAGAGAGTTTGTCAATTGTATGCTGGATATACTGAAACCAGTAAGTGTTCAGTTTACTGTTACTCTGCATACATCTCCATTACAAGAATAAAGTTGTGGTTAAGTTTTTTCTGTACAGTGGGTTGAACTATTATCTTCTCTTTCTTCATCATATCTTATATTATTCTGGATGTTCTACACTATCATATTTTTTTGTTTAAAAAGCACTTTTAATATATACGTTAATCATGACAGATTTCTCCTTGGCTGCATGGAAAACAAATATGAGTGTGACCTCTGACCCAATGACCCCTGCTGAGGTTGCACTTCTACAGGAGGATCTTGGGATAGCTGAGTACTTGTCCTCCTCCAGCTGCTCCAGGCAGTCAGGAAACTATTTACCACACAGCTTCTACTGGAGTGATGGTATGTCAGATTAGAAAGGGGGAGGAAGTGGGGAGTTAAAGAACTAGACCCATCTTCCAGAGTTAGCAAGAATATCATTTTTGATATGTGTATGACATTAAGAAGATTTCAGTGGAAAGATTTATTTTCAAGAATGATGGGGAGACTGTAATTAATTTTTATTGCAAAACATATTTTTCATGAGTACAAATTATACAACATGAATATATACAACTGAATGTGGCTGCTGCAAGAAAATAAACTACTGAATCAAACTAATACGGTTGTTTTTTGGGGGGATAATTTCTTTAATTCTTCAATGAAGACATTGATTTCTGTCTGTAGCTTGTGGAAGGGTGTCTGGAATGACCCAGTTTACAGCAGCAGACAATATCAACTGTTACCTGGCGTCCAGCTGTACAGAGTTCACCTGTTGTATGGATGACGTGGTTCTACAGAAGACAGTGGATGTCAGGATAAACCTGGACAATTGTAACTTCAACCTAAAGGTGCAGATAGAAAGACGATCAGTGGACATCTCCCTCATTGACTACAATTGGGGTAATCCTGTACTCAGAGCTAATATGTACATAAATGTTCTGTATAATACCATATGTCTGTATTCCGGGTATGAAAAAATCTTTACTTTTCAAATTATATGAAAAAAATTGATTTTATATTTTAGGTAAAGTGGAAAGGATGGATCTGTTTGGAATTTATGTCATCAGGTAAGAAAAACTGGCTCAGTATCTAAATGAAAAAAAAATTGCTTCTGGTAAAGTTTATTTTTTTAAATATTAAAAGTTAAAGACCTAAAATGCACATTACAACCTATGCTACAGTTTTGTTGTGGAGAACTTGTACCGAGAGGGAGCTTATCTTCTGAGTGCTAACATAAGTCAGTGTTATGAGGCTAGTCAGGAATGTACTGTCAACCATGTTCTCTTCACCAATTCACTCCTTCCTAAGTCCGTCTGTGACTGGTCTACAAACTACCGTATTGCCAGTAAGTTTTTATTTAGTCCTTAATAAAGATATCTTACTACAAAAAAATTGGAACTGTGGTTTTCATTTAGTGCCAGGATAATTTCTATTAAATACATGTATATGCCCTTGATTTTTCAGACTTTTCCCTTCTAACTTGGAAAATGGAGAGGAGTCTAGGATCTGGGGATATTCCAGCCATGTACTTACTACAGCTGTTGGAGGAGACTGGACTATCTGGGTACATCAGGGAGCCAACATGTAACAAGACAAAAGGGATCTACATTGGGTCAACAGATGGGTGGACAAGAGGTAAAACAAAGTTCTGTACAAACATTTCAATTGATGCATGTAGTTATAGATTACATGTAATATGTTTTACTTGATATAAAATTTCTGCTTTTAAATTAATAAAAGTCCATCAACTGTAAGGTGTTTTTTTTTTCTTACCAGCCTGCAGTGCCAATGTCACCTTGCCAACTTTGAACTCTGACCTTAGTTGTCACTTTGAGGACTCGTGTACAGGTCTACAGTGCTGTGTATATGCCTCCCAGTTACAGAGAAGTTTTGAGGTCTTCTTTAACATTGATCATTGTACAAGTAGTCTCAGCATTCAGATAGAAAAGATTTTCTACAACCGCACACTTGTGGGATTCCCATGGGGTGAGAATAAGTTCTTTTTTCATTAAACATTGAGTTATCGTTTTAACTTTCATTTTCAGCAGGAATATAGTATGCTACAAAGTTTGAATTGTAAAAACATTTTTTTTTTTTTGTAATTCAGGAACTGAACAAGAATTCAGGCTTCAAGGAATATACAGGGTCAAGTAAGGACAATTGATTTCTTTCAGCTTTTGATTTTCTGGTGTATCATATTTTTTTAAATGTCTAGTATCTAAACATTAAAAAGTAGTTTATTAAGCAAGTGTCAATAAGATAATGCTCATAATTTTTCTTACAGGTACACCATAGATGATTTGCCGTATGACAGAGCATACCTTGTGTCCATGCAGATAATGGACTGTTATCAAACAACTGATCCACAGTGTTTATCTGTAGATACATTTACTGTGCTGGACAAAAGCATAATACCAAAAGCCTTATGCAGCTGGGATCAGAGCTTCATCACAACTAGTAATTCCACATTCAACTTTTTTCTTTAAGATTAAACTACTTAAAATTTCAAAGTTTTAAAATCTTTTTTAGCCAAATTAACAATTTTTTAGGAAGACTTTAAAACTGAGATGAGACGAAAAGAATTCTTGTAAAGATATATGTATTGATATTATTTATAGACTTCTCATTGACTGATTGGTTGGCTGAGAACAGTCTAAGTGACAATACAGCCCTGTCTAACCAGTCTCACAAGTTATATCAGCTTCTGGATGAGCTTTCCATGTCTCAGTATTTACAGACTACAATGTGTACTCCTACATCAGCCTCAGCTGTCAATGGCTGGACTCAGTCTGTTGGTGAGATATGCCCTTCTACATTGAGACTTTCATGATACAATGTACAACAGCCAGTCTACATGGATTGTGATATATTTTCTTAACAAAGTTCTTTATGATTTTTAAATTTGTAGATTGTCAGAAGACTGTGTCAAAACCAAGTATTCCTCAGAGTTTTTGTAACCTGAAGGCAGATTGTACGTCATCAGAGTGCTGTACTGAGATCGACTTCCTCAAACGATCATTTAACACATATCTAGACATAGATCCATGTAATTTTGTCATGAAAGTTGGCATTGAGAAATTCAGCAGAGAGATATCCCTCAGAGAATATCAATGGGGTTTGTATTCTGTGTTATATTTTCAGGAAGGATTGTTCATTTTACACAGACTGATTTCTTCAACATTTGTAAATTTTGTCCATGAATTTGATTTTTCAGGAAAACGTGATCATCATTGGTTAGCTGGTGTTGTGAGAATGGAGTAAGTATATCTTATTGATGCAGAAAATTCTTACTTTTTAATAATGATACTATTTCTCTTTACTGTTCCTTGTTTTTTTTTCCTATAGTTTCACCATAGAAGACTTATATGGATCTCGACAGTACCTTGTAAACTTAGATGTAAACTTTTGTTTTGAATCATTTGGTGATTGCTACAAGAATGTCACTGTTTTCAAAGACACCATCTTGCCCAAGAAGCTCTGTCCATTTACTGACAATCCAGGTATATCCACCTGAACTCATGACTAAGTACAGTATACAATGTTATCTGTAGCTAATTTTTTTTGAATTGCTGGTTACTAGTTGATGTTTTACTTTGTATCATTTTTATCTGAGGCCAACATTTTTTTTTTTTGCTTGATCTTTTTATCTAAAGGCCGCCTTTTTAGCTCACCTGAGCTGAAAGCTCAAGTGAGCTTTTCTGATCCCCCGTTGTCCGTCGTCTGTCTGTCTGTCTGTCCGTCCGTCCGTCTGTAAACTTTTCACATTTTCAACTTCTTCTCAAGAACCTCTGGGCCAATTTTAACCAAACTTGGTACAAAGTATCCTTGGGTGAAGGGGAGTTTAAATTCTTAAAATAAAGGGCCAAGTCCTTTTACAAGGGGAGATAATCAAGAAAAGACAAAAATAGGGTGGGGTCATTAAAAAATCTTCTTCTCAAGAACCACTGGGCCAAAAAAGCTGAAAATTATGTGGAAGCATCCTGGGATAGTGTAGATTTTAAATTGTAAAAATCATGACCCCTGGGGGTAGGGTGGGGCCACAATAGGGAATCCAATTTTTACATTGAAATATATAGGAAAAATCTTTAAAAATCTCCTTCTCAAGAACCACAGGGCAAGAAAAACTGAAACTTATGTGGAAGCATCCTGGGGTAGTGGAGATTCTAAATTGTTAAAATCATGACCCCGGGGGTAGGGCAGGGCCACAATAGGGAATCCAAGTTTTACATTGAAATATGTAAGAAAAATCATTAAAAATCTTCTTCTCAAGAACAACTGGGCCAGAAAAACTGAAACTTATGTGGAAGCATCCTGGGGTAGTGTAGATGCTAAATTGTAAAAATCATGACCCCCAAAGGTAGGGCGGGGCCACAATAGGGAATCCAAGTTTTACATTGAAATATGTAAGAAAAATCTTTAAAAATCTTCTTCTCAAGAACAACTGGGCCAGAAAAACTGAAACTTATGTGGAAGCATCCTGGGATAGTGTAGATTTTAAATTGTTAAAATCATGACCCCCGGGGGTAGGGCGGGGCCACAATAAGTATTACAAGGGGGAAATCTGGTAAAGAACAGCATGGCCAAAGTTACTCAGGTGAGCGATGTGGCCCATGGGCCTCTTGTTTTTAAAGAAAATTAGTACTTTACAGATTAATACACACACACAAAGTAAAGTTAATGTGCCTATAGAAGATATTTTTTTATAACAGGATATACAAGTAAAGGAGAAGCTTTATTTTGCAGGCTTTTCATTGAGTGCTTGGAAAGACAGCAAGGGTATTGCTGCAGCAGACCCACTTCCTTCTTGGGCTCAAGTTCTGTTATTAGAAGAGCTGGATGTAGCCCAGTATATGGACTCAGCACAATGTAAAAGGGGGACTGGACTGTATGCAAACTCTGACAAGAATGGAATAGACACTGGATTCAACCAGAAGTCTTCCACTACACCACAATGTCAGTACATCCAGATTTTCATTCATTTGTTGAGGATTTTTGAATGAGATGTCCACTTTGATTTTGGCAAATGAAAAGCATATCAAACTCAATTTTAAAAGTACACCATAAAATTGTTAGGCATGTACAACCATTAACTATGTATTGCTAAAATTATATTACAATTTTATTCTTTTGATATTATAATGTGTTACTGTTTGAATTATACTGATAATTCAGTTAATCACATCTTCCCTTCAGTATGCCAGCTTGGTGTGAACTTGACAGATAATGCCCTAGAGGCCAGCACGGCTAGCTTGATGACTTGCTATCTGCCTACGTTGTGTACAGCAGTCCATTGTTGTGTAGATGTTCCAGCCATTAATACATCCTTTAATGCTCATGTGGAAATAGACCCTTGCAAATACATGTTACGGATCGGAATAGAAAAATTCAGTTTCAATAAGTCTCTTGATCAGTATACATTTGGTAAGTTCTCTGTTTATGTTACATGGAATATGTAAGAAATTTTCATGTTTAATAAAAAGTTCTAAAATTTACAGGAGAAAATGCATTTTTTAATATGATGTATTTTAGGAAATGATGAAATGTTTTACTTGGCTGGAATACTGAGGCTTGTGTAAGTAAATGATTAAAAGTTAAAATTCTAAAAGTTGAATCATTTTGATTATGCACAGTGGTTTACTCTGCAATGATCTCTTTGTTCACAGGTATAATATTAGAGACTTGCCCAATGAGAAATTGTATTTGGTGACAGTGAAATTAAGTGTCTGTACTGAGAGCTCTGGATGTGAAGCTAACCACACAATATTTGAAAACATGATGCTGCCCAAACAACCTTGTTCATGGGACGAGGGCTTTGTCAATACTAGTAAGCGGCTGTCTGGATAAAGGGGAATAACTCTTAATCCAAATGGACTATCTCTTCATATGTTTTCAGTTTGTCAAATATTTCACATTCATTTTACTTGACATTAGATGAAGTAACAATAAAATTTTATTTCTTTCAGACTTCTCCTCTTCTGTTTGGATGGCCAATAATAACTATGTCCTTCCGCTAGTGGAGTACCAATCAGCAGAGCTGATGAATGAGATGAAGGCTGCCCGATATCTCCTAGAGAACTCCTGTGATTTAACAGCCACTTCTGGGATATATGCCAGTCCTACCAATGGATGGACCAAGTGTAAGAAACTCTGTGCCTGGCTTTAAGTTTTTTATCACTTTTCTCTCGATCAGAGGTTTATATTTCAAATCTGTGTAATCGAAATGTATCCTCTAAAATTTTGTATTTTCTTAACCGGTAATATTAATTCCTGAAAGTGTACTTCATTCGATAAAAAAGTACATATTCTGTATATTTAAAATTAACTTTTTATTATTTTCTTTTAATAGCACATCTGAGGAGCACATATTGTTTGAAGATGCAAATTTTCAACTGAAAATGATTGTTTTCATTAGTAAATTGTTTTGTTTTCAGTGTGTCCTTCAAATGTAATTCTGAGTAATTTGACCTCTGAGCCTATGGTTTGTCACCTGGATTATGACTGTACAGGAGTAGATTGCTGTGTACAGGTGGATATGGTCAGCAGGACAATGAGGACCAGTGTCAGATTGGATCCCTGCTCACATATAATGACCATATCACTGGAGAGGTTTTCTATCAAAGTGGACTTGCTGAATTATAACTTTGGTTAGTTATATTTTTACCATTTTGGTTTATTTATATGTGTAAATTGTGCTTTTTCTTACGATGATATTCAGAAACTGAGAGAATACAAGTGGCATTTACTTCATATTCTTGCATCTAACTTCAGGTAGCACATCAAAATACAGTTTGGTTGGCATGCTGAGAATGAAGTGAGTAGTGTAACCTTTTAAAGTCACATGTATTTGAGGTCTCAGCAGATTAGAACTGAATCATTTCAAAACAATGTGTTGTAATGGCTGTCAAATGTCCTGTATTTCAGTTTGAACATCAAAGACTTGACTGCAAAGAATTTGTATGCTGTTGACCTTGTTATCAGTGTGTGCTTTGAGAGCAATGGAACTTGTGTCATCGTGGCCTCTGTTCTCAGTAATGCTCACCTGCCTAAACCAACATGTGATTGGAGCACAAATCTTCAAGGTATCATATTTTTTTAAGTTTTAACTCTGGTTTGGTTGAGTTAAAAAGTCAAGATGTGCATGAAAATTCTTCAGTGTAACTTGGGAATGAATAGTACATTTTCCTTCTAGGCTTCTCGCTGAGTAACTGGCTGGAGATGACTATGAAAGTAAATGGAAGCACAAGTCCTCTTCCATCATATCTCCAGAACTTGTTTTTAGAGGAGCGTGGTATAGCTAACATGATGAAGGATACACCATGTAATCAAGCCTCGGATCCAATCTACACGGGCACAAAAGTTGATGGATGGATATCATGTTAGATTCTTTGCATTACATTTCTATTTAATAATTATTTTATCTTATTAACTATTATATATTTTGACATTATGTAGGTTTTGCTTCTAATCTAATATGCAATTTTTTTTTCAGCTTGCACCCCAAGGCCCAACTTGCCTGTACTGCCTGCCGGAATCACCTGCAATAATCCCTCTACCTGCTCTGCTGCCACCTGCTGTATGGAAATCACTAAACTCAATAAACGGCCCATAGAAGTGTCTGTAGACTTCCATGAGTGTGCCAACTATTTGGATCTGTCTATAGAAAGAATACCTGTATCAGTATACCTACATACTTTTGACTATGGTAAGTGGGATCATTTTTAAATGTTCATCTTTCTCAGTTGTTTAATTTTCATGGTTACTACATGTATGAATTTTTATTTCATAAATAATTCCCATGAACAATGTAAATGTCTCTTGAAGTTTTAAAATATAAATAATATTTAAGGGTATGGGAATGAACATTCTCTTTGTTTTCCACCTTTCATTTAAAAGTCTCATGTTGAATCAACTCTTTGCAGGGAGGGAACATAGAATGTCATTGAAAGGTGTTTTTGAAGCAGTGTAAGTACAGTTTGTGATGTTTTCGATTTTAGCATTACATGTATTATAACATAACAGCATCTTATTTTCGAAAGCTTGAACATTTGAAGTTCACGTGTGGTTGTCTTTTAGGTACACCATCACAAGAAACGTCATGGAGAGGAAATATTATTTTGACATGTCTGTGTCAGCCTGCTATGAATCATCTGGGTGTGATGAAACTTTTGTCATCTTCAACCAGACTTCATTTGATATCAAGCAGTGCACATATAATGATGGTTTCTTGAACACCTGTAAGCATTTTTCTAAACTGTTGAATTGTAATGACTATAACAGTTACTGTAAGATTGAAGTTTATTGCCAGTTAAGGGACTAATGGTCAATATCTCACACATTGATGGTGAAAACATTAATTATGTTCTAAACCAGGAAGATATTTGCAGACTTCAAAGCAGTAAATAAGAAAATGATGCAAATTCAATATTTCAATGATTTTGAAAGAAAATTGTGTGTTTTACACCAATATTTTGACTGGAAAATATTAAACGCAGGTCTGTTTATGCAGACTTGATCTTTTGATATAAAGTGTATAATATTAATATCGTTGAAATATGTGAATATACTACCTGAGCAAGTTTGTGCTTTGTAAATGATGCTGTGAAAAATTTTGTGCATTTTCTCCTCTTCTTTAAAAATGTTGGTAAAATCCCAATAGTATGTGATGTCACAGAGATAATAAATGCCATTCAATTGTTTCCAATTTAATGTGTGTTTTGTTAATTCAAATTTTTCATAAAGTATATACTTTTATGAATATTTCAAGAGGTTTTCAAATTTTTTTCTATTATGGGAGCAGGAATATGCTTTTACCAAATATAGTTCTTTAGAATATATTGAGTTGTCATTTTATTCTCAGGTTTTGTTTTTATAAGTGGCATATGAAAAGAATCGGAAAATGAAGTAAAATATCTTCCTATTGGTATATAAACATTCTCTGAATAGCAACATCTTACTTCTTATACAATTAGAAATGTTTATAACATTGTTTTGCAGCATTTTCCTTGGCTACTTGGATGTCGGAAAGGTCTATAGCTGGAGAAGAAAACATAACAGCTCTTCAGTCCAATGAGCTAATGGTCGAACTGGGTCTGGATCATTTCTTGTCTAATCCAGACAGGTGCTCTCTGGATGATTCAATATTTGGAGCAGCCAATGACTATGGCTGGAACAATGGTAGGATATTGATTGATATTACCAAAAAAAAAACAAAAAATAAATGATCTTTCTACACAGCTTTAGCTGTATTTTCAGAGAATATTGGTATCTTAACTATAGGAATGTCTTGTTCATATCAGTTGCTTGATGTATTTTCCAGAATGCACCAGCTTCCCTAATGATACAGTGACCAATATAACAGTCACAGATAAAGTAAGATGCCACATCCCCTCCACCTGTGACAGGGTGTACTGCTGTGTGTATATCCAACAGGTCAGACATCATGCCAGACTGGAACTCAACATGGACACATGTAATTACCAGATGGAAGGAGCCATTGATAACCTTAGAAATACTTATGGTCTCTTTGAATATACATGGGGTATGTTAAAAACTTGAAACTATTTAAATTTTAGTAACATGCTGACAGTAGTTTACTTGTTTATGAATTGAGAGAGATACTATCTTATGAAATGTATCAATTGATTATTTATATTTTTAGCCCAAAATGAGCAATTATCTCTCCATGGAGTCATACGATGGGGGTAAGATTTATAGATTTATTCATTTACATGTATTCTATTATTATTATAATTTATGGGTGTAGTTATTGAAAGGGGATCTTGGTTTCTGTATTAAAAAAATTCAGTTAATTTGTATATTATTCATGGTATATGATTAAGAATGTAACAGAAGATGTAAAGATAATCAATCTCGGAAAACACTCATTCATAGTTCGAGGCATGATATGTAGTACATGGAAATGCCAGTGCATTAAATATGAATTTCATCCAATCTTAACATGCTTTCATTGATTGTACTTAGGTATCATGTGACTCATTTGAGTTCTAAGAAGAAGTTCACCGTGGACGGGACAATTAAGCTTTGTTTTGAACAGTCTTCTTGCAATCTGGATATAAATGTGTTCCAGAATTTACCATTAGGATATCAGACTTGTGCTCCAAATGACACTGTACCATTTAAAGGTCTGTCATAAATGGGTTTTGCATCTGGTTCATGGAGTTAGCATTTAGAATATTTCCAAAACTTCAAAAATGCATATATAAGAAAAACAGTATACTTTGAGGAATGTTTAAATACATGTAAGGTTTAATTGCATTGAAAATTCCTCATGTAAGCATTTTAAAAAAAAAAAATATTATAAAATTGATTATTTTTAGTTGTATTAAGTAAATACTTTTATATAATTATGAAGAAATTCCTAAAAAAAAAAAAAAGGGGGGGGGTGTCTTGGGTTCGTGAAGCAAACTTAAATCACAGTAAGTCAGAATGTGTACATAGCCTTGTAGTTTTGTTTTGTTTTGTTTTTTTAGCTCACCTGAGCCTTCAAGTGAGCTTTTCTGATCAAAATTTGTCCGTTGTCTGTTGTCGGCGTCGTAAACTTTTCACAATTTCATCTTCTCCAGAACTACTGGGTCAATTTCAACCAAACTTGCCACAAAGTATCCTTGGGTGAAGGGGATTCAAGTTTGTTCAAATGAAGGGCCATGCCCTCTCTCAAGGGGAGATAATAAAGAATTAGTGAAAAATTAATAGCATCTTTTAAAAATCTTCTTCTCAAGAACCACAGGGCCAGGAAAGATGAAACTCATGTGGAAGCATCCTCAGGTAGTGTAGATTCAAGTTTGTTCAAATTATGACCCCCGAGGGTAGGGTGGGGCCACAATAGAGGATCAAAGTCTTAAATAGAAATATATAGAAAAAATTTTTAAAATCTTCTTCTCAAGATCAGCAAAGCCATGATGAGTCATATTTATATGGAAGCATCCTCAGGTAGTGTAGATTCAAGGTTGTTCAAATCATGACCCCCAGGGGTAGGGCAGGGCCACAATGGAGGATCAAAGTTTTACATAGAAATATATAGGAAAAATCTTTAAAATCTTCTTCTCTAAGACAGCAAAGCCATGATGAGTCATATTTATATTGAAGCATCTTCAGATAGTGTAAATTCAAGTTTGTTCAAATCATGACCCCTGGGGGTAGGGCGGGGCCACAATGGAGGATCAAAGTTTTATATAGAAGTATATAGAAAAATCTTTAAAATCTTCTTCTCAAGAACCACAGCAAAGCCATGATGAGTCATATTTATATGGAAGCATCATCAGGTAGTGTAAATTCAAGGTTGTTCAAATCATGACCCCCAGGGGTAGGGCGGGGCCACAATGGAGGATCAAAGTTTTACATAGAAATATATAGAAAAAATTTTAAAAATCTTCTTGGGAACAGCAAATCCCTGATTTTTTCATATTCATGTGGAAGCATCCTCAGGTAGGGTAGATTCTATTTTGTTCAAATTATGACCCCCGGGGGTAGGGTGGGGCCACAATAGAGGATCAAAGTCTTAAATAGAAATATATAGAAAAAATCTTTAAAAACTTCTTCTCAAGAACAGCAAAGCCATGATGAGTCATATTTATATGGAAGCATCCTCAGATAGTGTAAATTCAAGGTTGTTCAAATCATGACCCCCAGGGGTAGGACGGGGCCACCATGGAGGATCAAAGTTTTACATAGAAATATATAGGAAAAATCTTTAAAATCTTCTTCTCAAAGACAGCAAAGCCATGATGAGTCATATTTATACTGAAGCATCTTCAGATAGTGTAGATTCAAGGTTGTTCAAATAATGACCCCCGGAGGTAGGGCAGGGCCACAATGGAGGATCAAAGTTTTACTTAGAAGTATATAGGAAAAATCTTTAAAATCTTCTTCTCAAAGACAGCAAAGCCATGATGAGTCATATTTATATTGAAGCATCTTCAGATAGTGTAAATTCAAGTTTGTTCAAATCATGACCCCCAGGGGTAGGGCGGGGCCACAATGGAGGATCAAAGTTTTACATAGAAATATATAGAAAAAATTTTAAAAATCTTCTTGGGAACAGCAAATCCCTGATTTTTTCATATTCATGTGGAAGTATCCTCAGGTAGGGTAGATTCTATTTTGTCCAAATTATGAACCCCGGGGGTAGGGTGGGGCTACAATAGAGGATCAAAGTCTTAAATAGAAATATATAGGAAAATATCTTCTTTTGAAGAACTGCAAAGCCATGTTTAGTCATTTTGATATGGAAGCATCCTCAGGTAGTGTAGATTCAAGTTTGTTAAAATGATGACCCCCGGGGATAGGGTCGGGTCACAATTTTTTTGGTAATTTTTTTTTAAATCTTAAAAGTACAACAAAGCCATTTGTTATATTGACATGGAAGCATCATCAGGTAGTTTAAATTCACCCCCCTCCCCTTCGGGTAATCTTTTCAATACTGAACTGATATGTGCTTTTGCCAAGCCAAAGTGCTCAGGTGAGCGATGTGGCCCATGGGCCTCTTGTTACAGTAAATACAGTGAATTTGAATTACAGTCGAAGAAAGTCTATGTGCAGTATTGTTAACTTTAATTTTCTGTGTCAGTTTATATCTAATAAGCATTTTATATATGATTGAAAATTTGACTTTTCTGAGTCTGCTTCATCATCCTGGGACTTAAATTTAAGATAAATTTGCTTTTTACTTCGCAGGTGTAAGCTTTGACTTTTGGAGACAGACACAGTGCACTCCATTTACATTTACCCCTAGTAAGAAAAATTTCATGCAAATTACAATCATGTTAAAAAATCAAGTTAAGAGGAAATGAATATGTTGGAAAAGAGAAATATGAGAAACATTGACTATTGAGAATTAAATTGTAGGTTCATGTGCAAATATTGCTGGAGTCAATTCACCTGTTGCTCTGTCAAAATGTAACTATCTTCCTGACTGCACCGGGTTGGAATGCTGTATAGATAGTGCCTACATACTTGGAAATCGCTCTATCTACTTCAAGATCAGAATGGATTGTAATTATTTAGAGTACCAGATTGAGTCCAAATCTGTCACAAAATCTCTGACAGCCCTCACTGATGGTAAGTACTTAGAGATAATTCAATTGAAGAACAAAAAGATAAGTGCTCTAAGATTAAATAAGTTTTTTTAGGGGGGGGAGAGGGGGGGGGGTTATTTGACTATCTTTAACACCAACCAGTTAAGAGTTTGGTAATATAGACACAGAATATTTTTCATATTCAGTTCATTATGATCTTTCTGTGATTTTTTTAGGTACATTGTACACAGAGGATATTGGCACGGGACCCTCCTTCCAGCTGAGATATCAGAAGACACAGACTGGTGTTGAGTATGCCCTTGGAGCCAGTCTTGTCTTTAATGGAGTGACATCAGATCCATCAGAAACAGTCACACATGATATATTGAATCATACAACTGTTAGATTTAGTGCTGCTTCTTGTACTGGGAGAAAGCGTAGAAGAAAGAGACAAGCCCAGACCACTGAACAGTAAGAAAATACTAAAGCAATGTATTTAGTACTGTGAAGTACACCTTTCAATTGTTCCATTCAATTAAGGTTGCATTTAACAAAAATAATGTATCAATTCAAATCTTTCTACCAAACAAAGCATTCAGATTCAAAAATATAATCGTTTTATATTTTTTAAAATTCTTGAGCACTTTTTTTTTCATTTTCTCTCAACAGGCTTGATCCAAAAGATTTTTCATCAGGACTAAGAATTTTGATGAAGAATGGAGCTTCTTCAGAAGAGATTGAAGCTTTCAAACAAAAGTGTGAAGAAGCTGATGTAAGTCTTGCTAACTGAAGATATTACTTTATTTTTTCTTTTATTATTATTTTTAAGGAGTTATTTGATTGCATAGATATGTTATGGGAAAGTGAAAAGATAATTTACTGTGTGATATTTTGAAATTATATACATGTGTTTACAGAAAGCAGAAAAGGAGAAGAACTTGCAGGGAGCACCTGTTGCAGAGGATGACTTCAGTACAGGTATCAAGTCTGGAATTGAGGCTTTAGGAGCAGGAAACCCCATGACAATCCAGACAGGTGGACCCTTACCAGGAACTGTCACAGTACAAGGAGGTCAGCACATTTAAACATCACTGAAATGTTTCTTCCAATTTTTTTTCCCATTTATACTATATACATGTGTTGTAAGAATGCTCTTTTGTTATTGTTATTGACATCCAATTGATATTTTGATGACCCACTTCACAGTGACTATTACTGCGTGAAGACAGGAATTTAACTACAAAACATTTGATATCTAATTACTGTATACAGGGAAATTTTCACTCCCGTTTTATTTTCGCCAATTTCGTCCTACATACAAGTGGGCAAATTTAAAATTGGGCGAATTCAAAAAACACAGTATAGTTTGTTAAACAGAATTGTGACTGAGTGAATTTAAAACAGGGCAAATTGTTTGCAAGTGTGAAAGGGTGAAAATAACCCTGTATACAGTACTACTTTCTCACGGTGAATTTCTTAAAAGTTCAATACATTTAATTTCCTTACATATACATTGTACATTAGGTGACGCTATAACTGGGATGATTGGAACTGTGCAAGAAATTGCTGGGCGAGCTAAGCAGGCCTTCATCGTGGGTCAGGGGTTATCACCAGAGGGAGCTAAGCTGTTAGGCAAGAAGTTAGCTTGTATGACCATTGGTGATCTAGAGGGCTTATTGGAAATGAAGAATAT
The DNA here is from genome assembly GCF_033153115.1 of Saccostrea echinata. Lineage (NCBI taxonomy): Eukaryota > Metazoa > Mollusca > Bivalvia > Ostreida > Ostreidae > Saccostrea > Saccostrea echinata. The sequence goes on from NW_026889803.1 coordinate 40,361,788, forward strand.
TGATCCTTTCAAAGTGGCTGAACTGATGGGACATCTCAAGGATCTGGCCAAAGCTTTGGTGACTTAATAATATCATTTGTTAAGTTGAAAATGATATAAATTGTGTATAGACGGTTGCAGAAAATTGTATGAATGATTTAATAAGGTAATCTTTGAAGTAGAAAATGTATAGATGGTTACAGAAAATAGTATGAAGATAGTATTTTATGAATGTGTTTGACGATGATTTACATGTTTATGATTTCTTTTTTTCCAGTACTCTGAATTCATAACCAAGGTGTTGAGCGATGCTGAAAACATCTTCGAAAGTTTTGATCTGGAGCTTAAAGGAGATTTTAGTTTTCCTAAACAAAACGTAAACTTCTTCAAATTCAACAAGATCTTTTTTGTTGGTGGCTTAATCACAATGACATTTGGTAAGTTTTATAAGATTTTCATTATTTTCCCTGATAATTTTAAAACATTTCTATGGTCACATTTACCCAGTGTCTTATCTTATAATTACAATGAAATAGTTTAAAACTAAACTTCCATGATTTTGTAACATTCTGGCATCTGTAAGGTGTGTAAAGATATTTGAAACAGAGATGATTAAAGATGTAGATTTATATACTGTCAAAGCACATTATTTTTGTCATTATTAGTGTCTTGTCATAGTTTTGTACATAGATGTCATTTTTGTGTGTACAATGTAGGTTTTGGAGCAGATGGTTACTATGGTATGAAGTTTGTGGTTGGAGCCAAGATCATGGACATGAAGGGCACTGCTGGTTGTGAACCTTATGGTGGGGTGTCTGTGTGGGGAGAACTTGGCATTGGCTTATTACTGTATGGAAAACTTCGTCTGGAGGGAAACATCATGGATATGGGATTCCCCACCACTGCTGAAATCGGATTCAAGAAGTTCCCCCTGGATGTCCAGTAAGTTGTGAAGCATTGATTGATTCTGACAACTTGCACATTTATAGTTCTATCAGAATAGTTACATAATAACATTTTGATTTTTTTTAAGACTGACTATGTACCTGCGTTTGACCCCAATCAAGTTGACATTGTACGCCCTGGTGACACTAGAGGTTGATCTAGGCTTTACAAGCTTTAAGAAAGTTTTATTTAAAACCAAACTCTGGCGATACAAAGCTCCAAGTATTATGAAGTTACTTATAGACAACACAAAGAAAGAGGAGGATAAGTCACCTCCAGAAGTCAAAAGCTTTGGGGTAAGTCAATGAACAATACTAGCTAACTTTAATTTTTACTTTTAAACATACTTTGTGTGGGACAGTTAATTTATTTCTGGATGATTAAAATGATTGAGCAAAATAAGAACCTGGATGTCCAAATACATGTATTCTTGAAAAAAATGCAATTTTTTTTATTACCTGTTCTGGTAGAAACTTTTGATTAAAGAAAATGAAAATTTATCTCAGGGTGACACCAAGGAGGGAGAATGTGGAGTACTACAGGAGATTGGACGTGACCATACAGAGCCTGAGTTCACTGTGTTCCTTGAAGCTGAGGATGACAGAAGTAATGTTATTCTGACCCTAGACATTGGTACTAATCCAGGAGGTATTGATGTGATGTCAGGCAAAGAGCTTGGAGGCTTCTCAACAACCCTCAATGATGTACGTTTTCTGCTCCTTTCTATCTCACATATTATCTTAGTGTATAGTAATATTTGGGGAGGGGGGGATTCAGGATGTTTTGTTGGATATTTGAACATGATAATAATCTTCTAGTGTTGTTGATATTTAGTGCATATTTTTTAGAATTCCTACTTCATAAGATTTTTTGAACTGTCAGATATATCATATGAATTCAAATGATATGTACATTTTTCTGGAAAATTAGACAAATTCAAATGCAAACTTAATAGAAAATTTGAGCTTCTGATCAACATTCTTAGATACTTCAGCCAGCTGGTCTTCCCTTATATTTCACTGTCCATGTGGCAAATGAGGCAGGAAATAGTGTCAGGGCATCTTGTAAGTTACCTACCTATGACATGACTATACCAGGGGGTAGAATGACCGAGGCTTTCCGATCCACCAGTAATGCCAAAGTCCTGAAAGGTACTGTCACAGTGTATGATGACTCAGCTATTGAGGTGAGCCAGGTAGCAGTAGGGTACGGAAAGGACATCTATGGGGAGCAGATTATCAGATGGACCAAATCAGACATACAAACCAACACTATAGACTACAATGTTGGTGAGTATTTGTCAAATTCAGTTGGTGAAAATTTTAAGATTCATATTTTATTTTATATTTCTTATTTATTATAAATTTGTGAAGTATTTCAGACACTTATCTTTATCTTTTAATATCTAGACTGTAAAGAATGGAAGACAGTGTACCATGAGAATTAATTTTTGATCATAAATATTCGAAACATTTTCATAACAACATTTCATGAACATGACTCCTTTTTGTTCTCATTTTTTAACAGCACCTGATCCCTTGCATCAAAAAGTACTGACCTTGTTTTCTGATGGCAAAATGGCCAGACTGGTTGGAAGGGGAATCGTGGTTGCTGAGTTCCAAAAAATCTCCACCCCAGGAGAGTGTGCCACAAAGTGTAACTCAATGCATGTCTCCAAGTGCCTCAGCTTCAACTATGACTTTGGAGAGAGTGGGCATTGTGAACTGTTAGAAGGAATAGAGGGACATGACCACAAAACTTCATTAGTAAGGAGATTCTATCAAAAAATGCTCTCTCATACATACAATTTAAATTAGATATGATAGATTATGTATCACATTATTTTTGTGAATTAAGCCACTATTCGTTACAAATCAAGAAAACTTGAAAATTCTTTTATAGGAAATGTTATTCTTTTGATTCTCTTTAATTAAAATATATACATTTCTTTTACTTTACTTTTATAGGATGGTCTGTATATGCATTATGAAAAACTTGGCATTGGATCAAATATGGCTTTTGAGTATTCCAACCTCCAGATGCTTCATAACAAGCTGCACTACTTTAACTTCCATGTGACCAATGTGTTAGGATATCAAAACATCCTGTCTTCTCAGTCAATCATTACAGACTTAACCCCTCCACACTACACAGAAGGTAAAACTGCTCAAATATTAATACATAGTTTTATTTGTACTCTTAATATAAAGATGAAATATTTACTGAAAATAAGTTCTAGAAATGAAATAATAAGGTTGCCTGAATTTGATTTATTTATTTTTTTTTTTTTCATGTGTTAAGTTTTTGAGATTTTAACACAAAAGTAGAAAAATGTTGCCTTATATAAACACTACAGTAATGTTCTTATGTCTTACCTGTCAAAACAGGTGTGTCTGACAGGGATTGATATTAGTCCCAGTTATTTTTGCCATACATGCAAATCAGTGACTTTTGGTTATGACAACTGTATATTGATATGTACATATATTTTATTTGCTGATGACCCCACTTCAAGCATGTAAAATGCCAGTCTCCGTATTTGTTTCCACTTTGTATGTAAAATCTTAGTTTTGTATGAAATGAGAAGGCCCAAAGGTAGAATAGTGCAGTCCAGTTACTGCATGGCTATACCTTCTCTAAATAAAATATTATGCTAAATATAAAAAAAATACTGTAAATTAAAAAAGTAATTGTCTTGTTCAAATTGAATGCCTTGTTGCTTTGCTGTTTAGATGGTGTGTTTTATTGTATCATTCAGCACAAATGAATGTATCCAGTGACATCAAGGAAATTGTGAGCTGTCCAGATATAATTCCCAATGACCGTACAGACTGGGAGAGGATTCACTGCATTGGGGTGGATCCTAAGTTTAAGAACCACCGTATTGTGGTGGATGGAGAGGGTTCAGAGACAGTATACAATGGTCATGAATTTAAAACAGATCTGAGGTACACCAGAGCCAACAGATATGTCTCAGGTTCGTGTTGTCCCCAGTACAAATTTAATTCATTTATACTTTAAAAAAAACAAACAATTTGTCAGTACATAGATCTGCATTGCACACTATCAGATTATTTTTTTTTTTCACATCTGCAATTGTACAAATTATGATATATCCCAGTTGAATGATCTTAGGGGTTTTTTTTGTCCCCCGCGAGGGGACATTAAATCTCATTTATCTGTCTGTCTAGCTGACCGTCCATCCGTCACAAAAACTTTAACCTTGGTTATAACTTTTAAATTAGAAGAGATAGTGCTTTCATATTACCTGTGACAAGACCTTTCCAAATATACTATGATTTTTGACCCTGTGACCTTGACCTTAAAGTTTGACCTACTTTTCAAAAAAGTTATCTTTGCTTATATCTTTTGATTGCGAAGAGATAGGGCTTTCATATTTGACATGTGCATTACTTGTGACAAGACCTTTTCAAATATACTATGTTTTTTTTTTACCCTGTGACCTTGAAGTTTGACCTACTTTTCAAAATTTTTATCTTTGCTTGTAATGTGCATTACCGGTGAGAAGGTGCTTCCAAGCATGCTATGATTCTTGACCCCCTGACCTTGACCTTCATGTTTGACCTAATTTTCAAAAATTTAAACTTTGGTGATATTTTTTGAATGACATATGATAAGGCATTTAAATATTTGACAAGTGCATTACCTATGTCAAAATTTTTCCAAATGTGCTATGATATTTGACCCCATGACTATGACATTCAAGTTTGACATAATTTTTCAAACATTTCTTCAGTGTAGCTAGCTTCTGAGTGAGCAAAGATTAGGGCATTCATATTTGACACGTACATTACCTGTGACAAGCATTTCCAAACGTACTATGATTTTTAATCCCATAACCTTGACCTTGAAGTTTGACATAATTTTCAAAAATTTTAACATTGCTAATACATTTAATGGCATCTCATCCACTAAGACACCGAAAGGGGGGACCACAATTCTTTGAATTTTCTTGTTACCAGTGAATTACAACTTGGAATTTTTTGGTGATTATCTCCTATGATTTCAGCTAACTGGGATGGGATCTATGACTATGAGACTGGATTGCTTGGTTACTCTGTAACAGTGGGCACTCAGCTGTGTGAGGAGAAACTGAAGGAACATCATGATCCCCATGCACACTTGTTTGACCCCTCCCAATGGACCAACAGTGTCATGATGACCCCTCTGGTACCTCCCAGACTTCCAGGTAAATTTTGAATCATAGAAAAAAATGATAAAGAATGTTGTTTTGCCCACTGCCTCCATTGTAAATTTTGCAAATGATAAATCATAATTGTGATTTGATTTCGGTTATAATAGATCCATATATTTTTACAAAACTTTGTACATGTACCTTCTCCATTTGAAATTGATCTTATTTTGACAAATTGCAGGAAATTCTAAAAGAATGTGCAATTATGATTTTAATAAGTATAAAATGAATGCCTTATTAATGACTTGACAATATTACACATGAATAATATGATGTATTCTATAGATGGACCATACTTTGTGACGGTACGTGCTATCAACAAAATAGATTATGGTGGTCCCTTGGCTCTGTCTATTTGTCACTCCACACCATACATCATCGACAACAGCCCTCCATTTATTTATGAGATTTACAATATCAAATATGATGAAGAGAATTTCAACTTGAGTATGAGCCACAATTCTACGTAAGTGTAATTTAATTTGAATAATCAAAAGAAATTGAAAAAAAAAGCATGTAAACATTATCTAATGAAGATTTTTGGGAATTATTCTGTCAATCAATTTGTTCTGCAACAGTAAACTTTTATTAGATTAAGATAAAAAAAAAAAAATGTGTGAGTCCAATATAAATTTAATGATGAGGGTTCAGTAATGGATAAATTGGAACACAACAGAAGATTAAAGATCACAACAAAAAATTTTCAGTTTCTAATGTATCAATAAATGAAAATTCTGTTTGCTTTATATAGAGATCCTGAGTCAGGCTTAAACAGGAATGACTTCTGTCTAGGAAGGACAACGAGAGACTGTGATGAATTAATGTGGACTCCAATCGACTTCAATCCAAACATCACTCTGTTACATAGAATCACTAATGGTGTACCTGTCTGGGTCAAAATTAAGGCTGTAAATAATGGTAAATATCACCGTAGGCGTAGATTGTCTCCACTGTAGTCAGAGTCTTTGATGAATTGGTAAAGATGGGCATACATATTTAATAAAAATGCATACTGCCCAGACAAAAATGAAAATTCAAAAACATATATGATAAAATTAATACAATTAATCCAAATCAAAAACAATAAAAACAATTGCACCTTGAAATGTATTTTTTGTATATTCTTGTGCAGTCCATTTTAGATGATTTTTGGTGAAATTTACTAAATAATATTTAGAGATACATGTATTTATTAATATGATTGAATTTTTCTCTGTTTATTTGTAGTGGACTTGAGGACCATTGGAATAGCAGACTCCCCTATCATTGTTGACCAGTCTCCCCCTGTGGCAGGTCAAGTATATGATGGAGAGACTTCTGGTGAAGACCTGATGTACATGAAAGATAACAACAAGGTAAAGATATACTTGTCTCCTACAAGGAAAAAAAAATACTTAATATCAACTTCGAGTCTTGAAGCTTAAACAATGTTTATGAAGAATAAGAAAAGTTGAAATGCATCAGCAAAAGATTTTAAAGTACAGAATCATCATTTCAGATCTGCAGCAACTGGCAACACTTTTTTGACCCTGAATCTGGTATTGCCATGTACATGTTAAGTGTAGGATCTGAGAAGAACATTTCTATAACTGATGTTGCCAACCGGACTCAGTTTTCTGCCAGAGAGAGCAAAGCCTGTATAGAACTGCCACCTCAGAGATACCTCCAACATAACCAGATCTACTACACCACAATATGGGCGTACAATGGAGGCAACAAACAACTCAATGTGTCTGTGATTTCTGACGGAGGTCTGTTATCAAAACGTGAAATTCAATTTCATTTTAAACAACTAATGAATTTTATAGTTTTAAACAAGGTAATCAATTCTAAATGTATTTTGAAACTTCACCATGAAACATAATTTTCAGGTGAAAATTAATCAGAAAATAAAACTGTGGTGTTTTGGTGTTTCTAAAAATGTTAAGATGTTTTTAAAAAATTATTTATTGGTTTATTTTTTTGCTCCAGTGCTGGTTGACCTGACAGAACCTGAATCCGGAGAAGTGATAGATGGGAAGGAGGCGACCTTTACTGACCTTCAGTTTACAACCAATCAGGCCAAAGTTGAGCTTCAGTGGAAAGATTTCCAGGATCCTGAGTCACTGATCAAACAGTATGAAGTACAAGTGGAAAGTGCCAAGTGAGTTCATATGTCAGACTGTAGAGATGATTTATAAGTAAACAAAAAACAGATATTTAAAAATACATGTCGGATTATTCAATACAGCAGGTAGACCTGACACATTTCTATGCAAAGAAATAAAATACAGAAAATGGAAAAAATTTGCATTAAAATGTTAATATTGGGATTCTTTGTTGGGTTAACATGGTTTGATGCTTTCATAATAACATTATATTCTAGGAACATGAGTGAAGATTATGTCCTTGTAAGAAACTGGACATTATTCTCCAATGCCACCAACAGTGTTACATGGTTGAACTTCCATCATCAACATAGGGACCGTATCAGAACCACTCTGAAGACCACTAATGGAGCCCTGCGGTCGATTTCCAACTCAACCGACAGCTTTGTGGTGGACCTGACACCACCTCTGTTACTGTACATCAGGGATGGGGCGAGTGCCAAAGACAGGGATTATCAGGTTGGTCTGACCTCTACAGAGGTCTGCTTGCTAGGTTACCAGAGATACTTCAGTTGTTTGAACCAATTAAGATTTCTATAAGGATTTTAGATTTAACAAAGAGTAGATAAAAAATGGAAACATGAAATTGCTCAGAGAAGCTTGATTCTTGTTATTCTGGTGTCTGCTAAGACCCATTGGCCTTTCGTATTTTGTAGACTAAATTTTTAGAAAAAAAAGTGTTGTATTAGATTGCATATTATGCTTCTGTAAAAAATGGAAATTTATTTTGCAGTCTGAGCTGGATAGATTGACAGTAAGCTTTAGCTATGTGGACAAGGAGTCTGGTGTCAATCATTACAAAGTCCAGGTCTATGAACTGTATCAGGGAACAAGAACACAGAAATACCCAGGTTAGTTTATGGTCATTTATAGTTACACATGATTAGATTATTTAAACATTCATTTTGCTATTTTTACATTTCATTTAAAAAATCAAACAATATATATATGCTCGTCTCTATATTGATTAACTCCGTGCAATCTCAATCACAGAGGAGATTCATGTTTGTTTTATATACAGCTACGAAGAATGATTGGAAGGAATTGTCAGACAAAACAGCTACTAGCTACACTTGGACAGGACTGACTCTGAAGGAAGGAGCCCGCTACAGTATGAGAGTGGCAGCCATTAATAATGCTGGATATCTTGCACCATTTGAAACCAATGGTGTCATCATTGATACATCTCCACCCATTGTAAGTAGATTACCAACAATGATGCCTTTCAACAGTTATCAAAGCTTAATACTAAATAACATGTAATACTGACAATTTTTTTTATTTAAAAGGATTTTGTGCAATAAGCTTGAAACTGTTACTTTTATTTCCTTACATTTGAATTTTCTAGTTATGCATACTTTAATAAATTGATATTATACAGTTTTGCATTTTGTTTTCCTAGGTGTTCTGGCTAAGGGTAGGAGTGATAGGAGGAGCTCCAGAGCAGAAGGTAGAGGGGTATGTGTGGCAAGCTGACACCAAGGGAATTAAGGTCTCCTGGTTAAGTGATGATCCTCAGTCTGGAATTGCAGGTTATAGGGTAGCAGTTGGCACCACTCCAGGTAAGGCACAGTAATTCACATTTCGTCACACGAATAATTGCACTTTTAGCAGTTATCTTTGACCCAGCAATGAAAAGGGGGGGGGGGGGGGGTCCAATTTACATGTAACTAGGACAAAAAACAAGTGAAATACTTTTTTCAAGGGGCAACCTTGGCCAAGATTACTGCAGTATTTTAAGTCAGCAATTTCTTGGACATTCAAAACTGATTCCCTAGCTTTTATTATGTAGAAGGAACAGATACTCTAAACTGGAAGGCAGTAGGAGCTGAGAGTAGTCAGTATATCACAGGACTGAACCTTGAGTTGACCAATCAAACAACTAAAACACCTGTGTATTATGTCTCAATGAAAGCAGAGAATGGAGCCGGGATTGTCAGCACTCAAGCCATTACATCCACTCCTATAGTGGTGGTACCAGAAGATAAAGCAGGTAAAGTCTTGTCCAACTATTCAGACTCTGCTTTTCAAATTTTTGACCAAAATATCAGTTTTTTAGTTAAGAGCTTTAATTAAAGTCAGAGAATTGTAGAAAAGTGGATTCTTGTTGCTATATGATGCACATGGATACTAAAATTATCAGAGATTGAAAAATACCACTTGGAGTGAAATAAATCAAGATCTGTTGTTTTATTATTGCCTTCTCTTTTTCAGGTATTGTTGTTGATGGAGCTGAAAATGTTGATAAAGTGATAAATAATGGTGCAGCAGTAGACATTACCACAGATGTGGACTATCAGCTGGATTCCAGCACTGTATCAGTCCAGTTCTCTGGATTTGAGTCCTCTCTTCATGGGGTCATGCACTTTGAAATGGCAGTGGGCACAAATCCTGATGGCGGAGAGGAGGTTTTGGCTTACACTGACTTCAACATTGTTCACATTGAAGAGTCCAACACTACTGGAAATGGTAATTCAACAATATTTACAATTTTGTTTTCAGTCTTCATTTGTTTTATTGAATTCATTAATGAAAAAAAAAGTTATTTCAGGATAATATTTTAAAAATTACCATAGTGATTGTACTGATGAAGAGTTGAAAATTAACTGAAAATTCTTGACAGGTTTGACCAGTTCAGGTTATGCCCAGGCCAATCTCCCACTTAAACCTAACATGACATACTACTCCACAGTAAGAGGGGTGACAAATGATGGGAATGTATTACAGACAACCTCTGATGGATTTACTGTGGACCAGTCACCCCCAACAATCACTATTGACAGGTCTGATTAGCAATTCATGTTCAATGCTATTGAGCATAATGTTTAGAAAAAATTTCCAAGGATAAAAAGATGGGTTACAAAAGACCTTGAAGTAATGGAAAATTTGAACAATTTTTATTACAGACTAACAAAGCATTCCGCAGCAGACTCGGCAGTTGGAGAGGGAAGCATGGTTTATGAGTCGACAGAAGATGCCTTATCTGCTATGTGGCATTACAATGAGACAGAGTCTGAAATCATCAGGGCCTGGTATGGAGTAGGCACATATCCTTATGCTGATGACATTGCTATGCGAAAAGAAGTCCCCATCACAACCTCCCTCTCAAGTTTCTTAGCTAACAATGAAGTGAAACCAGATACCTCAGGTAGGATTTCAAATTCATTCAAAAGAACCAACAAGTTGATTTTCACCCTGTTTGCATTCTTTAGTGTTTAGACATTGCTTGATTCCGTGAGCTACAAATAGCTAGAAGATCTTTTTAAAAAAGTACATAACAATGTTGTGAATTATTTTGTGTGCAGGCAAACCAAATATTATAAGTGTGTGGACTGAGAACTCAGTTGGTCTGGTGAAGAAGGCCATGACAGGTGCTGTTATCATTGACCAGACCATACCTCAAGCTGGACAGGTCACATGTCCAGACTATATACAGGTATTCCATCATGATAGTACCATGAAAAGTTCAAAGTAAAATTTACCAAGATAGTTTCAGTTTATAGTTTATAATATATTTTATCATAAAATTTCATATTGACAGAATTTTGAATGAAGTCATAATGAAATTTTCATACTCATATACATGTGTTTGTACCTTGATATTATTTTGCACAATTTGTTAAGAAAAATTGTTATTTTTTTTTTCAAAGACAACAGTTCCAGTTGAATGCTCTTGGACAGGTTTTGTGGACACAGAGTCCCCTATCAAGGAGTATCGCATCATGATGGGTAATGCCAAGGGAGATAACTCTATATTTTCTGGAGGAGTCGTGCCAGGACATATTCACAAGTTCTCCATTCAAGGTATATTATGAAAATAACATGGCTAACCAGAAAAGAACGTCATCATATTATATGTAACTTCCAAAATGTTCAAGTACATGTATATCTAAAGTCTTTAATAAATGTATTGTGTACAAAGGATTACTTTTTGAAATTTTACAGTTGTTAAGGTCAAACATACATGTACTATCTGAATCCTTTCAGGTGCTGGAAGTAAAATGACCCATGGTGCAGAGTACTATGTAACAGTGACAGCAGTGAACACTGTGGATATGACAGTCAATGCATTCTCTAACAAGATTGGAGTAGACACCACCCCACCTAAAACAGGAGTAGTGGTGGATCTTAATTCTGTATACAGGATAGATGCAAAGAGCACAGATGAAACTGTCAGAATGAATTCTCTCATTTGCAAGACTGTTGAAGGTTAGATTTCTGAAATTTTCATTTATTTGTTCAAGATTTTGATAAAAAGGCTGATTTATTTCTTAAAATCTAAACCATACTTAACTGATACATATATTACATACAAAAACATTTTACATTTTCAGAGTGCAAAGCCTTGGATGCTATATGTACCGAGTCCTTGACTTCCCTGTCTGTTACTTGGATGCCGTTCACTGATCCCGAGTCCCAAGTTGTGGAGTAAGAATACATTTATACTGTAAACATACTTAAATAAGAGCATTCAAAATTTAGGGCAATCTTCCTCTTCAACTGATAAGCACAGTCAGAGATTAGCACACCTGAGTCCTGAAAACAACAAGTATTGGCTTAAATCATGTATTAGCATGTACAAAAATTAGCAGATATGAAAGAGTGTGAAAGCTGCTGAAATATATCACCGCTAAAAAGAAGTGAATTTACAGTAATAATTAAAATCTTAGGAGTTTAAAGATTGACATAGCAAACAAACTTCTTTGAAAGCTGCAATACATTTATGTATTTATTGATCTCAACCAGCAAAATAATTCAATTTAATATATTTAAAGCTGATGTTGTGTTGAAATAGATTTTAAGCTGATGTTATATTGATATAGATTTTAAGCTGATGTCATATTGATATAGATTTTAAGCTGATGTCATATTGATATAGATTTTAAGCTGATGTTATATTGATATAGATTTTAAGCTGATGTCATATTGATATAGATTTTAAGCTGATATCATATTGATATAGATTTTAAGCTGGTGTTATATTGATATAGATTTTAAGCTGATGTTATATTGATATAGATTTTAAGCTGATGTCATATTGATATAGATTTTAAGCTGATGCTGTGTTGATATAGATTTTAAGCTGATGTTGTGTTTGATATAGATTTTTAGCTGATGCTATGTTGATATAGATTTTAGCTGATGTTGTGTTGATATAGATTTAAGCTGATGTTGTGTTTGATATAGATATCAGATAGCTGTGGGAACATCCCCTGGTGGTGGTCAGGTCAAGGCTTTCTACACTATCCCAGCCAACAGTCAGCACCACACTGTATCAGGTCTCAATCTCAATGGATACAGACAGGTAAAACCAAGAAAGTCTGGTCTTAGTGGCATTATATGTGTTTGTAATGAAATATCGACACAGGAAATTGAAATGATCTATTTTATTGTTAGCTATATGTGTCAGTGAAGGGAGTCAATGGAGCAGGGCTGACCAGTGTGGCCACATCAAATGGAGTGTACATTTCTTATCTCAGCCAAGGGAAGCAACCTCTGTCACATGTGGGCGTCATGGATATGGTGGATGGGGAAACCATGGATGTGTAAGTACTATTAAAATTGAAATAGACGTCTCTGTTTACCCTCTTAAAAAAATTGTTGAGTAAGGCTTTTTTGTATATGTATGGCTGTTTTATTAAATTCTTCGGATTTTGTTCTTCATAGAGATTTTCAGACTGATCCATCTACCATTAGATCCAGTTGGGATGTTTCTGGTGACCCTTGTCCTCCTGTTAAATATGAGTGGGCAATCAGAAGACTTGATGGTTATGAAATTTCAAGTTTCTTTAGCACCAATAGTAAGTGATTTGCTATAGAATAATTTTGTTATTTAGATGATAAAAATCTGCACAATAATCTTTATTAAGGCATTTCATATTAGGCAATTAATATTTGTTTAGCAGTTTTAAAACTTTTTTAATGAGGCATTAACTAAAATACTGTAAATATATTAAACATTTCATTCTAAAAATAATACATGTATTATATAGTAGAACATATTAATGGCAATAATTTTGCTTGGTAGTGAGAACATTTGGACTGATTGATGGACTTAATATGAAAAATGGAGAGACCTACGTGAATTATGTCAGAGTGACCAACTCCATTGGTTACATGTATATCCTCCGCTCCAATGGTGTAACCATCCAAGAGAACCCTCTACTTCCTGGTAAAGTTTACGATGGAGACGTTGAAGGTTTTGACCTTAACTTCCTGCCCTCCGTAACCAAAGTGTATGCCAACTGGAATGGATTTGGTCTGCCAGCCGATGCCATCAAGCAAATTGATGTCAACAGTGGTAAGAATATAAAGTTGTTACTCCCCTGTAAGCTGATTTATTTTTTTAATGTATCCACCTGTCACACTTTCTGTGTCTTTTTTTTGGGGGGGGGGGGGGATTTATGGTTTTGAAAATTCATGTACAAATTGTAGCATTTTCATATTTTATACCAAATTTTATCTGTTTAATTTGTACTGTATGTCATATATTAAAACCTCAACAATTTGTGAAATACTGTGTATTTTCTTTGTTTCACTATTAAGGAAAAATTGATACAGATCTGCATGTTTGTATTTTTAATTCTCTACCTACGTGTAACTTATTATTTCAATGCTTTTAATAGGAAATCCTGGTCTTCAGACCGATAATTCGTTAATAGCTGCCCAAGATAAGAGTCAGCAGGTAGCCTACTACATGGTGGCCCTGGGTACTGATCGTCGCTTCAATAAGACAAGAGACAATGTTGTTCCGTATACTTTTGTTGGAGAAAATACTTCAGTGGTATTCACAGACCTTGAGTTGACTCCAGGAGTTGCCATGTACTATTTCTCAGTGTATGCATTCAGTAAATCTTTCTCCAAAACTCTGGTTACATCCAATGGATTTTATGTTGGATTCCAGGGTGGTGTCACTGGTGAGTAAGAAATTCATTTTTGAGAAGACTGTAAAATTTCAAGGTCACTTAGATATTTTGCCATCCATATTTAGGTCACCTGAGAATTTTGCTTTTGACACTAAGAAGAATTTTATTTGTTTTACTTTGTGTAGCTGGTGTCATCACAAGTCCTGGGAGCTGTGTGGGTAACAACACAGTACTGGAGGTTCAATGGGAGGGCTTCACATCCAAACTGGACATCCTAATGTATTATATAGCTATATCCAACAACACGGATGCCAATGGAACCAACTGTAAAAACTATGTAAGTATCAGTACCTATAAAAACATAAATAGTAGAAGAATTTTGATTTTTATATTAAAAAGACTATGTACCAAGGCAAGTTTTGTGTTGAATTCATTTTAAGAGTCAAATATATTTAGATGTTGGGTAAAAAATAACAGAGGAATATGTGCAATCATAGAAGTTCAGCTCAAAATTCATATATTTATGTTAATTTATGAATAAGGATATCCACAAAACTTCGCTTAATTCCTACAAAATTTATTTGATTCCACAGTACCTGCAGTATGTAAAAGGATTGTGTAAATTATGCATATTGACAATTTCTAATGATTGGATTGATTATAAAATGGTTATAATTTCCTTATACACAGATTGATGGAGGAAAAACTCCAGATGACGAAAGAAAGCTATTATTTAATGCTTTGGATGTCACCAATCAGGGACAAAATACCTACACAAAGTTGACCAATCTCACTTTGGAACAAGGAAAAACTTACTATGTCTGGGTGATGGGTATGTTTTTCAAACCTGTACAGTAGACCTTTGGATATAGGGACACCAGATATCTGGATGCTTCAACTTTCAGACAATTTTTTCTCTGATCAAAATTTTTTTTAGTGTTATTTGGTTTCGTTTATCTGGAATTTGGTATTTCAGATCTGAAAGTCTTTTTTCCCCACAAAATACTTATTTACATCACATTTTGGTTCAGTTATTCAGACAGTAGCTTTTTTTTAGTCAGTCAACTCTGGTAAACTTTCCTGAGCTGAGTAATGAATGTAAAACACTGACCTGGCTATTTGTTCCTAAAAGACGATCACCTATGACCTGTTATCAATGACTAACTGTTAATTGTAGTCGATATGTATGCATAAAACTCTGGCTTCTCTGACACGTGTGAAATTGCACTACTTATAGGTTATTTGCAGTTAGAGTACAGTAGTAACATTGGTTTAACATATTGCAATTTATAGACCTGACTGGAGTTTTGTAGTGTAGTTCTCTATGCACAGTTATTTTATATACAAATCAGAATTGTTCTTTTAGCTTGAATCTTTTATTTGATGACACTTTGTATCATGCAGTTAATGTCAGGTTTAGTATGGTTGAACATTCAAATTAAAATTAGACTCTACTGAAAGTTTGGTAAACTTAAAGCTCAACCTGACAGTAAGCTTGGGGGAGTTCAGTCATTAGAAATTGGCAAGGAGAAATTATTAATATGGCCATATAATAGGCCATATAAACGTCCAATGTACCGTTACGTTGTTTGAAGGAGTAATGTGTAGTAGTGCTTATATAAAGTATTTAACACAAAAAATCATATCAATATAATGAGCATTATT
This sequence comes from Saccostrea echinata, assembly GCF_033153115.1. NCBI lineage: Eukaryota > Metazoa > Mollusca > Bivalvia > Ostreida > Ostreidae > Saccostrea > Saccostrea echinata. Next base: position 40,377,606 of record NW_026889803.1, read on the forward strand.
CACTATTGCCATTGTATAAAAAATCAAGGCAATTCATGTATTCAGATGCTTCACCTATCCAGACAATTTTGACTGGGAACCCAAAGTGTCCAGATAAACAAGGCTCCACTGTCAATCAAATGTGTTGATAAAAAAGATTTTTTGATTGACTTATTTTAAAAATTAATGTGTAAGTTTATACTGTTTTAATAGTAAATATGTTTCATTTGAATAATAACAGGAACAGACAAGTCTGGGGCCTGTGAAATGAACTACACAGAGTTTCTGGTGGACATAACTCAACCCAACATGGGTGTCCTCAGAACTGGTCCATGGTTTGATATGGTGAGTACTGAAGGCTTTGCCTGAACAAAGTAACAACCTCATCTTATATTCAATGATTTAAACAGGAAATCTTCATGGTCTTCAGATTGAGAAGTCTCCAACCGCTGCCCAAGATGGTTGGCAACAAAAATTATAAAGTATAAACTATGTATCTGAAATGTTTGCTTTTTCTGCTGATAAGGTCTTTAAAAAGAATCATGTACCACAATCATTTGATTCATATTGTCCTCAAATTGCAAATTTTCCTTCTTGCAAATATTTTGACAACTTGGATATGTAAGATTGTCCCAGAATTTGGGCTGACAAAATTTCATCTTGGAAAAATTGGAGTGCTTGAAAAGTAATTAGTAGTAAGAGTTGATATGTTTAAAAATCATAATTTATAAAAGGAAAAAAAACTTCTTTTAGTCTGTGTCCTATACCATTGACAACACCAGTATTAGTGTGTACTGGGAGAACTTCACTGATGATGAATCTGGCATTTCTAAGTATGAGGTGTCACTGTGGCAAAATGACACCTGTGATGAAAGCAGCACCACATCTCTGGTCAATGATTGGTTAACTCTGAGCAGCAACAGCTCCTACTACCAGTTTGTTGACCAATCATTAAAGGTAATACATGAACAATGTAGACTAACACTGTCTTGTGTTTTCAGAATGTGTAGGAAATTTCATCACACATTTAATTTATTAGGGGGTTCCATGGAATGAGATAGCTTTTAAACAGATTATTGACGGTTAATGCAATAAATAGATTTAATACAGTCAAACCTCATTATCCAGAACTCAAGGGGACTGAGAAAAGACTTCGAGATATCCAAGGATTCAAGATATTGGGGGTAAAATACATTAAGAATAAATGGTTGGGACTTCCAGATCAGTTCGACATATCCATGGTATTTGAGATATCAGTGTTCGAGATACCGAAGTTAAACTGTATTAGGTTCTGTCAAATGAATTTTCTTTTTACCATGTATCCTATATATAGCATGTAATCCTTTTCTTTTCAATTAATTATGGAATATGTGTCTGTTGTGTCATTTTCAGAGGCAAATTCCATACTATGTGAAGCTGAGAGTGACCAACTGTGCTGGTTTGTATGTTGTACTGGAATCAGCACCAGTCTTGTTTGATGAGACTGTACCATTGGCTGGTCTTGTTAAGGAGGGCCTAGACTTCACATCAGATCTTCTGTGGTTCAATGATACAACTAAAGTAGAAGGTAGCAATCTGGACAGAGTTTTATTTCATCATTTTATGAATGAGTTGTTGGAGGAAAAAAAATGGATAATTTTGTAAAATTCTTACAGGCACATTCCTTCATTTACCCAACCCTGATCCAAATATCCATCCTTGTCCCAACCAGAGAATTGCCATCAAAGGAAGTGGATGGAGCAGGCTGAACAAGCTTGGCATGTTAGATCCTTCAGGGGAATATTGGAGGATCAAACAGCAGGATATTTATGTGTTCCCTGCTGATTTTGAGGACAAAGTGGATGTGAAGCTTGTCAAGACAAAGGATGCCAGTAATAATGACATCATGGGAGCTGGCGCCATCTACAGGAGAGCTGAACTCTTTAATGGTGGCACTTACAAGGTACTGAACCTCTGTTAGAAAAGATTATCATCTGAAATAACTTCATTGATATGCCATTAGAATATGAGACGGAAGATTTTTGTTATGACATTCTTGTGTCTTCCTATAGCTAAGAATCAAGGCAGCAGATCAGAATGGAGAAGCTGTGACAGAGATCCTCTTTTGGGACGGACCAGAGACTGGTATCGCCACCTATAAATATGAGATTCCAAAAGAATTTGAAAACTGTGTTTGTTGCTTTGACAACCCAATCCCACTGGTTAGTTGAAAAGTACACATGCAGCTGTTATGTATTTTTAATAATTTAAACTGATGAATGCAAATAATTTTCAGTGTGATTTTATGATACCCCTTACTACAATTACAGGAATGTGATGGCTGCAATTGTACAGCCTATCTTCTGGACAAGGGCTACTTCTTGAATGAGACCTTCCCTACGACAACCACCACCACCCAGTCCCCGGACACTCAGACCTTCCCTCCCTATGATGTTGTAGATGGCCAGGGATCCAGTGTTATAGACAAACCTGACCTCTCTCCACAGATTGCAAGGGATTCATGTGGTGTTCAGATCTACTCAGGTGCGAATGTAGTTCAAAGGAAAAATGCATAGATGTGATATCTGATTTATACTCTGTGTAAATCTGAGTTGGACTATACTTACTCAGAAGTACTTCTCTCCACATGTTTTGTATTTTACAAAAGCAAATGAATTATTCTGTTACAGCTCTTTATACTATGTACAGGGTTATTTTCACCCATGATATCACCCCATTACACTTGCAAACAAATTTTCACCATTTTTAATTTGCCCAGACACAACTGTGTTGAAAGGATTGGAAATAAAATAGAGGCAGAAAATTTTTTGTAGTATTAGGTTTTCGTGCTTAGACTTTTTTTTCTGTGTGTATAAATTTAATGAATTTCTTTCCATTATAGCCAATCCAAATGCTAATCTGAGTGCCTTTATTGTCACTTGGTGTCGATACAAGTATGATGCCAGAAGGATGGGAATGTTGGCCACAGATATTAACGTTAATCCAGTTGAAGACTTTCATGATTATAAAGTGGACTTCGCCATTAAGAGTGAAGATTCTACATCCGTAAGTAGCATATTACTGAAAAAAAAATTACACCCTGTAAATCACATTTTATTTATTAAAAATTCTTTTTGGGATTCATAGGGAATGATGAAGTTGTTAAATAAATCATAAGATGTAGTTCAAACAGTCTGGTTTCTCATAGGAACAGCAGAGTTGATCCGTTATGACAAGAATGTTTTGAATTCCACCTGAATATAAATATACATGAAAATTCCTACATTTTTATCTTGTCAGGTGAAGTGGTGTATGATGGTGTACATTGATGATGAATACATCAATGAACTCTGTGATGTTCCTCAGATGTCCACTGATGCATTCATGTTCTTCCATGTCTTCAAAAGAATGAATCAAATTCCCAATCCAAAGAATAAATTTGAGGCCTGGGCAGCTTATGCTTCCTTGGCAGGCCTGGAGATGCCTCCCCCAATAGGTACTCTCTGTAGATCTGGACCACAGTTCAGGGCCTTTACCAACCCCATCATATTCTATGAGGCAGCCATTGGTACCAGCATTTTAGCTACAGATGTTGTTCCATTCAGGAAGGTACATAGTTGTCTTGCATAATTTTGAAATAATAGTACTGTCATATCCATTGTACATTGTATCTAAATATTAAATGAGGATATTTGTTATGATAATTATGTTATGCCTTTCAGGTTGTAGAACCCTGTGTACCATGCTTTAGCAAGTGTTCCCGCTTTAACTGTAATTCCAACTGCAATTCCACTGAAACTGTACAGAAGACGTTTGTTATGGATAACTTAAGCCTACAACCCAAGAGAACTGTATATAACCAGACTGGTCATGGTGTTGAAGAACTTGTTACCTACTATATGACAGGTTAATCTTTAAAATGTTAATAAAAATGACATATGAGAAAGCTGATAGTTCATCAATTTCTGTTCAGAGATATGCCACAATATTCTCTAATTTTGGCAAACATGAGTGGTTATTTTTAATATGTGTACTGATGTCTTTTACAGTAAGAGGAGTGACAGCCTCTGGAGACTATGCAACATCTTCCTCGGATGGCTTTTATGTGGACAACACCTACCCCGTGTTTGACCAGGACATCATGAGTGGGGAGTTTTACTATGATGTAGGACAAGGGAACAGCACTCCTGCAGGATTCCAGAATTCCAACAACACTATCAAGTGTATCTGGAAATGTGATGATGATGAGAGTGGTATTGTGGTGTGTATCTTATGCAGGAATTTAAACTTTTACAAGTAATACTTTTGAAGAATGGTTATGAATGAATTAAAATATTAAGTACACTTTTCATTGTTACTACTGCAGTGGGATAATTTATTATTTATAAAGAATATCATTATGAAAAAAATATTTTACAGGAGTATAAATGGGCACTTGGAACCAGCCCAGGAGCAACAGATGTGATGAATTTGACATCTAATGGGCAGCAAATTGTAGGAGTCAACAACCAGTTAGAGGGAATTCTTCAGCATGATCAGGCCTACTATGCTACCATTACTTGTGAAAATGGAGCAGGCTTAGTTTCTACATATACTGACACAAAGGGTAGGTACATGTACAGAAAATTCAAAAGAGATATTCTTAGATGAGTTTACATGAAATATATTTTTGTCCAGATCTCCAAAAAAGTTACATTTTTGATATGTTTATTAGTATGTAAAATGTTTTCAATGTTATGCCTTTCTTGTTCTCAACAGGGGTGACAGTGAAATTGATACCACCAGAAATTGAGTCTGTCAACACTACTATACCAGGGACAGCTAAATTTACAGAGAAAGTTTTCCCTGAAGAATCACTGACTCAGGAAGATCCTACCAGTGTGGGATTTACCTTCACAAAGTCTGAGGATCCATCTGTTGATAGATATGGTATGTGGCTACTTATAAATCAAAGAAATGAGTTATGTAGGAATCATTGTGGTGTTCATTTTAGCAATATGTGTATAAAATTTATGTTTTGCAAAATATAACCAAATGGAATGATCACTGGTATATTTCTTTTGGAGATTTATGGTATGTTTCTTAATTTGTAGATTTATGTGTCGGGTCAAAGAATCTTACAGAGGACATTATTCCCTGTACCTGGGTTGGCTACAATATATCAGGTTCAGCAGAAATCAAGAATGGTGCATTATGGGTAAACGGAATGGAAATAAGAAAACTTTCAGAGCTTCGGCCACAGCAGGACTACTCCAATGGAACTAGCTCCACTACACAAGACACCTTTAGAATGCCTGTAGGAAAGCAAATGTTTATAACCATGAGGCTTTGTAATAAGGCTATGTTATGTACGAACAGAAGTCTTGCAGTGGTTGTAATCAAGAACAGTAATTCTAAAGTGGGCGTGTCTGAAAATGGAACAGCCATTGAAGAAAAATTAGCGATAACATCTAGAAAGAGAGCAGCCTCGGAACTGGACATCAAAACTCCAAGCGGTAAAAAGTCTTTGAATAACTCATGATAAAAAGGTTTTATGAATAGAATGCTGAACATTTGGAGATATATGCAAATTGTTTTGATAAGTCAGTATTTTCTATAAATGAATTAAAAAACAAAATCATATTTTGATATTCCCTCGGCAGATTTGTTGATGAAGGATATATATACTGTGATCATTTTGTCCACATGTGTGTGTCCTTCATCATGTAAAGTGCTAGGTTCAAGGTTTAAGTCAGCATAGATTAAGTTTTGGGTTTTTCACAAGTACTATTTAAGCCAGATGGTGCATATCTGGATACTGGAGATTCCTTATTTTTTGCGAGTACTTATTATCGCAAATGGCTCTTTCAAGTCAAATCGCAAGAACAATAATTTGCGAGTGGACGGTTGATCAAGGGATTTTACATTGATTCCAGCACCATAAAAATAAAAGCAAGTAATTTTACTTGGTGAGTGGTGCGTCTCTAGTAATTACACAATAATTAATTCCTCGGGTATATTTTGGAATCTACAGTACTTTAACATGTATTCTTCAGATGCTGCATCTTACCTAAGTTCATGCTTTAGTTACCCTTTTAGGTCAGAACCTCACCAATTTTACATACTTGGCGCATCTGTGGATGCTTTGTTAGCTACATACATCAACTCTGACTCACATTATATGCTGAAGTGACTCTGGTGAAGAATAGACTTGTTTTTAGCTTATGACAAGAACATAAAAACCAGAACTACACAAATAAATAGTTACATGTATGATATTCTGTTTGATGAAATATTCAGATGTTTCTGACCTATATTTTATGCTTGAAGGACTTGATATCTGTTAAATGGACAGCAATTAGGGAGTTGTGTAGTTTTACACATGTGATGCAAGTCTGAGAATTTTTTGTCAGGCATGCATTAGATGCTGCTTTTGACCTGTATTTTACTCTTCAGTTATTCAGGAGAAAAACAGGAAATAGCTCTTTTCCAGATTATCATGTGAAATACAGAACAGCTTTGTTTATGTCATATATTTATGGATGCTTCTGTCTATGCTTTATTTGAAATGTGTTTTGAGACAGCTCCTGCAGGGGTATTATTCTCATTATAACAGTTCTAGTTTGTATTGCACTTATTTCATATATTTCAAGCAACAAGGTGGTTCTAGGCTCTATATGTTCATCACACATGTATTTCTTACAGGTCTGGCCCCTGGACAATCCATCATCGTCACTGCTCTAAAATCCTCAGACCTCAATACCACCTATGGTTCTGATGCCTCCATTGATTTTGTATCATACATCCAGGATCCTGACACATCAAGGGATATGGTTCAAAGACTCCTGGTCAAACGGTATATAAATATCAATATCATGCTGCTGATTGAAGAGTTAATGCATATTAAATTTTAAAAGAATGGGGGGGGGATAAAGTTTATTCCATGATAGTGTGCAATGATATATTTCTAACAAAAAATTCTGAGGAAAAACTCGCACCAATTACTTATTTTTGATTTTCTTTTCAGATTCTATGGACAGAGATTCGCATTCTCAATTGTATCACTCGGCAATGTCCCAATGCCAGGACCCATCACTATTACTTATAGTGACAGTATAGGCCAACCCTCTACTGGCAACAGAACCATGCTCTTACACTGGAATCCTGGTACATATCTATATTTAAATAAAAGAGAATAATTTTCAGCATAGCTGACAAGTTATATAAGCCTCAGACTTTCAGACAGACTGTAATTTCATGCTTTGCTGTAGATTTCTTTGATATGTATTCTTATTCATGCATCTGTTTTCTTGCAGTGATGCAGTATTGGGAGATAACTAGTAAGACCTGTACTCATCTAACACCACAGGAACAAGAGATATATGACCCAGTCACTCAGACAATGACAGTCAAGGTTTGTTGACAGAAAGATCAGAAGACAGTCTTAGACAAATTATTAATTTGATTAGTGTTTGTTTCACTTTCGCACAAAACGTAAGTCATGTGCTAGACAAAAAAAAAAAAAAACTAAGATGGTTGACACATTCTGTGTGTGTTGTATTTATGAAACTAATTACTGTTATAGTCCTTCATATGCTAGACAAAAAAAACTTAAGATTGTTGACACATTTTGTGTGTGTTGTGTTTATAAAACTAATTACTGTTATAGTCCTTGATTTATTACCCGTATGAGTAACATTTTGCTTTAGGTTTGTGATACATATTTGGTGGATGAGACTGTCAAATCATCAGGTTCCTCAAGAAAGAGGAGAGCAGCCCCAGCCTCCCCGACCTACTTCTCCCGGGAGACCATGTTTGTTGTCTCCACTACTGCTGCCTCCATCTACAACTCTCCTCCACGGCTCAATGTCTCTAGGGATGTCCAAATTGTGGAAGATTCAGGTAATTTTTTAATTCTTGTTGCATTATATCAGACTTTTTTGTGCTAATGCAGAGTGACAATAAAAAGATCTTTCCAATGTGAAATATTTAAGAATTTCAATAATGATTTCAAAAAATTTGAAATATGTAATTCCCAATATTACTTGTCAAAAGGAAAAGCTTCATGAAGAAAAATGAAAACAAAATTATGATAGAAGTCCTGTAAGAGATAGTATGTAGAATAGTAACATATAATATGTTTGATGGTAACAGGCACTGTGAACTACCAGTTGGAGGCTACGGATGAAGAAGGGGATGCCATCTTTTTTACCTTGTCAGATCATACATTAGAGTTTGGAAATGCAACACTCTCAGAAACTGGATTGTAAGTGTACTCACCTTTGTAGTAGAATGTTTTATTGTTACAACTTGGGTCATGTGTTGCTCTTTTATGTCATAGAGAGATCATATGAAAAGCTATGAACAATTTGTTATTTCTGTTTGTCTCTAGCCTGACCTATACCCCATGCACAGACTGTGCTGGAGTTGAATACATCAACATTACAATGTATGAGAATCAGACTGACCCAGAAATTCCTCCTGCAAACTCCACAGATGTCATCATTATCACTATACGATCTATTAATGACCCGCCTGTACTGTTTGCCTCCTACAATGGGAAATCTCTGCTGCAAGCAGACCCAACAGAACCTGTTGTGGTTTGTATTCACTCTTAATTTTTTGCTTACCTGAGCCAAAGGCTCAATTGAGTTTTTCTGATTTACATTTGTCCATCTGGCATCTGTTGTCTGGGAACTTTTCAAATCTTTGTCTTTTTAATGGGTGAAAAATTTTCATGGAAATAAAGATTTTAAAAAAGTCTTAACAAGAGGCCCAAGGGCCTTGAATCGCTCTTCTGATAAACTGTACAACCTATCACTTCTATTTAAAGCTTCTAAGTATCTTGTATATTTAGATAAAGCCTTGAAATTAGCATTAGCTCTTTAAGCCTTTGGCTCAGAAGAGCTAAAAATCTTGAGAACAGGTTGCTCAGATGAGTATTACCGGTAATTGTGGCCCTTCGACTTCATTTTGACTTAGCATCTTTTAAACTTCCTCCCTTTAAAACTTAGATTGTTCCATGTAATAATGCATTTGAGTAATTTTGTATCAGTGCCAAACAAAAAAACTTTGTGCAGTACTGTCCTACTCCTTTCTACGCTCCTAATTTGTATGCTTCATCTACTGGTATCTTTTAAAGGTGTTGCGGGAAGCTCGTTATGATTTCAATCAGCATGTTTGGCAAGAACCATGGACTGCATTATTTGGAGCATATGACATTGAACCTGGTGACACAATGATCTTCAAGATAAATGATCCTTCCCTGAGTAATGTGACCACAGGGAATGAAAACACAGCTGTCCCAATTTTGTACCCTAACTGTGAAAGTGCTGGTGAAATAACTGTAAGTACATACCTAAGGGTTTTGTTTTAAGAGGTCTGTATTGTTTTATTGTTTATTTACATGTAGCACCAAATCAGTAACGCCTGAATATATACATGTATGTAGGAATTTCAATAAATAAGTGTCTAAGAATTGACTTGATATACTTAATACAAAGTAAATATGATGATTTTGTCTTGTTACAGTCTACTATGATGCCATGTGATAATTTCACCCAGAATCTGCCCCATGCAGCCAATCGTATGTCATGGAAAACGTTTATTCTCAACTTTACAACACCCATGGATGTGTTTGGCAATTTCACAGTGAACTTTTATTTTGAGGATAGCTCAAATGGAACCTCTCTACCACTCACTGTCAAATTTTCTATCATGGACTCACCCTGTCGAAATGGAGGAATGTGTGATCGTAAGTACAAAAGCACAGAGAGACCAAATTGTCTATTGGTAAATCTGTAAGAAAATATCAGAGGTTCAATAATCAGACAATTTAGTGCTTAATACATTAAAAGCAATTTGTTCATCTCAGCTCAACTTTTTTCAAAGTGAAACTCATGTTTGCTCTGTTTTTTACAGCCACTAGCTTCTTCCCGTGTCATGATACCCACAGAACACACAGTTTTGATGCCTACTATCGCTGTAACTGTACTGGGGGATACCAAGGGAAATACTGCGAGGATGATGTCAATGAATGCTTAAGTGACCCATGTATCAGGCCTTATGTCTGTTACAACAGACTGAACCACTATGTGTGTGCCTGCCCTGAGGACAATCCAAACTGTGAGATCCTCCCCTGGATGATCTCTATTATATTGATCATCCTCATTCTGATTATTGTTTTGGTTGTGGTGGGAGTATACAGATACAGACACAGAAGAAGGTAAAACTTTTTTCTAAATTTGGAAAATTTATTAAAAATATTATTTATGGTCTTAAATTCATGTACACAAGCAGTAACTCTGTTTAATTGCAAATTGTTAGCTGACCTTGTAGAAGTTCAGATACGCTGGCTCATACTAAGCTCATGCAGGGGATTTGTGTCAAAGGTTAAACTATAAAGTTTAACTCTTCTTGAACCAAACTTGCATTACTTCCAGTCATACTTTGAATGTTACATCTGACATTTTTTTGGATGAGTGGTTATTAGTGTTTTTGAAGCAGTTTCTTTCCCAAGAAACTACTAGTCTCACCTGGACCAAACTTGCATTTGATTGATGAATTTATATGCTCTATGCTTAGAAAATGCAAGTGACATGTATTTTTAAGTTCTTCAATGAAGGGGTATAATAATGAACTTGCTTATAACAAAAAGATCTTATTCAGGATTCATCTGGTATGAGAATTTGTCTTACTTGAATTTAAGATTTGTCAAGATGAGCTTCTTAATCTTTGATAACCTTTGTATTTCTCCTTGTCTTATTTTGATTTACAAATGCCTCAAGAAAAGTGTAAGATTTTATTCCATCATTTTTTTTTTATCTTTTCAGTGAAAAAGATTACATGTTAAAGAAGTGAGTATGATTCCAAGTAAACAATTTCATTAGAAAATATATTAACAGCTTGGCTTAACCACACTTACTGAAATCTTAAACTGTTTTATTTTCTGTTTAGTAGTTTTGGATCACAGTCCTCTTTGGGATCAGAATTTAACATGGATGATGACATGATTTTAGGTAAGTGAACAGAACATCCTTAATGCACTGTATATGACTACTTTCAGTTTTAATGTTTTATTAAAAAGGCATCCTTTTAAAATTATGTGTTTTGAGGAACTCAAAAGAAGTACATCACTGATATTTATATGTATATGGTCATTAATTATCCTTTTATTTATTTTGCAGATGACAAAGTGTCTGTTGATGAATCTTATGATGTAAGCATTCATTTATCCCATTTGTACAAGTTAACTGCTTTTTTTTGTTCTTTAATCTCTAAAACGAGTTGATTTAATTGTTATACAATACAGTAACTGCACTAAAAAATGTTGGATATAAATATCCACATTTAAAATACAATAATTTCAAATTTGACAGGGCTTTGAAAATCCAGCACTCAACATTGAACATGATTATGACCCAGAGGATGAGAGACATCAGTTCAAGAGACACATGAAGTCTGGCTTTGCTCCCCTGCTTCATGCTGCCCCTCCTTCATCGCTGTCAGCATACAATCAAAGGGAACATCCTCATCCAGACAGCTTCCATCCAAAAAATGTACCTATAGGAGTGAATGGCCATGCAGGTATGGCAAATGGTCAAGGCAGGAGTGGTACTCCAGACTCCAGATCAAGCAGTGCAGCTCTAAAACGCCGACTCAAGGTCCAACCAGTGGAAGATGATGCAGTGTCAACCAAGAGCCAGATCATGGGAAATGGACAAAGTACACCAGTTAATAGGTCTAGATGCAACACTCCAGATATTTTCACTGCAAACTCTGCAAATGGAAGATCCACACCTGTACGACCAAGCACTCCCTCCCTGACAAAGGTCAACAAAGTGTCACCTGTAGAAGGCCACCAGTCTCCAAACGGAAGCCAGTATTCTGGAAGCAACCCAACATCCTCGGACCACACCGGATCTCAGCGGGGGTCTCCCCAGACTCTGGAAATGACACGGTCTACAGAGCTTACCATCTCCGACATTGAGGATACAGGGAACAAGATGACCAATCTGTGATGACCACTGGACATAGACCTATATAGCCCCAGAAATGTGATTTTGTTTTGCCTTCCTTCTGACTTTTGTTTTTACTTCTCAACAGTGACAAATCAATATTTATTACAAACTTGTCTTTCATAGTATGTACTTGTCTGTGATATTAACTCTAAATGTCTTTGTCATGTTTTTTATCAGTTTAAGTCTACACCAGTGATAGGCATTTAGAGAGATTGTTCCGTCCATATGAAAAAGCAGAAGCAATATATCCATGATTTATAATGAAAGGCTATCTGTGATATAGAATATGCATTATCAAACTGTCAGCTGTGATAAATTTATAAGCAATTATTTTTAGATGCAAAAAAATTCATGAATGATACACCAACATTTTATTAGTTATGCTTGATGGAAAATAAATACTAGTAGCTGACAAAATGACATCCAGAAATTATCAGTATAAAAATCTGAATTAAATCGCACATACTCGGTTTTGAATATAAATTTCTTCCATTACAGGGATGATTTATTTATACTTGTATACAATACCTACAATAACTGTGATAGATGATACAATTTTTTATTCAGTATCCATCCAAAATTATTTTTATTTCAATCATGCAAGCATATTTTTAAGTTTCTGATGAATTGACATTTAGAAATTCTTCACCAATAAACTATTTTCTGTCTTTATTACGCTGTTTTATTTTCATTTATGAAAGATCATTTATGCAACTTTAAAGTTGTATTGTCACCAGATGGACGTAATTTTCGTCAACTTTTATGTAGTTCAAGACCAGGTGTTGCTTATCTGTACACTGCCACTGTAAATGCTGGGTGTCATCTTTCTTTAGCATATAATTGTATGCCATTTAAGGCTCTCATCACAGCCACTGCATTATGTTCAACTTCGTGGTCTTTGTCCAAGGAGAATGAAAACCTGAAATGAAGTTTTAACATGAAGAAATTAAAAATTATTTATTCTATACGTGTATAAAAAATCATATTTGTTGTAAAATTAATATTACATTTTATACAAATTCAGAATTGAGCAAAATGGTTGTAAATTGCAATCCACATGAGGTGCAACAAAAAAAATCTACATTTTTTACTAAATGTCGTATTTTGGAAGGGAGGGTTCGTGAGTCGCCAAACTGGGGCTGAATATTGAAATTTTATTTGACTGAAAACATTGAATTATGTATTACCTGTGAAGGAGCTTTGCAAGTACTATTTTCTCTTCATTCATTGCAAAGTGTTGCCCAATACAGTTTCTGAAAGAGATAAGTTGATGCTTCATTGACTCAAAAGTATCAGTAAAACAAAATAATTTGTCAAAAAGCCTCTACTGTAACAACTGTTTACCGGGGGCCTGCTGAGAATGGCAGGAAAGCAAAGGAGTCCATTTTGGCAAGATTTTCTTTGGAGAATCGCTCTGGTTTGTATTCCATGTGATCTTGGCCCCAGACCATGGGATTGTGATGGAGGCACCAGATGTTCGCCACTAAGTTTGTTCCTGCTGGAATCTTGTGTCCTTCAATGGTAATGGGTGCTGTGTTGCTTCTGGCAATAAAGGGAACAGGGCAATGCAGCCGCATTCCCTCCTTGATACATTGTGTCAGGAATGGTAGCTTTCCCAAATCCTCCCTTCAAACATTATTTATTAAATTTAAAAGTCAGTAAAATGCAATATAAGGAAGTACATGTAACTTTATTAAAATGCCAGGTATTCTTACAGATGTACATTTTCTATGTTAGACTTATGACTAAGCAGAGATTGTTAAAATCTAGTAACCTTGAAAGTGAATCCCTTATAGATCAACATACCATCCTATTTCCCCATCTTCGCTCTCTGATATAATCTGGTCTATCTCCTTTTGACATTCTCTTTGATATTCTGGATACTGGGAGAGTGAGTATAGGATCCACGATATTGCACTGGCTGTTGTGTCGTGACCTTTTTAAGAAGGAAGTAATGCTATTACTTCTATTAATTATCATATTTGGTCTTTGAATGTTTTTTTTTTCCTGCCAATGACAGACCATGTGAAGAAAAACTAAAAAAGTCATCGATTGTTTATTGTTTATGTTTACCTTCAAATAAAAAAGTGTCCACCTCATTCCTTATTTCTTCATCTGAGAGTCCTACACCCTTTTCATCTTTCGCTGTGAGAAGGATATCCAGAAAGTCTAGATATCGTTTAGAAGTTAGATCTACTGTTTCCTAAAACCAAATTAGACCTAGAAGTTCATGCAGACCAAAACACTTTGCTAAGATTTCAACACATATAATTGAATTATTACGAGAATATTATAATGTGGACTAGTGATACCAGCTCTTTTCGTCTCTTTTCCATGACTTCTGTTGCGACATTGTGGACATAATTGCAGTTCTTAAGGAATCTTTTCCCCTCCTCTGTGTTGTAGTATATAAAGTCTGGGTACAACCAAGGTGTCCTACATAGTTTCAAATGTAAGCTTTACTTAGTAATTTTTGCTTTTATTGATTGAACAGAAATCTCATCTCTATATCTTCAGGAACCCTACCTGTTTCTGTAGAACCAAAGATCTGCTATTTCATTGACTGCTTTCACGTATGGATGAACTTCACCACTTAAAAACAAAATGTGTTTGTGAAACACTGATGCCCCCATATGGCAGCTTATGGCGAAGGTTAAAGTTTCTCAAATGCAAGTCAAACTCCAGATCAAGAGATCAAAAATTTGGCACCCAAAGAAAGGTCTTGTCTCCGAGGAATATACATGTGAAATTTGAAAACCCTATCACCAACTGTTCAAAAGTTATATGGCGAAGTTCAAGTTTTTTAAAAGTAAGTAAGACGTCAAGGTCAAATGGGGACCCAAGGGAAGGTCTTGTTGCAAGTGATACACATGTTTGTGAAATGTGAAAGCCCTAGAACCAAATGTTCACATATTATGGCCAAGGTTAAAGTTTTTAAAAAATGGGTCAAACTCCAAGGTCAAAGGGTAAAAGTGGTTGGTATCCAAAGGAAGGTCTTGTCACAAAGACTACATATGTGAAGTATAAAAGCCCAAGCACCAACCATTCAAAAGTTATGGCCAAGGTTAAAGTTTTTCAAAAGTAGGTCAAACTCCTAGGTAAAGGTCAAAAGGTCAAAGTTGTTGGTATCCAAAGGAAGGTCCTGTCACAAGGATTACATACATGAAGTAAGAAAGCCCTAGCATCAACTGTTCTAAAGTTCTGGCCAAGGTTGAAGTTTTTTTCAAAAGTAGGTCAAACTTCAAGGTCAAGTCAAATGGTCAAAGTTGTTGGTATCTAAAGGAAGGTCTTGTCACAAGGAATACACAAGTGAAGTATGAAATCCCTAGCACCAACTGTTCAAAAGTTATGGCCAAGGTTAAAATCTCATAAAATTTTGCAAAAGTGGGTCAAACTCTAAGGTCAAAAGGTCAAATATGACGGTACCCAAAGAAAGGTCTTGTCACAAGGAATACACATGTGAAATATGAAAGTCATAGCTCCAACCAATCAAAAGTTATGGGGAAGTTTAAAGTTTTTGCAGACAGACAGACGGACGGGCGGGACAAAAACTATATACCCCCAAATCTTGGATACAGGGGCATAAAAGTTTGCTCTTGAGTAAAGGCCAAATATAAACTCTGTATACACATGCAAGTGTTACAAATATTTATTAAAGATCAGTACCTACCTTTGAGTCTGGCAATTTGTCTGGTAAGAGAAGGCACACCTTAGAATGATGTCTAGTGTACAAAGACACACCTGACTAAATACTTCAAAACTTTTCTCTTCCTTAGCAAACCTCTCAATATTTCCCTGTAAAAAATTATAATTTGAATTATGTTTCTATCTGCAGTTTGCATTTTTCTGTCCATCCCTCTGTCTGTGATGTCTCCTCTCTAAACATTTCATCTTATTTTTTCATATGAGATCATTAATTAGGCTAATTTCAACAAAACTTTGCACAAGCATCCTTGAGTAAAAGGAATTCAATATTTCAAATATAAAGACACATTCTCTTTCAAGGGGAGATAACTTAGAAATAATGAAAAATAAGGTAAAAGTTTCATCATATGTAGAACTGATTCAAGTTGATTTGATCATGGACCACAGACAGTAGGGCAATGGGATTCACAGTCTAATAAGAAGGTCAAGAAGAAATCAATCCAGAAAAGCAAGGCAGCTTAATTGTCAATAAACAATTGCAAGCATACTGTTATTTTTAACCCCCCCCCCCCCAAAAAAAAAAAGCTGTAGTCTCAACTGCCTAAGAAAGGATTATACACAGTGTGAGTTAATTTACATAGTATGTATAGGAAAATGTTTTTAAAGAATATTTTGCACTACAGCAAGGCTGCAATCAATCATATTAATAGTAGACATACAGTAGATTTTCAAGTCATGAATCAGGATATAGGATTCCTTCTTACAGGGGTTGAACATAATTGTATATTAAGCCATGTTTTCCATATATTTCTATATCTAAATGTACATGTTTATTGCACTTAGTATATGCAAGCATCCCATAGTAGTATTGTAAATTTTATTTTGTTCAAGTTATAACTCCTGGATCAAAGGAAAGGGGACAATAAGGGGGAAATTATTAACTTTCTTAAAAATAACAAGACTAGGTCATCATTAAAAATATCTTTGTTTCCCCTAACCCGACCCTAAAATTTCAAGTTGAGTAGACAAGTTTTGAAAATACATTCTGAAAATTGAATAACATCTCTATAAATAAGAAAGAACAAAAGAAACCGATTTTTAAACCGAATATCATACAAATGAAATTTAAAAGCAACATGTTTGGTAAATTAATTCACAAATACTATTCACTTGAACTTGTGAAATATCTCAGGCCAGCGTAAATTTTTTGAAATTGAATTTTTACAAAAAGACAAGATTCGCAAATACTCAACCATCGGCCATCGAGTATATTTTTTTTCAAACCTACTATCATCTTCGGGTGCTTACAGAGATAAAATGTCAAGGGCCTTGCGTGGTGAAGTAATTCTAGTGTTTCGTTTTGGAGTCACGACGTAATTCAGGAGCTTATTCTAAGTCACAGGTCCCGACGTGGGGCGTGGAAACTAGTCAGTCAAATGAGACCGTAAAAAACGTAGGGCCATGCAGTGTCACAGTATACATGTAGATGTTGGCACGATTAAGATCCCTTATTGATGCTTTATGATCAATGGCCATAAGTGCCGAGAAAAAGTCTAAATTAGGAGCCCTCCACCAGGCAGGTGTTCAAATGTTGTCGACCCAGCAATTTTTAAAGGTATTTTAAAGCAAAGAAACAACCTATTTTCAAGGGCCCAAGTAAAGAAAAGAAAAATACACTGGACGTCTCGGGAAGCCGTACCATAAGCCAACTTTAAAGATTTCAACACTATTTGAAAAGAGAGTACCTGTATAAACAATATTTAATTCAACCAAACCATATCTAAAATGATTAAAGTTTCATATATCTAATGTTATAGTCACAAAGTTTACCCCATAAATAAAAGGAATGAAGAAACGACATCCGAATCATATTCATCAAGATGAAATAATTATACAAAGATATATTTACAAATCATATGGTCCTATATAGTAAAAATAGAATCATACATGAAGTGTTTTTTAGATCAAAACGAATGAAATGGAGTGAAATTTATTGATATGCATATACAAATTGGGCCCCTCTTCTGCTCATGAGGCAGGCTTTGTCATGCTTACTACGTAAGTTAATTTTTAATTAGAAGACACATTTGTAAATACCATCTTAACACTCCTTAGTCATGGTATATGGAATTCAGGAAATTTTTCAAGAGTGTAGGATTCTAATAAGTTAAAGATGTATATTAAGATTGATACATCGCCGTTGTTTTACAACACTAAATAACCCTCTGTGGCCACATGTTGTGGGCGCCAAATGAGAGTAAAACAAAAGCCGCCGTTCTGATAAAAAATGAATTTTGATGAAATTGTGTTTTATAAAGTTGATAAACAATAAAAATAAATATTTGAATAATCTTATTAAAAAAACTTTTCAGTCGGCACGATTTAAGTGGGTCGGTCGCGTTAGAGGAAACAAACCTATTTTTTATTTTGGCCCTGTGTAACTGTATTTATTACTAGAACTGTCCAAAAGGGACAAATACCCCCCACTGGGTTTTTCAGAGAAGGTACCAAATCACTAATGTTTTCTAGATGTGAGAGGTGTTCACAATTTGCTTAAACATTTAAAGTGAAAATTTAATTACTAATTATATTTTTTTTTTATGAATGAAACTAAGGTGCAGCCTAATAAAACATCAATACTAGTAATTTTTATTACATTGAAAAAATAGTTTGCAACTATCTGTCATCTTTGTGAGACATGACACTCTGCAAATTGATTGTTGAAAAAAAAAATATCATAATTAATTATACAAAATCAAATTGATCTTAATACCTTTATATCAAACTCATTTTAAAAATAGAAGGCTGTTTCCAGTAACTATGTGTTTTGACAGACATAAATTACAATTAAGAGACTTAGACAACAGAAATCTTTATTTCTTTCTGCCCAATTCCCAGGAGATATAGATAAGACCCCCTTGATCAGAGATGCCCTAACAGCTTCCCACACTGAACTCATTAATTAATCTTTAACTGGATGCATGTCCACTCATTACTCCCAAGGGACAAATGGATTTACACTATCTGCTGTGTAATGTAAAAACTGTTTTTAATACTTTGTGATTTTTTTTTACTTCTAATGAGTAGTTTTAAGCTGTAGTTCACATTTTTGTACAGATGTTCTAGATTCTATGTCTCAAACCTTAGACATAAACCCAAAATGACTAAGTCAATAAAAATGAAAAAAAACACCTGTAAAATGCAGAAAAATTATCAAATAATGTTGAAAATACCAGGTGAACATTTTCATATGGTAAATAATAAGTGTACAAATTTTCATACAAATCTATGCAATAGTCTCTGGGAACAGATCAGGACAAAACCACATAATAACTAGAAATATGTCCATAGGACATGAATGCCCCGCCGAGGGTATATTAGTAACACAACATTTTAACACAAATTGAGAAAAGTGAGGTCAAGGTCAAAGGAAAGGTCAAGGTGAAAAAATATTGATGCAGTTGAATAGCTTACATCAGTATGTATCAGCATATGAAGTTTGACACTAATTTAAGAAAAGTGAGGTCAAGGTCAAAGGAAAGGTCAAGGTCAAAAATTGTTGATGCAGTTGAAAATGTTACATCAGTATGTATTAGCATATGAAATTTGATAAAAATATTAGGAATGGTTTCTTTAAAACTGAGCTAAACAATAATTTAAGAAAAGTGAGGTCAAGGTCAAAGGAAAGGTCAAGGTCAAAAAATGTTGCTGCAGTTGAATAGCTCTCATCAGTATGTATCAGCATATGAAGTTTGACACTAATTTAAGAAAAGTGAGGTCAGGTCAAAAGAAAGGTCAAGATCAAAAAATGTTGATGCAGTTGAAAAGCTCTCATCAGTATGTATCAGCATATGAAGTTTGATAACACTATCTTGAATGGTATCTTTAAAACTGAGCTAAACACTTATTTTAAAAAAGTGAGGTCAATGTCAAAGGAAAGGTCAAGGTAAACAATATTGATGCAGTTGAATAGCTCTCATCAGTATGTATCAGCATATGAAGTTTGACACTAATTTAAGAAAAGTGAGGTCAAGGTCAAAGGAAAGGTCAAGGTCAAAAAATGTTGCTGCAGTTGAATAGCTCTCATCAGTATGTATCAGCATATGAAGTTTGATAACACTATCTTGAATGGTATCTTTAAAACTGACCTAAACACTTATTTAAGAAAAGTGAGGTCAAGGTCAAAGGAAAGGTCAAGGTAAAAAATATTGATGCAGTTGAATAGCTCTCATCAGTATGTATCAGCATATGAAGTTTGTTAAAAATATCTTGAATGGTTTCATTAAAACTGAGCTAAACACTAATTCAGAGGTCAAGGTCAAAAGAAAGGTCAAGGTCAAAAAATGTTGATGCAGTTGCATAGCTCTCATCAATATCTATCAGCATATGAAGTTTGAGTTTCTTTGAAACTGAGCTTTGAACAGAGCTAAACGCAAAGTGTGACGGAAGGACAGACAGAAGGACGGAAGACGGACATGACAAACACTATATGCCCCGGCCATATTCATGGTGGGGCATAAAAATGAAAAAAAAAAACACCTGTAAGATGCAAAAAAATTATCCAATCATGATGAAAATACCAGGTGCACACCTTCATATGGCGAAGAATAAGTGTACAAATTTTCAGACAAATCCTTGTAACAGTTTCCAAGAAATGGTCCGGACAAAATCTCGTCTACAGACAGACGGACAGACAGACAGACGGACAAGCTGATTCCAATATACCCCCCCCCCCTAAACTTCGTTTGCGGGGGGTATAACAAGTTTGCCTGAAAATGTCACTTTACATGTACCTGTATATATATGGCCTTGGATTGAGTAGTCTCACTCCAAATTCAGTTGTCAAAGAGAGATCAATGTTCTTATGGGACAAGAAATGTATAAACATGATCATTCACATTCCAATAAGGGTCATGCTTGGAGCTTGATAGCAGATTTGATTTCAATACATCTATTTTCAATGACAAAATAATTCCCTACCTCCAAAAGTCCTGCACATTCTCTGTACACACAGATATAGGGTTTGAGAATGTCGAAGTGGAATGCTGGTGTCAGCAGACGTCGAGATCTTGCCCACCTTTTACCTCCGGCAATCAGAAGCCCTTCTCCCAGCCATGGAAGCGCGTGACGATACGCTTCACCAAAACCAGCAGGTTTGGGATCTACATGTATAGCAGCAAATATGTGAATTGATATACTGTTGACAAAGGATATAATCATTTATATGAAAATTTTCAGGAAAACAAGAGGCCCATGGGCCACATCGCTCACCTGAGCACAATGGCTAGGAAAAAGCACAAATCAATTCAGTATTGAAAAGTTTCGGGGGGGGGGGAATTTTAAACTTCCTAAGGATGCTTCCATATCAATATAACAAATGGCTTTGCTGTTCTTGAGCAGAAGATTTTTTCCTATATATTCCTTTATAAAAATTTGATACCCCTTGTGGCCCCTCCCTACCCCAAGGGGTAATATCATTTGAACAAACTTTAATCTACACTACCCGAGGATGCTTCCATATCAATAAGACTTAACATGGCTTTGCTGTTCTTGAGACAAAGGTTTTTTCTTTATATTCCTATGTAAAAATTTGATCCCCCATTGTGCCCCCCTCCTTCCCCGGGGGGGTCATGATTTGAACAAACTTGTATCTACAATACCTGAGAATGCTTCCATATCAACTTGACCAAACATGGCTTTGCTGTTCTTGAGAAGAAGATTTTTGAAGATTTTTTTCCTCTATGTAAAACTTTGATCTCCCATTGTGGCCCCACCCTACCCCCAGGGGTCATGATTTGAACAAACTTGAATCTACACTTTATAACAAAGGTTTCCTATAAGTTTCAACTTTTTTGGGCCTGGGGTTCTTGAGAAGAAGATTTTTAAAATATGCCACCAAATTTTCACTACCGGTATTTCTGAACAATAAGTTCCTGGACTTGTCTTTGCATACAGAGTTACATGCAAAGGTATATGTTGCAGCAAACATATTTTTTTAATGTGCGCAAACATTGAATTTCAACTGGTACCTGAATACGGGTGAAATTAAGTAGATCACATTCATTCCTTTATAAAATTCTTACTATTATTGTCCCCCGCTTTCACTGAAAGTGGGGGATATTAATTTGGGTCTGTCTGTCCGTCCGTCCGTCCGTCTGTATTTCTGTCTGTCTGTAAGACTTTCGTTTCCGCACGATATCTCGAGAACCCTTTGAGCTTTCGCAATGAAATTTTGCATAGCAACTCCCTATCGCCTAAAGAAGAAGTGTATTGATTTTGAGGTCAAAAGGTCGAAGTCAAGGTCATAACTTCATAAATTCTGTCTGTTTTATCACTTTCGTTTCCGCGCGATATCTCGCGAATTCTTTGAGCTTTTCTAATAAATTTTTACATGACAAGACCCTGTGGCCTAAGGAAGACCTCTATAGATTTTGAGGTCAAAAGGTCAAAGTTCAAGGTCATAAATTCCGTCTGTGTGTAACACTTTTGTTTCCGGGCCATACCTCAAGAAGCTTTTGCAATGAAATTTTATTCCATAACTCCCTATAGCCTCTCTCGAAGTGTCCCACCCCTAGACAGAAAATGATAAATATCCTACAGACCCGGTTTAACGATAGAATGCGTTTCGTGTGTTGTCAATCCCGAGAGTTCCGAATGTCAACATGGTGTGTAAATTTGAAGCGAGTAAAAAACGTTGGTGAAAAAGTGTTGAATTCTTCCATAATATGCATTAAATTTTTAGATGAAAGGTATTTACAGTCTCAAAAAGGTTTGTTATGATTAATTTGACTGTTATTTTCAATGCAACTTCATTAATTTTCTCCAAAATCGTTTCGGAGCGATTCTGCAATTTTCTGCTACATTACGGGTATATGGGAGGCATTCTAACTGTGGTGAGGGTCTGTCCCGAGACACAGTTAGATTATTCTAACTACGCACCCCGTTTTTTTTATTTTATTTATTTATTGTATTAAAAGTCGTTTAGCACATGGGCATGTGGAGTGTTATTACGTATAATACAGGTTGTCGGCGGACTTTATCTGTTTATATTCTAATTACATATATTAGAACTGTTTAGTAAAGGCTAAATTAGACACCATGTATTGATTAAAATTTTGACAATATCGAACGTGAAAATAAACATTATATGTGACTTCATGTTTGCATTTAATTTATTGTATAAATAAGTGTCTCTGTGGTCTAGTGGTATGAAGCTCGCTAATCAAGCGGGAGGCCCGGGTTCAAACCCCGGACGATTCTCTCTTCTTTTTTTTTAAATGTTCTTTTTTTCTTTTTTTGGATTTACTAAATGATACTATTTAACATGTGAAATGAAAAAGTTATGATGTCTGGCGTGTACAAACTCATAAAATCATTATTACAGTGTGATAAATATTCTGTATATATTAAAAAGAATCTTCTATGTACATATTAAAGAATAAGCAATCAAATCCTTATATCCATATCGGCTTTTTTTAAATTTGCTTCAATATACATGTATACATTTAATAATGCTACAAATACAGGGGGGCAGTGTGACCCCCCCCCCCACCGAACTGCGCATGCTCTTCTTTTTTCCCTAAGCGGGGGACACAAATTCTCTGAATTAGCTTGTTTTTTCCATAATTTGAACAAATATTGATGTAAACATTATGTTTCAACAGCGCAACTAGCTGGCAAAAAGTGCATTTTGCACAGGACATTGAAAAAATAACATCACCACCCCCACCCTCTTCAAAAATAATTGTTTAGAGTTTTTCATCAAGTTATGATCAAACAAGTGGCCCATGGGCCACAGAGCTCACCTGAGTCAATCTTCATCAGCAGAGTTTTTCCTCTACATATTTTCTAATGTAAAATTAAGATCACAAATTGTGCCCCATCCTACCCCCCCCCCTCCTCCTCCAAGGGGTCACAATTTGAACAAATTTGAATCTGAACAGCCTGAGGATGCTTCCATATCAGTATGACTTGACTTAGCTTTGCTGTTCTTGAGAAAAAGATGTTTAAAGATTTCCCTATATATTCTTAATATGTAAAACTTTGTTGCAAATTGTAACCCCATCCTACCAGTGGGGATCATGATTTGAACAAATTTGAATTAACACTATCTGAGGATGCTTACATATTGTCATTTGTACATGTTGTCCTCGGCGACAAAATGTACCTACCCTGACTGCACATATCGTCGTCCATCGATATATATTGTCGCCGGCGACAATTTGTACAGAGACGAGCCTTTTTCTTCCTCCTGCGTAATGGAAGACAAAATGTACAGTCAAGCATCGGCACGCTTTGTCGTCAGCGACAATATGTACTGTGACCATTGGTACATTTTGTCTCCTATATATTTTGTTGAATGTTTACTATGGTCGTGGAGAGAGAGAGAGAGAGATTGACACACAAACACAGACAAAGAGAGGGAGCTAGACAGACCGAAGGAAAGACAAAGTGTTTCGCTGATAAATAAGTAAACAAGTTGTATTTATTTAGCATTACTCGCAATACTGTAGGGAGAAATGGTGTTGCTCAGAAAATTGTGTCCAGCATTAGTTTACACGACTATGATATGTCAAAATACCGTAATTCTTGAGATATTTGAAAAATCAGTCTTCTTTTTTCTCGTTGTATATACATGGATATGAAATTAAAAGTTATTTGTTCAGTAGAAATGTTATCTGGAATTCATTTTTTTTTGCTTAATTCTCATATGAGTGCCGATATAATTGGTGTAGAGGTTGACATATTTTTAGCTCACCTGAGCTGATAGCTCTATTGAGCTCTAGTGAGCTTTTCTGATCACATTACTTGTGTCGTCCGTCTGTCTGTCGGTAAACTTTTCACCTTCTTCTCAGGAACTACTAGCCAATTTCAATTTTAACCAAACTTACCAGAAAGCAAACGTGGATAAAGGGAGTCAAGTTTGTTTAAACTAGTGGTCATGCCCTCTCTCAACAAAGTACATGTATAATTAAGAATTAGTGAAAATTTAGTGACATCTTGAAATAATCTTCCCAAGAACCATTGTGTCAGAAAAGTTTAAACTTATGTGAAAGTTTCATTATAAAGTGTAGATTCATTTTTATTCAGATCATCTCTGGGAAAGGATGGGGCTACAATAGGTGATCAAAGTTTTAATAGAATATTTAATAATAATCCTTTAAAAATTACTTCTCAAGAACTTCTCGATCGGAAGAGATGATACTTATGTGAAAGTACATACTGTAGCTTCCTTATTTTAGGCGAGTACTTAATATCGCAAAATGGCCCAAGGGCGTCAAATCGCGAGAAAAATAATTCGCGAAGGGGTGATTTATCTAGAGATTTTACATACATTAAAGCACCATAAAAATAAAAGCGTGTAATTTTATTTTGCGAGTGATGCTTCTCGCGTAATTACGCAATAATTTATTCCTGGCGTATATTTAGGAATCTACAGTACATGAAGTGTACTTTTTTTTTTTTTTTTAGATTCTGGCATGAAAAAGATTCCACACTTTTCAATGGCCCTGAGTTCCGAGAATAGGTCTAAATTTGCCTAATACATTGAAAATGAAGTTTCTCTTCGTATTTTAAAAGAAAACAACCATTTCGATGAATTAAATATAAGAAATATATAATTTTCCAGCTCACGATCATGCCTTCACACATGGGCATGTGATCGCCAACCAAAACTCCTCAAAATGTGTTAAGGATATCAAATACATAAATCTTTGTATGGGATACTGAATGTTGTATCTGTTTCCCAAAATTCAAATTTATTCTTAGAATTTGTCAAAAACGTTAAAATTTAGGCATTATGTATAAATTCTTGTATCTTTTGCATGACACCGGACGGATTTTATCATAACCTCACCTGTATGTTCATGACAACGAACCAGTTTTAGTGCTTAACTGTAAAGGTTTCTGACAACGGTACTGCCTAGGAACTTAACGTGTTCTTGGCCGTGTATTTACTTCTGTAAATGGTATAAGATCCCAGAATGACAATGTGATATATTGTTTACAATGTTAAATTCTAACTATATTT
This sequence comes from Saccostrea echinata, assembly GCF_033153115.1. Taxonomy (NCBI): domain Eukaryota; kingdom Metazoa; phylum Mollusca; class Bivalvia; order Ostreida; family Ostreidae; genus Saccostrea; species Saccostrea echinata. The sequence goes on from NW_026889803.1 coordinate 40,403,238, forward strand.
TATTTATTTTTTTGACATTTTTTAATGCTTTATGCCATTCTGAACTTATTATTTATTTATCTGTAATTACAATTTTAATACATGTATATTTCATGTAAAAAAAGTCTTTTTTCACCACTCTGTAAATGAGCCTAGCTCTCTGTACTTCTGAGTAATTTGATTTGTTCTTGAGAATATAATGATGCATGTTTCCTCTGTTTTCCCATGGAAAATTTGATCACTCATAGTGGCCCTACCCTACCCTCAGAGGTTATAATTTGAAGAAACTTCACTATGCTCTATGTCAGGATGCTTTTACATGAGTTTCATCTTTTCTGGCCCAATGGTTCTTGAGAAGAGGATTTTTAAATGACCCCACCCAAGTTTTGCTTGTTCTTAATTATATCCCCATGGAAAAAGGCGTGGCCCCTCATTTGAATAAACTTGAATTCATTTTACTCAAGGATACTATATGCCATCTTTGGTTGAAATTGACCCGTTGGTTCTGGAGAAGAAGATGAAAATGTGAAAAGTTCACGACAACAATGACGACAGACAACGGACAAATATTGATCGGAAAAGCTCAATTGATCCTTTGGCTCTAGTAAGCTAAAAACTAAACCAAAACTTGGGGGATGGTTACACATGTAAAACAATATATGTACAATATGGTAAAAATAAATGGCAATATTGTGTCTTTGACAGTACTCTGAGTTTGACACCCTCTGATGCCCTCTTTAAGTAATATGCCTTATTAACCTATCATCCCTTAATAAAGTATGAATCTTACATATGAACTTAGGGATTTTGTTTGTTTTTTTTCAGAGCCCATACCTGCTCCCTTTAGTAGGACTTTGACTGTATCTGGATGGTTGAGGGTACACGCCACTCTTAGCGGACCAAAGTACGTGATGAAGAATTTGGGATATTTGGCTGTCCACTGTAAAGCTCGTTGTAGTCGAGTATTACTCCCCCCTTTCCCTAAAAACTAAAAATAAAGTCAAATTGAATAAATTTTATATACAGTGTACAATTGCAGCTGCTTTTTTCATTTATGGTAGAGTTAATTGTTTGTCCATTCATGTACTTATATATTTATATACAAGAACTATACTACAGTACTTGTATAAAGTATAAAGACAGTACATGAATTTTAAATGACCCAACCCGAGACGAGCCCTTTTTCCTCCTTCAGAAGGACGACAAAATGTACAGTCAAACATCGGCACATATTGTAGTCAGTGACAATATGTACTGTGAACGTATGCAGATTTTGTCGCCACTATATTATTTTGAAAACTATTTTCTGGTGTCTTGAACACACAGACACTCACACACACACAGCCTCACTCACACCCTCACACACCCACACACACCCACACTGGATCTATGGCAAACAGATAAGTAAACAAGCAATAATGTTGAGAGAAAACTTTTTGGTCAGAAAATTATGTCAGGATTGGTGTACACCAGTGTGATACCCCCCCCCCCCCCCCCCTCCGGCATGCCAATATACCGGAATTTTGGATTTATCTGATAAATTGGGGTATTCTTATTTTCTTGTTAAACATATTTAGAGATTGTTAATTTCTGTGTTCAGTAGTTAATAATTATCTGGATTATATTTTTGTGTGATTCTTATACATGTATCGATACTACTGGGGGTCAACATTTTTTAAATCTGCTTCAGTCTATAGAATTATATTCTTAAATGCTTCTTTAGTTATATTGTGAAATATTGAGTAAAACATTTAGTGCACTGGATAGCAGTGAACCAAATGTGATAAAAGTTCTCTTTTTTTATCGAAAATTATACATTCAATTTTGATGAGATCACTTTTTATCAGAAAGCGGATGTTTGATTGAAATATCAGAGAGAGAGAGAGAGAGAGAGAGATTTGTATATTAATCATGTTATTTGTACTAGTTTCCTCTTCACAGTATTACTTGTACTCATGTATTTCAATTATAGCGGCCATTGCATCTGCTTCACTGCATCAAGTTGAAAAAATGATAGATTAGTTATCTCATGAAATTTTCGATATCATCATCATTTTTGTCAACATCATACAACAGGGCCGTAGGAACCGGGGGGAGGGGGGGCACGGGGGGGCATGCCCCCCAATAATTTTGCCGATATTTAGATTACTATAGTAAACATAGATACTATATGCTTGTGCCCCCTCAATAAGAACGTCTGATGACTTTTTTTTTGTTTGCTTGGTAGTGCCCCCTCAACTGTCAACTGCAAACGTATGGTTGTGCCCCCCCCCCCCCCCAACTGAATTTGCTTCCTACGGTCCTGATACATATTACTACGGAAGCGTATTAGGGCCGCAGCAGTATCTTTTATTAATTTGTTTTAACAAATTACTAATTTGTTATAACAGATTACTAATTTGTTAAAACAGATTACTAATTTGTTATAACAGATTACTAATTTGTTATAACAAATTACTAATTTGTTATAACAAATTATCAATTTGTTAAAACAAATTACTAATTTGTTAAAACAAATTACTAATTTGTTATAACAGATTACTAATTTGTTATAACAGATTACTAATTTGATATAACAAATTATCAATTTGATATAACAAATTAATAATTTGTTATAACAAATTAATAATTTGTTATAACAAATTAATAATTTGTTATAACAAATTAATAATTTTGATAAAGTGAAAGTGCATACAGATCTATGGAAGCCAGATGAGATCAGAAATCTTTTTATAAGTTGGATTTGTGAAAATAATAAATGTACAAGCTCTGCAGCTACAGCTTTTGACCAATATGTTAATCTGGATTTACATCTTTTAGCATTTAGAGTTTTCACTGTCAAACATTATTGTTATAAAGATACAATGCATTAAATTCTTTGGTTACTTATTCTTAGGAGCTCTATTTGAATTTTGTCCTCCTCCCCCACCAGGGCTCCGTCCTTGACTCCCATTTACCAGGTCATTGCATCCCCGTTCGTATGCTAGGAAAAAATATCTTATCAAAGACATGTTATTTGGAGAGGGAATTTTTCCCACCCTGAATCAACATGTTCATTATAATATTTTTTTTTCAATATGTCTTTTATTTTATTTCATTTTACCCCCCCCCCTCCCTCTCTCTCTCGATTCATTCTATACATGTACCAAATGATTTATGCCTACTGTTCAATCCAGTTTATGTATCATGAATAAAATATATTTTAAACTAAACCGCCGTTCCTAATGCAAAAACCTGAATCTGCTCCTCTGGATCCAGGGATTATGTAGAAGAAATACAGAATGTTGGATCCTTCGAGAAAAATTCGAAGTTCCGGACAATTAAATATGATTTCAACGTCGTCCATTCAAATCAACACTTTTTTCAATGTCAACACAGGGGTCAAAATGGGAGAAGACCTATTTTTTCCTTCTTTACACATGTGTAATATTTTGTGTGTATTGTTATAACAAATTATATTGCTTAACGATTTCTTGTAAAATATATGAGTAGTCCTATATGAGACAACCAGGATACAAATTACAAATGAATTTGAAGAAACAACTGTCAAAGTTTTCTGCCAATAATAAGTTATGAAGGCTTTAGTGGGACTTTGAGGGCTTTTCCAAAAGGCACGTATTTTGATTATAAAAATACATACATACATGAAAAAATTTCACAAGGTATCTAAATTCAAATTTTACGAAGTACTACCCACTCAAGAATATTGTTTATTTTCGTTTTCAGAAAAGGTTATTACAGAGTGTTTATCAATTTTTCTATGATAATTTATCTACAAATTCATTTTTTATCAATGTTGCCTTTATTGCCCCCAGCATAAATTGGGGCCAAGGAGGATAACCAGAGGAGCAGATTCAGGTTTTTGCATTAGGAACGGCGGTTTAGTTTAAAATATATTTTATTCATGATACATAAACTGGATTGAACAGTAGGCATAAATCATTTGGTACATGTATAGAATGAACCGAGAGAGAGAGGGAGGGGGGGGGGGTAAAATGAAATAAAATAAAAGACATATTGAAAAAAAAATATTATAATGAACATGTTGATTCAGGGTGGGAAAAATTCCCTCTCCAAATAACATGTCTTTGATAAGATATTTTTTCCTAGCATACGAACGGGGATGCAATGACCTGGTAAATGGGAGTCAAGGACGGAGCCCTGGTGGGGGAGGAGGACAAAATTCAAATAGAGCTCCTAAGAATAAGTAACCAAAGAATTTAATGCATTGTATCTTTATAACAATAATGTTTGACAGTGAAAACTCTAAATGCTAAAAGATGT